>NW_027493678.1:0-312483 GCF_021521415.1 Bidens hawaiensis | reverse complement strand
AACTAAGATAAGTTAGAGTTTGTTAGTGAGACCGAGAGGTGATCTGACCTTCTTGAGCGAACCTTAGTTGTGTCATCCTTTAGAACCAGTGTCGTGAGAGTTTTCAATCCATTGCCTTGTCATCTCCTTCAATATGATTCTTACCTAGGTAGACGTTTTTATCACTGCAGTCAAAGTTTCCGAAGTTTTGTCAAAAGTTTTCATTTAGTTAAGTTAAGTAGTTAAATCAAATCTAAAAAAAAATCAATTAAATATTTTGGTGAGTCTTGGTTAGAGTTTAGTGATTACAAACGTTTTCACGTGTCTTCGAGTTCGATATCCGGACTTTCCTCATCTGTGCTATACGCGACCGGTACACTTGCCGTTTATGTGAACTAGGATAGATTATTTGGTTTTTAAAGCTTAGTTGCAACTTGTGTTTTATTTATATATATATTTTTTTTTGCATATCAGAAGGGAACCAGACCCTAATAATATTCGAGGCAGAAGGTAACCGGTTCCTAATAATACTCGAGGAAGAAGGGAATTGGACCCTAATAATATCCGAGGCAGAAAGGGAACCGGGCCCTAATAATACTCGAGGAAGTAGGACGTAATGCTCTTTAAAACGTATAAGTATGTATATAAAGTAAGATAACATATGAAACCTCCTTCAAACATATGAAGGTATATACATATGTATGTAGTATATGAACGTATTGTATGATGTCTTATTAACTAGAACTCACTCAGCGTAGTTGACTTTTAGTATGCACTCAGGTGAATAGGCTAAGGCAGCTGGCTTGATCGAAGACACATTGGACTGGAGATACTGGCATCTTGAGAGGAATGTTATGTTGTCATATTTGATTATGTTTCTATTTTTAAAGACAAATCCGAACGTTGTTAGGACAAGATTTGAAAAGTTATGTAATATATGGTTGACTTATTATATTTCGTAAAAAGTTTTAATTAACTCTGATACTTAGAACTGCGTTTATGAGTAAATCTAATGCCAAAATAGGGCACCGGGATCGTGGCCTTACAGTACGAAATAAAGGTAAACATGTAAAGTATATAAGTATCTTCGGATGCATATATGTGAATAGATTAAAGGAGCTGGCTTGAGGATGGCGCATGGTATGGACTGAGCAGCTGGCATCTAAAGAATAAAGATATGATGTTTTATTTATGATTTTTTAAGTAAGACAATTTGGATGTTTTAAACAAGAATGTTATGATTTTGTAATATATGGTTGAACTTTTATATCCGCGAAAAGTTCAATTCACTATGATATTAAGAACTCTGTTTATGAATAAATCCAACGTCCAATGTAGGGCACCGGGGACCGGGGCCTGACATTGTTCAAGTCTTACTCTTCCGTTTATCAATCATCGGGTAATGTTTGTTTATATTTCTGAAACACAGATTGGTCATAATCTTATTGTCAAACCCAATTTACATTTGTGATGACGTATCATCCATTGTTAATCTGCCTGCCTGATGTTCTGTTATAAAAACTTTGTTATAAAAAACTAACTTTTGAAAACTAATAAACAAGACAAAAATTTCTATCATGTCAC
The DNA here is from genome assembly GCF_021521415.1 of Bidens hawaiensis. Lineage (NCBI taxonomy): Eukaryota > Viridiplantae > Streptophyta > Magnoliopsida > Asterales > Asteraceae > Bidens > Bidens hawaiensis. Next base: position 310,920 of record NW_027493678.1, on the reverse strand, counting down.
CTCAACTTACCATTTTAAACATGTTAGACACAAACCAGACTCAAACCGAGTTCATGTCCAACCAAAAACGAACCACTCATTCAAACTGTTTTCTTGAATAATGTTCTGTTCGGAAACGAACCGAACACATTTAAATTAATTAATAACTATTATAAGCTACTCTTTTCCTAAGGCTAAAATAAATCAACTTAAAACCAAAGAATTAACCTTTTTTTCCAACTAATAAAAATAAAATAAAATAAATATATTTTTCGACAAACTTTTTCATCTAAGAATTATAAACCGAACATGTCGTCCCCCTTTTTCTTATTTTCTTCAACCTCATTTTGATCCTAGTTATTCGTTTACCTAAGGTCGCTCTTTGAACCGAACTTTTTCTGTTAACTCACTCAAAGCCATTTTCTCTTATTTGCTCGTCTCGCTTATTTAACGGGTGAGTTTATCCACCCCTTTTTAACGCTTTTACACATTTTGGGGGTAGAATATATGTATATATATATATATATCAAAATAAATTGCTTACTTGTTCATTTACAAACCTACAATTCATATCATGGACATGTGTGTTTACTTGTTACTTGCTCAAAATTATTTGCACGTGATTTCCTCAATATGTATCATCATACGCCGCCCCCTCCCCCCTGCACGAAGGACCATTTTGTTTCAAGTGAAAAAGGAACCCCCGATACAAGTAGGTTGGTTGTTACTAACTGGAAGGACCCTTAGTTGAGCTATTATACACAAGTTTCATGGAATTTTATGGTTTTTACGTATTTATATCAAAATTTGTGTGAACTTACCAACTATTCATTTATTTGACTTTATTTTATATATATACTACATGTAGCATAATTAGGGATGACTCTCAGAGAAGACGTTAGAGCTTAGGGTATTTTAATAAATAGACAAGTTGTTAAATTGTTCTTGTTTTTCTTCTATTTCATTATCTTTGAACTTGTGTATTTGATGCTTAAATTAATTAATGATAATATTATCACCTAATAGTGTCACATGTGTTTTCAGTAATATGTACGTCACACTCAGGCGTTTCTGTCACACCCCGACTAAGGGCCTAGATGTGTGACCACAACTGGAAGATGTTTTTTAAATATATCAAAGTTGCAGGTTTATTTTAGCAGAAGACTTTAAGTTTATAAAATATTAATTTATTTCAAAAACTTTTCGGATAATAAATACTCGATGGTTTGAGTTACAATTCTTTGTTTGATTTGTTTAAAACTGAGCCGTCTTCATATAGCGAACGTTTAACTCCATAAGTGACTGACTTCTTGCTACCGATGCAAATTCTGTTTCCTTGAAATGTGGGGAAAAATACGTCGGCGATATGTTGGTGAATCGTTAACTTTAAAAACATTTAATAATCGTTATTTTTATAATACAAATAAAGTTTTCATGACAAACTTAGCGGAAATATCTTCTATTTCTGGTATTTATACCATTGCCCTACACACACAAAAGTTTTCCGAGCCACGTAGCCCTTATTGAAGAACTGGATATGATTGTTAGCCCACGGCCGCGCAGGCTTCAACTGTTTAGGCTAAAAAATTTTGGTTGGATCCATACACATGTGTAATCGGTCTGAGTTGCTTTTATTTTCTGTTTTGTATTATAACGTTTTAGAGATCAGGTAATCTCGTGTAAACGTTTACTGACTCTTTAAAACAAACAACTCGTTCATCTTATAGAGTATAAATATATTTTGACTGTTTGTAAAGGTTTAACGTATTCACCTGTGATTGTCTGTTCTGAATGATGTGGTGATCTTAGTAGAAATCATTTATGAATGACTCATGCGTATCCTGTGATAAAATAGGTTTATATAAACATCCGGATCGTCTCTGGAAAAAGAACCTTTAGTCTAGTTTTGATAGCTTTAAACCTTGATTGATCATTTGCTTGAATAAAATATTAAACATGTAGTCTTTCTGGTAATTTACCAATCATGTGCTAAAATTCTTCTTTATAAAGAAACATTTTTAATAGGTTTCTTCTTCAAGAAGAAACGTCAACTGACTGTAACCTTTGTATGTAAAATTATATGTTTCTTATTCATGAGGAAACTTTATTTTGACTATATCCTCATGCATGTAAAATTGTGTTTCTTAATTGTAAAGAAACATTATTATAACATTTGTATGTATAAAGCTTTTGTAAACATAAATATGATCAAGGTTTGGGCTGTACCCCTGACTATGTTCTAAGCCATATAATATAATAATAAAATAATAACTTAGGTAGAACCCTACCTTACAAGGGTATTTGGAGTTTGTACGCCTAAGTTCGAACGATTAGTACTTTTACTCTACGTCGCGTACTGAGGTTTTTAATAGTCGGAATATTGGTTCTTAGCACGCAAAACAAGGTTAAGTGTGTGTAAATAAGTGTGTTTGGTGTAAGGAGGGAATGTGTCGTGAACCCCCCTTTTATAGCCAATTTTGTGTTATGGTCATTCTTGTCGCGTGAACCGACCTTCTGTCGATGAGTCATCTCTGGGTTTGCCACGTATCATCACGTGGTCTGACACGTGAGGCCACGTGTGAACACTTGTCACACATGCATGATCGTTACATCGCGTAGCGCGAAGTAGTCTCGAGTTATTTCTTTGCGTAGCGCGAACCAGTTAAATCCTCGATATTACCCCAGCTCCTTCGAGTAGCGCGAAAGGCCAGATCCTAGTTCAAAGTGTGCCATCAAAGCGCTATATTGCACCCATCTCCTGTGCGCGTACGTGTGCGCGTCAGGTGCTCCGCACCCTCTGCTAGGACCACGTGGTGAATCTTGGCATACAAGAACATTACTACGGAAACTCATCTCCTTGGATCATCCGTAGTCGCCATAAGTTGTGGCGTTTTGGCCACAAAACGCCGGGGATACACCCCTTGGATTTTTTCTTTGGTGTTTTGGCACAAGCGTTGTGTTTAAAACGCATGTCCGGCTCAAGTTTTGATAAAATGGGGTGTGCGGAGGGAAGAGAGAAGGGAATATATGTAGTTATTTTAGGAGAGTTGTGGGTTTTTGTTGGTGCATGATGTCAGTAGTTCAGTATCTTGTGTTTATCTGTGTCTGTAATCATTTAGATTGGTTGTTTCGTGTCGAATACTGTTGATTAGTTATGTTCGCTGGTATGTATAAGCGAACTTGGAGCTATAGCGAAGTTATGACAACTTCGCCTAGCATGTTAGGCGAAGTTGTCGAGGTGTATATATATACCTCAACTTCGGGTTTTATGTTAAGGTTTTTCAAAACGAGTTGTTTTGTGATCTTGTGTATCACGTGTTGGCTATTGCAATATATCAAGTTTTTTCAGTATAATCTCGTGTGTATACATACCTATTCAACGTATTAATCGTCTCAACACTCGTATCGTTTTACTTGGGGATTCCGCACCCTCGTGTTACGAGATACTCCTATGTAGATCCGGCTGGGAACCTATAATTGGTATCAGAGCATTTTGCTCGTGATTGTGTGGTTCGGGATTATCACACGGGTGTTAAGTCTGTTCCGTTTGACTCTTCGCGGAACAAGTTTACATTGAAATACCTTGTTTTTGTCTTTTGCTCATCTTCCCTCATCAAATATACTTACAAATCACCCTCGCGTGCATCGTAATCGATCTAATTAAACCTGCAAAACTCCAGTGTTCGTCAGGCGAAGTTGCCCCGTCACTGAAACTAGGGTTTTCAGCAAAGATATAGGGTTTCAGCGAAGTTGTAAGTAGAGAAGTTAAATAGGAGCGAAGATAATTTCGACGAAGTTAATCTAAGTAGGAGCGAAGTTAAGTTAAGAAGTAGCGAAGTTTAAGTTCGGCGAAGTTAATTATCCAGCGAAGTTACAAGCTAGAGCGAAGTTATACTAACTTCGCTAGAGCTGTTCACAGTATTCTATTCTTGATTCTAAATTACTATTCTTTCAACTATGACCTCGATTAAAATCACGGAACTGGTAAAGATGGAGGTTGAAGCCGGTTCAGCAACTAAAGCTCCGAAACTACTGAAAGGTACTGATTTCGTTGCTTGGAAAGATCGGTTTGAACAGTATGTGAAGTATCAAGACGCAAAGATGTGGGTTTGCATTCAATACGGGTACATTCCACCAACGTCCATGTTTGAAGGTCGTGAACAGATTAAGAAGTACAGTAAGATGGAAGATGATGAAAAGAAAATGTATGAGGCAGAGAGTAAAGCGCATGCAGCTATAACAATGGCATTTCCACAAGAAATTCTTCATACCTTCAAGAAATACAAAACTGTTAGAGAGCTATGGGAAGCATTAGAAAATAGATATGAAGGAAATGTCGGGATTCGTACCTCCAAGACAAAGCTGCTAAAAACTCAATTCTCTGTATTCAAGTATATGAAAAACGAATCACTTGATGATATCATCACACGATATTATCATCAGATAACCGAGCTAAATAACTACTCCATTGAATACAAGGAAGAAGAGATAGTTGAGAAACTTCTTGATGCTCTCCCACCAAAATAGGAAATGTACAGAGTTCTGATGCGAGAAGATAAAGACTTTGAGAAGATTGATTTGGAAACAGTGGTAAATAAGTTACGAAATTTTGAACTTAACATGGCTCGAAAGGAGACACCAACTGATCAGGTTTAGGATCCGGGATTGTTGGTGCGAAAGTCACCCGAAACTCAAGTTCAAAATCAGAATCCACTGCCAACTACTCAGAGGGAGAATCAAACTCCACCCCAGATGGTCATATGATTCTCAATATGGATGGTGACGTATGTTTCATAGCAGGAGGTAGCAGTTCCTCAAAACCTCAAACCTCAACTGGTAACTTCTCATCCAGTGGTACAAGCAAGAATTACTCACATATGCCTATGAGTGTGAAATCAGCTGAACAGCAGTTAGCTCTCTATGCATCCTTCATTGCATATTATGAGAATTACATCAAAGTTAAAATAGTTGACCCTGCAACGTTGGATAAAGACTATGATCATATCGACGCTGATGATCTGGAGGAAATGGATCTGCAGTGGCGGATGGCAATGATAGTAAGAATGGTTAAGAGATTTATGAAGAAAAATAGTAGAAAGTTCGTTGGAGAAAGACCGGGATTTGATAAGTCAAAAGTTCGGTGTTATAACTGTCAACAGAATGGTCACTTTGCTAAAGAATGTACAAATGAGAGGGTCGAACGAAGCCAGAACAGGCCTGCTCAACAGAATGGGGGTGGTAATGAAAATAAGGCTATGGTATCTCAACAGAATGGTGGTTACAACTGGAATATACAAGTTGAGGAGGTGTTCGAACAGGCAAATCTGGTAAACATTGAAACTGGAGGAAGTGAGAGAGAGAGACAGGGGAAGATCAAGCATACATGGCAGAAGTGAACGATCAACTCTCAGAGGTAAGTTCTGACTCTCATTGTGAATAATGTGAAAAACTGTCTGATCAATTGAAAATATTAAATGATCAGTTTGTTAGTTTGGACACTCAATTTAAAAACTTAAAAGAAGAACATCACTATTCTAAAACTAAAGAAAATAGTTACTCGGTAAAAATAAAAGCTAGTGAAAAGGATATCAAAAGTCTTAAAGCCACTCTAGCTGAAAAAATACAAGTAATTGATCTTAATTATGAAGTGTTAGAAGAAAAGACCAAACTAATTGCTGAAAAAGATAAACAGATAGCTGATTACCAGGTAAAAGTGGTGGAACTAAACAGAAAAATTGAACAATTTAGAAATTCTTCTGCAATGTTAGATCACATCATAAGTGTTCAACGTTCCCCGGTTAACAAAGGGGGAATTGGATTCTCTGAAGTTCCACCACCATACAACAATAATTATACTTATGATCCGAGTAATCAGCAATCTGCTAATGTTGAAATTAGTCAGACAGTTCCCATAAAAGTTTCTGCTATAGAAACTGAAGTTAATGAGAGTGAAACAAGTAAGACAAGTTCAAATGTCAAAAGTTCTATCTCAAGTTCTGTGTCGTCTAATTCGGACAAGACGTCCGAATCGGATGATATAGAAGAAAAAGTTGTGTTACTAAAACGAGGGAAGGACTATAAGCCTGATGAAAAGAAATCTTCCCTAAATCCGTTTGTCCCACCATATGTTAGACAAATGGATAGTAACGCAACCTTGACATCTGCAACAACTTTTGAGACGAAAGTTCAAAACAACCAAAATAGCTCGAACAGAAGTTGTTTCAGATGCAACAAGTGGGACACCTTGTCGCTGATTGTCCTCTGAAACAGAGAAAATCTAGAAATATGAGGACTCCTAAAACTGAGAATTAAATGAATACTAATCATGATGGTGGTAAGAATGTGAACACACCAAATTTCAATCATTGGAATTTCAAAGAAATCAGTCTCGTTTTTTCCCAGTGAACTACCAAACCAATAAGTTTAATTCAGTTAATTCACGAAGGTTTGGATGGCCTCATAGCCAGTCCTCTAGAAGTTTTTCGTTCAGAACTTATAGAAACTATCCTCAAACTGACTTTGGGCAACCAAGGTACTGGATGCCGGATAACCGGTTTACTCAAACCAAGACCAGAGGGTCTTGGGTCCCCAAATTTTAATCTATCTCTTTAATTGTGCAGGAACAATCAAACAGGGCTGTAAACAATCTGTGGGTTGTTGACAGTGGCTGTTCCTGGCACATGACTGGTAACAAGAAATTTTTATGTGACTGGAAATCTGTTCAAGGAGGAAGGATTAGTTTCGCAGGAGAAAGTGGGGGAAAAATTAATGGTATTGGGACTGTGACGAATGGAAGAATCAAGTTGGAAAAGGTGAATTTTGTGGAATAACTGAAGCATAACTTGTTGAGTGTATCCCAGATTTGTGACAAAGAATACACTGTTCATTTTACTAAAGATGAAGCACTCGTACTTTATCCTGGTTTCAAGATACCAGAGACCTGGGTTGTAATGAGAGCTCCAAGAGAGAAGAACACGTATGTGATGGATATGAGATCAACTGAGGTAAAAACAGAAGAATCATGTCTCCTGTCAAAAGCAACAGAATCTGAGTCAGAACTGTGGCACCGAAGAATGGGTCATATTCATCTTCGCAAGATGAATTACATTGTCAAGAATGGGCTGGTACTTGGGATTCCCTTGAAGAATTTTAACTTTGAAGATCAATGCATGTCGTGCAAGAAAGGAAAGAACACAAAAGGCCTCATCACTCCAAGAAGGTTAACTCAATTGTCAACACCCTAGACCTACTTCACATGGATATTTTTGGTCCTGTGAATGTAAAGAGTCTAGGAGGAACTTCATACTATTTGGTGATAACCGATGACTACTCACGATACTCTTGGGTATATTTTCTGAAGACAAAAGATGAGACAGTTCAGTTGGTAATTAACTTGATTACCAAGGTGGAAAATATTGTTGGGAGGAAGGTGAAGTACATCAGGAGTGATAATGGTACATAGTTCAAGAACTATCAGATGGAGATGTTTTGCTTGTCGAAAGGGATCGAGCACCAATACAGCGCCCCATATACTCCACAACAAAATGAAGTAGCTGAAAGGAAAAACATAACTCTAATCGAAGGCGCCAGGACCATGCTGGCGGATGCTAAACTTCCCGTGGTGTTCTGGGCTGAAGCTGTCGCTACAGCCTGTTATATCCTTAATCGTGTTTTAACTGTTAAAAGATTAAATAAAACCTGTTATGAACTTATGCATGGTAGAAAGCCAAATTTGAAGGGTCTTGAACCCTTCGGGTCCCCATGTTCGATATTAAAGACTAACTATAAATTTGGTGAGAAAGCTGACGACGGTATCTTAGTTGGTTATGTTGTTGGGACACCCAACAGAAGAGTCTTTAATCTATCGAACAGCAAGGTTGAGGTGGTCTGTAACACGGACATTACTAGTTACAAATCACCAAGGCCTAGCATGGGACCGGCAGAGGCTTTCGACTATGATAAGTTATTCAAATCTTTCAATGTGCCTTACTTGGATTTTGCAGACATTGATGAGAAAATGGCCTCACATATGTTGTATGACGAAGAGGAGGACATTAAGCAACGGCCGCAATACAGTGAAAATTAACCGAGCTCGTCTAGTGCGGTTGAAACTCTAGCTGTCCCGAATGAAGATGAATTCTACAATCCATTTCACACTCAGATAGCGCCATTTCACCCTGATGAACTCTCTCCAAATCTTGAGAATGATTTTGAAGTAGGTCAGGTACAGTCCACCAAAATTCACAAGAATCATCCTTTGGAGAATGTGATTGGTAATCCTTCCGATGGTGTACGTACCAGAAGAAGTTTGGATGAACACACGTGCGTTTATGCAAGCATTAAAGACACGGGTATTATAAATGAATGTTTGTACACCTGCTTCATCAGTCAGATTGAACCAAAGAATTATCAAATGGCACTGAAGGATAGCTCGTGGGTTGAAGCCATGCAGGAAGAACTGGCACAGTTTAAGAAGATGGAAGTATGGCAATTAGTTGAAAACCGCAAGAAGTGAACGTTATCGGTACAAAGTGGGTTTTTAAGTGTAAGAGAGATGAGAAGGGAATAGTCATACTCAACAAAGAAAGATTGGTAGTGAAAGGGTTTAATCAGCAGGAAGGAATCGATTACAATGAAGTGTTTGCTCCTGTGGCAAGATTGGAGGCAATTCGACTGTTTCTGGCATTTGTTGCACACAAAGAAATGAAAGTATTCCAGTTAGATGTGAAAAGTTCCTTTCTTAATGGTAAAGTCGATGAGGTGGTGTATGTTGAACAACCTCCGGGTTTTCCTGACCCAGATTTTCCTGATCATGTGTACAAACTGAGCAAAGCACTATATGGGTTACATCAGGTACCTCGTGCCTGGTATGCAACACTATCAGATTACTTGCTAGAAAATGGGTTCGAGAGAGGAAAGATTGATAACACATTGTTTATCAAGAGAAAAGGGGGAGACTTTCTACTCGTTCACGTTTAAGTGGACGACATCATTTTTGCTGCCTCAAAAGTTACTATGTGTCAGGATTTTGAAGCGATCATGAAGAAGAGGTTTGAGATGAGCGCCACGGGCCAATTAACTTTCTTTTTAGGGTTGCAGGTAGATCAGAAGAAAGATGGAATGTTTATTCATCAAACGAAATATGTCCATGATGTGCTCAAACGATTTAAGATGGATGACAGTACCCCATTTGACACTCCAATCTGCGTCAACCAAAAACTGGGTGCTGATTCCGACAGTGATGAAGATGTGGATCCAACTCAATATCGGGCAATCATAGGTTCTTTAATGTATCTAACTGTATATCGACCTGACATTATGTTTGTAATTTGTCTATGTGCTCGTTTTCAGGCAAACCCGAAGGAATTACACGTGAAGGGAGTGAAGAGAATCTTGCGATATCTCAAAGGAAAGCCAAATTTGGGACTATGGTATACGAAAGGGGGAGAACTGGATTTGGTAGCTTACACCGATTCTGACTATGGAGGTTGCAATCAGAACAGGAAGTCAACAACCGGTGGATGTCAGTTTCTCGAAGGAAGATTGGTGTCGTGGCAGTGCAAGAAGCAGACCTCAGTAGCCATTTCCACATGTGAAGCAGAGTACATGGCAGCATCAAACTGCTGCTCCCAGGTTTTATGGATACAACAACAAATGCGCGATTATGGTCTGAATTTCACGCAAACTCCTTTTTGCATTGATAACACTGATGCTATCTTAGTAACTAACAATCCCGTTAAACACAGTAAAACTAAACATATTGACATTCGTCATCATTTTATACGGGATTGTGCTGAGAAGAAATTAATTGTGCTTGAAAAGGTTGATTCACTGGATTTTATTTTGCCGATCTTTTTACTAAAGCGTTTGACCGATCCCGTTTTCAAAATCTTGTTGAGCTTAATGGGATGATCAATCCCGAGTAACCTTGTTTTCTATTTTCAAAAAAAAAAAAACATCACCATCGCTTAAAATTATGTCGGTTGCTCAAGTTTGAAGGACGTATCCAAGGATATGTTTGGTCCTTTCTTCTACGTGTAGGTTATAAGGATAGCCATTAACCAGATGACTGAAAGTGACCGAGGCGGTTTATGATGGGTTTTTATTCTTTCGCTTAAAAGTAATCGTTCATACTTAGTTAGAGGGACACATACGGGTATGTGGTCGGTCCAGCTGATCCATTGGATCTTCAGGATAGCCATTTACCTAAAGATTTTAACTTGATCGGGGCGCTAGAGTATAAAATTTTTTTTTTGGGAGATGATATAATTTTTCAAGTCTATAACTTCGTAAGAAGTTTCAATACGGTGTTTAAAAGAGAATTGATCCAACCTTGGAAAGTGATAGAAAAACTGATTTTGTGTGCTTAACTGGTGAAGTTATTAGGCCTAAAAGACTCTAGAACAGTCATTGTATGTTATGGTAACTTTCTATGGTGCGTAAAAGTAGAAGTGATACAAACTAAATCTTCTCAATTTAATATGGTGAATCATTTTGAGTTGTGCATGTCTCCATATACATCTTTCCGAATGATAGGCAGAAAAGTGATTACCCAGTCATACACGAGCCCATGAGTGTTCTGATTCCCGCAAAGATAGTGTTAAGTATCTGCAGTGATCCAGCTTCGGGACTTGCAGTTGTCTTAAATTATGAAGTTGTATTAATGTCTTTGTTTGTAAAATAATAAAATAAAATAAAATAAAAAACTCTAGTTATTATTAAGCCTTCTGAAGCCTATTTTATTACAAATATCTAGAAAGAGGCAAAAACGAATATTTAAAAGTATGAGAAAGAACCGGAAGAAGACTCAGAAGATCGTCGTGTGCTTATTGATTAATCAGACACTGCGGGTCGAAGTCAACTCAGGGTGAATTGGGGAAAACCAAATATGCTTTGAGAATAGATAGGAGGCATCACAATCTCTTATGTGATGTCCATCTAAATTTTGAGCTTAATTGAACCTAATCAGTATCACAGAAGCGATGAAAACCAGACTAAGTTTTATACCTGCCTACAACCTGCTTCTTTATGTCATAATACAGCTGAACATGGATCTGAGTGACTGCCACTTAATTAGTATGATTCCTGTTCGGATCTTTTCTAAAACATGCAGGTTCTCGTCAAGATGGAAATTTGATCCCGTTCTTTCTAATATTCAAATTTTCGTTATGTATTTCATTTTAGTTTAAAACTTGTAAACTTTGGGTTACTTGGTTCGTTGATCGTTAATTTTAATCCTTGTGGGTGAAGTTAAAAGCGAAGTTGACATTTGGTCAACCGTGTACAAAGTTGTTTTTGAGAAATAATAATGTGCGAACTTAGCAAATGAGCGAAGTTGACCAAGTGTTTGATCATTGGCGAAGTTATAAACAGGGCGAAGTTAACCAACCTCGCTGCCGGGTTTTCATGGTATATAAGGGGAAACGGTGGTCAATTTGAGTCAAAACCTTTAAACCTTTCAATCGTAAACCCTCGGCGAAGTTATACATTGAATCCAACTTTGTTTTTTAATAGTCTTCTAATCTTAAGGTTCGTTGGTCCTCATTATGATCCAATTCATATATTTTGTGTGTGAATCTGGATCCTATTGCTTGTTTTAATTAAGTTTATTATCTAAACACCTTGAATCTTGGGTAATGATTGTTTGGAGGCTTTGTTGATGTTAATCGGTCTTTATTCTCTTAATCGCACATTCATATACTGTCGATCGACATCGATTTACTCATCCTTCAACTTAAAATGGGTGTATATCATACGCCGCTTGATGGGGCGAAGTTAGGGTTTCAGGCGAAGTTAACATAACTTCGCCAGTCACTTAACATCGCCGAAGCTATAACTTCGCCTGTACCATGCAGGGCGAATTTGTAGCCTGTGGTACACCAGATCTGACTTGGCTTGTTTGTTTTGCAGGCATGGCTGCTGTGGCAGGTGCTGGTGGTGCTGGTGGTGATGAAGGTGGAGATAATAACCGACAGTTCTTTCCGGGTCACAACATGTATATTACTCTGGATCCGGATGCTCATGGTATGGACGACTATCGTAAGATCATTTCATTTCTCGTTCGCTCGCGTATTTTCACGCCATCACAACTACTCTTCCCATTTCACTACCAAATATTGAAGACTTTTGGAGAACAGTTGAATACGACTGTCGGGTTGAACCTCCAGTGATGAGAGCCACTGTCCATGAAAGAGTGGTACAGTTCTCGGCAGATCAAGTAAGGGTTGCTTTACAGTTCGGAGTTGAAACTACAAATGATCCCACAGACTTTCCGGCTACATTCAGAGATGGTGCGTTTCTGCGTATGGGTTATTCGGGTCCTTTGGGAGACTCTTAAAGGAGAAAGGGATTTTTGTTAGATCAGTGGCGGTTCCTTATGCATGTGATGAATGTTTGTATGTCCGGTCGTAAAGCTGGTACAGATGGTATGGGCGCAACTATGCAGTCTGCGATGACTGCATTGACTTACAACAAGCCTTACAGCTTTAGTCAAATGATTTTCTATGAGATTGATCGACAGAGACGTGTAGTGGCTCGAGAAAGATTTCTGACGTACCCGAGATTCTTACAGATTATCCTCAATCATGTTGCCCCCAATTTTCCACAACGTCGTCCTATTCGTTACGTTGACAGTGTGAGTAAGAGAATTTTTGCCCAATGTAAGTCTTCGAGTGCACGTAGTAAGGAGGAGTTACGCCCTAGGCAAACAACATTATTTGGGTACTTAGTGAATCCGGCATATGTTGCTCCTCCGGGTGATGAATTTCTTGATCCGGCACCACAACAGGCAAATGTTCCTCAACCACCACCTGTGGTTCAACCACTACCCGTGGTACAGCAAGCACCGCCTGCTGATCCTGTTGCTGCTCCGGAAGAATAGGTTGACCTTGAAGCTGCCTTTGGAGGGCAAGGGTTCTTTGACATGGAATGGGTTGATCCAGCTGCTGAAGCTCATGCCTCAATAGCAGAGGCATCTGGTGTTCATGTTTCCATGGTCGCTACATCTGTGGTGGACTCAGAGAGAACTGACTCTGATTCTTCCACTGACGATTTAGTTGAAGCACAGCAGATACTTGCCCGTCAAGAAAGAATTCATGGAAAGAGGAAGAAAGACTCGGATAATAATGAATCAGATTTTGAGGAGGATCTATTTCGTATGCTACGTAGATCAAAGAAGCAAAGGGCTGGTGAAGGTTCAGGAGTTGGTGAAACTTCGAGAGTTGTTCGGTTTTCTCCACCATCTTTATCGGGTATGACTATGTTACCTGCTATTTCAGCTGTCACACTGCCGTTATCCTCAAGTGTTCCTTCGGTGACCACGTCATCATCTTTCGGTGTACCTCCAACCTCGTTTCAGTTTACTGCTCCATAGATTGTCTCTCTACCTTCACCTACCTTTACTCCATCAGAGGTGGTGGCTATGTTTGCTGAGTCCACACTGGTGGCGACTGCTGGTTTGTCTGTATACCAATTGTAGAAACCCGTTACGGATCTAGCCGCTAATACGATACAACGATTATATACAAGATCTAAACGTTAAATTATTTCTTTATTGATAAATATGTGATGAATACATTATGGTGGATGGAAATAACTTATGGAGAGCATAATTTAGATCTAGATCTCTCTCTAAATATGTACATTTACAAATGAGCATGGATATGCCTATTTATAGGCCAAAGCACCAGTTCGTTAACTTATGTCTAATTCGTTATATCTTGATAAACGAATTAGACTCCATTCGTTATGATTCCATAACGAATGATGATAACTTAACGAACCAGCCTCCATTCGTTATATTACATAACGAATGGGATTATAAACTTAACGAACTAGTTCTCATTCGTTATGCTACCATAACGAATGAGCTTATACCTTAAAGAATTAGCCTAGCATATAACGAATGGACCTCATTCGCTATACAAACCATAGCGAATGGGCCATTTACAATAAATAAACAATCTAGACTATGTATAACTTATTCGAATGCTACGGACAACCATTTCGTGCACTAACAGTATCGATGCCATCCTCAACTCCTATTCAGCATCCACCTGTCTTTCCCGCAAGCTTGGAGATCCCACATGGGTTTCCTCAAGCTACCTTTCCTCAGGCTACCTCTCCCTTGAATGTTGTCTTTGATTCAAACTTGTCTGATTCGGAGAGGATTGCAGCTCTTCAGAGGGTGGTTACTGAATTATCACGGGTGAATATAATTCAATATGAGACCATTAATCGTTTGGTGGCACAAAATCAAGTTCATACTGTACTACTTATGGAGCACGGTAAGATGTTTGATCGGCTTAAAGAGTTCTTAGCATCTCAGGGGGAGTAGAGTTGCAAGGGTGATGAACTGAGTACAAAGAAGAGGCAAGACAAAGACGATGATCCCAATGCATCGAAAGGTGCAGGTGGTGAGTTGCCAAGAACTGAACAAACTCTTGAGACTTCCACATCTCAGGGGGAGTCTGCTGGTCCGTCAGGAGGTACAGGTGGTGAGGATGTGGTGGTTGTAGATGATGAGAAAGCGTTGGGAAATGATGATGAGTTAGTCGATGATGTGTTAACGATTGATGAGATTGAAAGGATTAGGGAACAGATAGAGATTGATAGTGAGTTAGAAGAATGAGAGATTGTTGATGATGGTGTAGAGCATGATATTCCGAACGTTGATAAGGTGAACTTGGGCCAGGATGGAAATGTATCAGATGAGTCTGAGTGGGAAGAACAGCCGAGATGGAAAGAAGGCTGTGCTCAGTGGTTTTTCAAGACAAAAAAGCCTGCAGTTCCAACAATGTTTAAGAAGAGTTACAACATCAAGGGGTACGCTGAGTCAAAGAAAGGTATCATTTGTTGGTTGTATGATGAACAGTTGAAGCTATTTGTGATAAAGCGTTATGATGGGGTACAGTATTTTAAAAAGGCTTTAAGATAGTTCAACACCTTGCCCGAGTGCGAGGTAAAAGATTTGGCACACTTGAGATTAATCAATAAAAGTGATGACAATGTTGCTAGAATAATTGGGAAAATTGTGTGGAAGGAAAGCGTTAAAGAGAAAAAGTTCGAGTTGTTGAAGCCACAGAAAGGGAAATTGGTTGAAGATAAAGAAAGAGGAATGAGGGCTGATGGAAAGCCTTGGCTGGTGATGAAATACAAGCCGATTCGTTGCTTGAAAGAGGTTCCGATGAAGATGATGCCCAAGGATGTGTTAAAGGATCTTAAATGGTGGTACGTAGACTGCCAAACTGCTGAAGCTGTTATGGAAGATGAGGATGAACAAGAGATCCTGAGAGAGTATGATCCCATGCACTTGGTTAATTTGTCTCAAGCTGATTTTGCAGGTACTAAATGATAAGAATATTTTCTACATTCCTGCGTGGAAAGATGAAGCCAAGAAGTACCAGAGGGTGGTCTCTGTCTGTGTAAGACAGGGCGTTCATGCTTGAAGACGGTGGGTACGGGATTTTTGGGATTACAAGACACGAGAAAGAAGATAGAGATATGAAGCTACTGCCAAGGGGGAGTCTGTTGGTGCATGATGTCAGTAGTTCAGTATCTTGTGTTTATCTGTGTTTGTAATCATTTAGATTGGTTGTTTCGTGTCGAATACTGTTGATTAGTTATGTTCGCTGGTATGTATAAGCGAACTTGAAGCTATAGCGAAGTTATGACAACTTCGCCTAGCATGTTAGGCGAAGTTGTCGAGGTGTATATATATACCTCAACTTCGGGTTTTATGTTAAGGTTTTTCAAAACGAGTTGTTTTGTGATCTTGTGTATCACGTGTTGGCTATTGCAATATATCAAGTTTTTCAGTATAATCTCGTGTGTATACATACCTATTCAACGTATTAATCGTCTCAACACTTGTATCGTTTTACTTGGGGATTCTGCACCCTTGTGTTACAAGATACTCCTGTGTATATCCGGCTGGGAACCTACAGTTTTTCCCACTACACCACTTTTCGCAAAACTCTCCATTGCTGACGGGGATGCCACGTGTCTTACAACGCCTATATGTGGAGAGTATTGAATACACATGTTCTTATAAAGAGCTTCCAAGTTTTTTAACTTTCCATTGGGATGGATTTATCTCTCTTATTTATAATCATGTGAAATGTTTTCATTTACTTCTTTCTTTCCATGTGTGATGAACTTACTTATGGAATACTTTTATTTCCTTATCTTAAATTTTCTCATTACTTACCTTGAATATATTTTTATTTTATTATTTTTATCTTTCAAGTTCACTAAGTTGTCAAATTTGGATCAAAATTTTGTAGATGTTAAAGTATCTGCTTAATCCAGGGTGTTACAGATTGGCATCAGAACCGTGACTATAAGATAAGACATTAGACGTAGTGTTTTAGTTGATTATAAATTATTTTAATTATTTAGCGTTGCATGATTAGAAATTATGTGGGCCCCACTTGATTGATTAATGCACATGCTATATTATTTTATTATAATTGATTTATTCACTCCTCATGTACACAAGTCCAAGGCTTATTCCTAGAGCAAAGATTTCAAACATTTTCAACAATCGTTTTGTTTTGGTTTTTCAATATTTCTTCTTCTTAAAGATGGTTCTACGTGGCGGTATGCGGTAACTGGAAGGGGATCGTGCTTATTTTTTGAACTCAGGACACCAAGGTTATTGAAACCTAAGGATAAGCAATGCGCATAAATCCCAATCAAACACGAGACCCGGTTGCTTACCTGGAAAGTTTGGATAAGGCATGAAACTTATTAGGCCAAAACATACCACCCCCATCATCATATGAATCAAAGCTTTCAACGTGACCATGTCCTCTTTGTGAAAAGGTATATGGTTGTACTCATAAGGATGTCACACAAGTCATGGTGGTTCATGAGACGTGCGACTCTGAACCTCAATGTTTTACAATGTTTTTTTACTGAAAGTCTGTCAAGTTGTGGTGATACACGAATACCCAACTTTCAGTTCGATTTGATTATGCATTTTGATTTTTTTGTTGTAATATGAGAACAATCGAGTTTCAACTCGTTTTCTTTATTTAAATATTCATTTATTATTACGATTTAAAATTGAAAATTCGAAAAGTAATGGTGATACATGAATAGTCGATTTTCAATTCGATTATTTTATTTATATATTCAATTACTATTATCGTTTTGAATTGAAAATTCGAAAAGTCGTGGTGATACATGAATAGTCGAGTTTCAATTCAATTATTTTATTTAAATATTCATTTACAGTTACGATTTAAATTTGAAAATTCGGAAAGTCATGGTGATACATGAATAGTCGAGTTTCAATTCGATTATTTTATTTATATATTCAATTACTATTATGGTTTAGAGTTAAAAGTTCGAAAAGTTATTGTGATACATGAATATTCGATTTTCAATTCGATTATTTTATATATATATTCATTTACAGTTATGGTTTAGAATTGAAAATTCGAAAAGTCATGGTGATGCATGAATAGTCGATTTTCAATTCGTTTTCCTTATTTGCATATATTCTTTTATTCTTATGGTCCATGAGCTTTCCAATATCGATTTCGAATTTTGTTTCATGCGATTTTATTTCTTTACTAATTTTTTTAAAAGATTTATATAGATTGATTTCGATGTTTCTTTTGGTTGTTAATACGAATTTTATATTTACGTCCCATGTGACGCAAATCATTCACGTTTCGCACTATGCTTCTTGTTTTCCTCGACGTCACCCTCGAAACTCAACTCGCAAAATGACGACTTAGATTACCACGCTAATGACCTCCGTGATCCTAACTATGATAACCCAAAATCCTTCACAACCCACACTAATCATAACAGTAAACTCAAAACTACGCTTGAACCAATCCAAACCAAACACAACTACTGGGAACTCAAACTTACCCCAACAAAAACCCTTGCATGGGAACGCACCCTATGTGTAATATGTGTAAATCCCACCACTCTATTGTGGTACTTTCAGTCACCACCTCTCACCAAGAATCTATACATATTCAACACCACCCATTTATTCCCACGACCTGTTACCCAACCATTCCTCCCAACCATATGCCTTAAAATATTCTCGTGCTTAAAGCGTGCTACCATTGTAGTGACCCAAATTCCCACTATGCTTAGGAAGGCCTAACTTGTTTCCGCCATGCAATACCTTAAACCGCGTTCTCTGACCACTTGAAGCTCACTTGTAGCCTTGCACCAATGCTTAGTCCCTTCTTACTCGTCAAACATACCTATTTTTTTTAAACTATGCATGTTTCCTCCCATTCATTTTTTAAACACCTTACACCTATAACTTCAAATATTCAATTATTTTAAAATAGCTGATTAACAAGTATTTAATCAAATTGTTTTTTTCCTAAAAACAAGTCTTTAAATCAAATCATATGGTTTATTATTATCTTTGCTATAATTATTATCCTTTCTATTATTATTACTATTGTTATCATTACTGTTATTATTATCATTACTACTGCTGCCGCTGGCGCTACGACTACTACGACTTCGACAACGACTAAGATGGCTGC
Source organism: Bidens hawaiensis (assembly GCF_021521415.1). Lineage (NCBI taxonomy): Eukaryota > Viridiplantae > Streptophyta > Magnoliopsida > Asterales > Asteraceae > Bidens > Bidens hawaiensis. Next base: position 292,414 of record NW_027493678.1, on the reverse strand, counting down.
GACTACGACTACGACTGCGGCGACTAGGAATACGACGACGACTACTACAACGACGAAGACGACTAACACTACCACTACTACGACGACTACGACTACCACTATCACTACTACGATGACTACAACAACAACGACGACGACTACCACTACCACTACCACTACTACCTACTACTACGGCGATGACGACGACTACGACTACGACTATTGCTACTACCGCTGCTACCGCCGCCGCCACTACTACTACTACTACCGCTACCGCTATGACTACGACCACCTCTACGACGACTACGACCACCGCTACTACTACTACGACTACCACGTCTACTACGACCGCTACAATCACCGCTAATACGACCACCACTACTACGACCACAACTACTACGACCACCGCTAGAACGACCATCGCTACTAACGACCACCACTACCTACGAGCACGACCACCACTACCTGCGACCACCACTACCACTACGACTACCACGACGACTACTTGTACTTCTACTGCCACCGCCACCACCATCACGAACACCACGACTACCACTACTACCTACGACGACTACGACTACCACTATCGCCGCTCACGCCGCCGCCCCACCGCCACTACGGCTACTACGTCTACCACCACCACTACCATTACCACTGCTACCACTACTACCACTGCTACCACTACCACCACTACTACTACTACCACCACCACCACTACCACTATTATTATTATTATTATTATTATTATTTTCAAATGAGATCTTAAAATAAAAGGAAATAGAATATTTTACTTCAAACAAGTCTTAAGCCCTTTGAAACTATTTTACAACGAGTCATGTTATCTGGTGACTCTTTATTATTTAAGACGACGCCTAGCAGGAAACCTTTTACACTAAAAATTTCATATAGTTGAACAAACTTTAGCGCTAGCTAAGAATTTTTTTATCATAAAAATTATTATTATAAAAGCATCATGTATTTGAAATCGATTTTCATAAACTAAAATGAATCTCAGAAGTCATTTTCCTCTCCCCCTTCGTCAGCACCAACGAGATGCAATTAAGAAATCATGGCAGCGCCCTCATCATAACCTTCATACCTTAAACCACCCTAGTGAAAACAGGCATTGCAAGTTTCGTTTTGTTTTTTTCTTTCTTTATTTCTTCTTCATGTATATATTTTAATATATATTATTCTAGTTGGACATAATCAAAATAATGTTATGTATTTAAATCTTTCGAGGGTTATTTATGATATTTATAGCTAAGTTTGGGTATTTGGTGATTATTGAGCTATTTTCATTTGTCATTCATAGTTGCATTGTTGAATCGGTTTGCTTTCTTTATCTCAATCTCGTGTTCTATGACTGACTTCCCATAAGTGTAACCTTTTAGTGGAAATTTGTACTATGAACATGTTTATGTACATGGTTATCTAATAGAAACCATATTTTGTTTTCACATGTGAGTATCTAAGACCGATTACATACGGACGGATTCGTTTACTTAAAAACGGGGCTATGTTTATATCTATCTAATAGAAGTCACATACACATGCTGAGTTTATATTTACTTATAACTGAATTCTTTATATTATTTGTTAGGTTCTCATTCCGCTCAACGTTTTATTCAAATCATTTTGTTATTCTTGATATTTCATCAATTTGAAACCAATGTATTACTTTGATCTCGAAGTTTTAGTTATTTACTTTGTTAATCTCAATGATTGGGCTTATTCTGATCTTATTGGAAATTTTTATATGTTAAACGTGTCATTATTGACTCCAAAAACTTAATCTATTTTGGTATTTTGTTATTCAAGTTTCATTTACCCATTTTATTCTCGAACCCTATGCGTTATCTACTTACGTGTTTATATTTTGTTAGCTCAATGTTACATCTATTTACACTTTTATTCTCGACTCCTATGTTTCGTCTAATTGTTGGAATTTTCATAATCTTGATGTTTTCATTCATTATTATATATAATTTATTTTACTCTATAATCTCGTTTATTTTGGTTTAAACTTCAATGGTTTATTTATTTTGACCTAATATTTTTGTGTTATCTTTGACCTCAAGGGTTTGTTCATATAAGTTGATCCTTACATTTCACTTTCAAGTCTTTATATAAGAATTTATTTTATTTATTGTTTATATCTTAAAACTCACACAATGAACGTTTAATGTAGGTCATCCGAAGAGAAAGGTAATTATGGGTTAACACATAATTATCCAAATCCTCACATGGAAAACATAGTAAGTATGGGATAAATTTAAGCTAGGAATTGGAATGATTTTGAAAGACGGGACAAATTGTAACCCCTCGAAAATACCTCATCTAAGTTTAAGCCAAAAATGTCAAACTATAAAGTTTAAGGATTGAAAATGAAAATTTTAGCTTTCAAGTCCTTCACGCGACGCGAAAAGTCCAATTAGGATTCCTTTGAGCTACGCAAAGGAATGCAAATAGTAACCGACTTAACGATCATTTCGCATTACGCGAACGGACAGTCTTGACTGCTTCTCACTACGCGAAACCTTATTAAGTAAACAGAAACAGGTTTCCAATCACGTGTCAACACGTGTCACGATTGTACATGCCACGTTTCAAAACATGGCAGAATACTGCTTTGCGCAACGTGAAGTACACTGACATTGTTCCTTCGCGCGACGCAAAAAAACCAAAATTTTCCTATAAATAGGGAGGCTATGGGATTAAACCTCTTCATCCCAAAAACACTCTCATTTTCACATAGTTAACCTAGAAATACATGCCCAATTATCCCGGCCAACCGACAACTCGTTTTCTCGATGTACGTGCAAGAAATGAAGTCCCGAAGCCCTGATAACTTCCAACTGTCTTTATTATCAAAACCTTGTCAACTATTTGCTGATCTTTTTCTTATTATTATCATTCCGAGTGCCCGCATTAAGGTAGGGATAGTATATAAGTTAATTAAGTTATATCTTAGACGTTAGACGAGGTTATGGCCTTTAACCTTGAAAAGATTTTAAAAGCATTCATATAGATTTTCATAAATGTTACTTCTTGATAAAGTAATGATAATATAGTTATATTTTGATGGGCATGTTGTAACTGTAACAGGGATATCACTAGTAGTGAGTTTCTTGCCGAACGAAAGTAATTCGTATAAATTCCAATCAACCGCAAGACCCATTTACTTACCTGGAGAATCTCACCAACGTGTTAGAACCTATTAAGCCAAAACATGTTATATCAAACGTCATATTAAAACCACTCTTTTCATTCAAAGACAAAGTTAGAAACTTTATCAAGGTTAAGCTCAAGGGCAATAGCTTAATCAAGAAACACCATTCAAACATCTATAAGAACCTAATTATGTATAGGTTAATACCATTCTCATTCTAACAATCAAGAAGGTTTTCAAACGCACACTGACGGTACTGTAGGTTCCCTGGACGGATCACACGAGATATCGCGGTCTACTCAGGTGCGGAATCCCTGCGTAGATCGTTACGAGTGTAGAAAGCAAATCAAACAAACACGATACGATAAACGAACACGTTATATTGATAACCGAACTCACGTGATGTAAATATCACTGTTACAAAACACACGTTCAACTACACGAACAACCTAGACGAACAACTGATTAACTGATTTTCCAACTATTGATTCTACCTAAACCAAGCCGTAGGCTTGAGTATAAATACACGACAACTTCGCCTGACATGTTCAGGCGAAGTTGTCCATAACTTCGCTTGTTCAACAAGTTCGCCTAGGCGAACTTTTTGACAACTTCGCTTTAAACAAAAACATAAATAACAATACAGACTCGATTACAGACACTAGACTATGAACTACTGATATTCATGCACCAACAGACTCCCCCTTGGCAGTAGCTTCATATCTTGATCTTTAAGCTCTTGTCTTGTAATCCTGTATCTTCACGCATGCACTCCTTCTCTAACACATACCGTGACTACTCGCTGATATTTCCTTGCTTCATCCTTCCAAGCAGGAATATAGAATATCTTCTTTTCATTCAACACTTGCAGATCAGCTTTCGATAAGTTAACAAGATGCATCGGATCATACACCCTCAGCACTTCTTGTTCCTCTTCGTCTTCCATCACGGCTTCAGCAGTCTGGCAATCAACGTACCACCATTTTAGATTCTTCAACACATCTTGAGGCATAGTCTTCATTGGAACCTCCTTGATGCATCGGATCGGTTTGTACTTCATCACCATCCATGGCTTGCCATCTGCTCTCATTCCCCTTTCTTTATCCTCCACGAGCTTTCCCTTCTGTGGCTTTAATAATTCAAACTTCTTCTCTTTTATGCTTTCTTTCCACACGATCTTCCCAATCACTCTTGCCATGTTGTCGTCACTTCTATTTATCAGGCCCAACCTGGCCAAATCCTTCACCTCACATTCCGGCAACGTATTGAGAGATCTCAGGGTTCTTTTGAGGTATTGAATACCATCATAATGCTTCACCACAAACAACTTTATCTGTTCATCATATATCCACCAGATAATTCCCTTCTTCGACTCAGCATAGCCTTTGATGTTATAACTCTTCTTGAACATGGCTGGAACAGCAGGCTTCTTGGTCTTAATAAACCAATGAGCACAGCCTTCCTTCCACCTAGGCTGCTCCTCCCACTCAATCTCATCCATCTCAGTACCCATGTCGGCTTTCTCAACATCTGGGATCTCGTGTTCAACGTCTTCTTCTACTATCTCCCCCTCTTCTATCCCATCTTCAATCACAATCTGTGCGCCAATCTTCTCAATCTCCTCACACGGCAGCACATCATCATCAAACACATCATCATCTAGCATATCATCATCTAACTCTCTCAACGCATCAATCACATCATCTTCATCATCAACCATCACCACCTCATCACCACCAACTGCACCTGCAGACTCCCCCTGAGCTGTGGAAGTCCCAAGAGCTTGAGTAGTTCTTGGCAACTCACCACCTGCACCTTTTGGTGCATTGGGATCATCGTCTCTGTCATTTCTCTTCTTAGTCCTTAACTCGTCGCCTCTACAGCCTGTCTCCCCCCTGAGATGCCAAGAACTCCTTCATAGCATCTATAATACGCCCATGTTCAACCAGGACGGACGACTGTAGTTGATTCTCTGCTACAAGGCGTTGAATAGTCTGGGTCTGAATAAAGTTTATCCTCGATTGCTCTGCCACGACCCGCTCAAGTGCAGCTATTCTCTCCGAGTCTGAGAGGGTTGCATCGAAATCAAACCTCATGTTAGATGTATCTGGAGTATACTCAGCAGGGATCTCGAATGTAACCGGGACTTCAGAAGCAGTTGTGGACGTAACCGCAGGTGGTAACGTGACCGACAACCCTGCAGTTGCGACGACCGTCGACTCTACAAACCGTGCCACCACCTCTGAAGGAGTAAGCGTTGGAGGTGGTAACGACACAATCTCCGGAGTCGTCGTCTGTAGTGTGACGGATGGGATGCCAACAGCTGATGCAGCCACCACAGGAACATCTGCAGCGCTTGTAACCTGTACAGAAATAGGAACAATTGACATACCTGACAGTGCGGATGGAGCAAAACGTATAACACGTGAAGTCTCTCCAGCTCCCATACCAGCACCTGTCCTTTCACGTCTCGAACGTCTGATCAACTTGTGTATGTCCTCCTCTTCTTCCTCTGACTCACTATCATCCACCGTCCTCTTTCGCTTCCCCAACGTCCTCTCTCTAGTCACCAACATCCTCCTTGCCTCATCCATAACGTCGTCAAGATCTGAGTCAGCCACCGTCGTAGCTGCTCTAATCACAATCACTTCCCTCACCTGTGCAACAGAGACCTGCACTTCTTCATGTGGATCAAAACGATCCATGTCAAAGAAACCTTGGCCGCCAAATGCAGCATCAAGGTCTACCTCCTCCTCAGCCGATACAACAGGCACAGTAGGTACATCTTGAGTTGCTCCTGCCTGTTGTGGTTGAGGGTCTCTAAACTCGTCACCCCGAGCTGGCACATACCCCGGGTTTATTAAGAACCCAAAGAGTGGAGTATGCCTTGGACGACGTTCAGGCTTGCTCCTCGCACTGGATGTGCGACATTGAGCAAAGATACGTTTGCTCACACTCTCCACGTATCTTATCGGGCGTCGTTGAGGCAAAGTTGGAGCCACATGGTTCAAGATCATCTGGATGAATCTTGGGTACATTATGAACCGCTCACGAGCCATCGCCCTCCTCTGTCTATCAATCTCGTAAAAGACCATCTGACTGAAGCTATAACGTTTGTTATAGGTCAGTGCAGTCATTGCGGACTGCATGGTCGCACCCATACCATCAGTGCCCGCCTTCCTCCCAGACATGCATACTATCATAACGTGCATGAGGAAGCACCACTGATCAAGTAGGAACCCCTTCCGTCTCTGGGTATCGCCCAATGGACCAGAATAGCCCATTCTTAGAAATGCTCCATCACGAAACGGAGCAACAAACTCCGTAGGGTCGTTCCGAGTCTCCTCTCCAAAACGTAACGCCACCCGTATTTGTTCAGATGAGAACTGAACTTCTTGATTATTGACTGTTGTTCTCATAACCGGGGGCTCGACACGACAATCGTACTCCACCGTCTGCCAGAAGTCCTCGATATTGGGTAAGGATATCGGCAGTGTCGTCGTGATTGCGTGGAATATCCTCGAGCGAATGAGGAATGTGATGATCTCACGGTAGTCTTCAACTCCGCTCGTTTCCGGGTCAAAGGTGATGAACATGTTGTGACCCGGAAAGAATTGCCTCTGGTTATCACCCTCATCTCCTCCAGCACCTCCAGCACCGGCAACATCAGCCATATCTGCAACAAACGAACCAAGTTAGATAAACATTAAGACATAACACAAGTTCGCTTGTTACCATGAGCGAAGTTGTGATAAAAACTGTATAGGCGAAGTTAAAGTTGGGGCGAAGTTGGGAACAACTTCGATTCATCTTTAAGTTCGTCTAATAATTGTTAAGTTAAAAGGATCCAGGCGAAGTTAAAGTTGGAGCGAAGTTGGGAACAACTTCGCTTTATCTTTAAGTTCGCCTCACCACAACATCGCCTCAGGCGAATTTAAGCTTCAGGCGAAGTTGAGCATCAGGCGAAGTTACGGATAACTTCGCCTAAACCTTAAGTTCGCCTGAATTTGAATCGGCGACAGTGAGTTTGATTCAAACTCGAAAATCTGAGATTTTCTGGGTATTTTGACGATTTAGGACACTTAAACTCAAGCTTTTAAGGATATGTTGACGATCAGTTTGGTCATGAACACGTAAAACAAGTTTTGAAAGTCCGATTTGAGGGTCCGACGGTTCGAGGTTCATAATCGGGTCGAAACGACCACTGATTTTCATGGAAGAACAAAGATTATACAATGTATTTGCATCACGAACCTTGAAACGTAACGGAAACTGAGAAAAAGAACTAGAAATCGGAAAAACGACAAGTTCGCCGGAATATCGGAGTAAGTTCGCTGTGGTTTACGAGGATAAGTTCGCTGTAATTTCAAATAATGAACTGTTTGACTCTTGAAAATCCTTATATAGGGGCGGAGTTATACAGGCGAAGTTACGGATAACTTCGCCTAGGCGAAGTTATCCACAACTTCGCCTGTTCAACAACATCGCCTATATTTACAAAATTTAACCTTATAATTTTAACATTTTTTCAATCAAGTTATAAAACTTTCCTTTAAGAACTAAATGACACGATCAAGTCCAAGTAACCTTTTATAAAAGCATACAACTACATAAAAAGAAAACTTTTAACAATTAAAGTATAAGGGATCAAATTTCAGTCTCGATAGGGACTGCTACGTTTTAGAAAAGATCCGAACAGGAATCATACTAACAACGTGACTGTCACATAGATCCGTGTTTAGCTGTATTATGACATAAGGAAACAGGGTGTAAGCAGGTAATATACTTAAGATGGTTTTCATCGTTTCTGTGATACGAGTTAGATTCAATTATGCCTCAAAATTTAAGTGGGCAACAACTCAGAGATTATGATGCCTCCTATCTATTCTCAAAGCGTATTTGGCTTTCCCCAAGTCACCCCGAATTGACCTCGACCCTTAGTATCTGATTAAGTTTGTAATTAATCTTCATCTCCTTCCCGTTCTCTTTCTTACTCCATGATTAAGAAGTCTTGATATGTTGAACTCTAGAATGTTTCAATAACTCATAAGTTGTTGTTTTTTTTTTATGATAAACTTTACATAGACTTCAGAGTAATAACCAACTGCAAGTCCCGAATCTGGATCACTGCAGTTTCTTGAAACGCTATCTTCACGGGAATCAGAACACTTATGGGCTCGTGTATGACTGGGTAATCGCTTTTCTGCCTATCATTCGGAAAGATATATATGAAGACAAGCAAAACTCGTAAGGAGTTTCCACGTAAAATCAAGTAGTTTTAGTTTGTATCACATCTACTTTTACGCACCATAAAAAGTTACCATGACATACAATGACTGTCCTAAAGCCTTTTAAGCATAATAACTTCACTAGTTAAGCACACAGAATCAGTATATCTATCATTTTCCAAGGTTGGATCAATTTTCTGTTAAACATAGCTAACGAACTTCTTACGAAGTAGTAGACTTGAAAAATAATTTCATTTCCCATAAAAAAAAATTTTTGACTTCAATCGCCCCGATCAAGTCAAGTCGTCAGGTTAACGGCTATCCCGAAGATCCAATGGATCAGCTGGACCGACCACATACTAGTATGTGTCCTTCTAACTAATTAATATGATCGACTAATTTTAAGCGAAAGAATGAAAACACATCATAAACCGCCCCGGTCACTTTCAGTCATCTGGTTAATGGCTATCCTCAAAATCTACAAGTAGAAAATGAGGACCAAAACATATCCGAAGACATGTCCTTCAAACTGTGGTAACCGACATACTTTTAAGCGATAGTGATTTTTTTTTTTTTTTTAATATTTCAAACTTGAAAAACATGGTTACTCTGGATTGATCATCCCATTCAACTCAATAAGGTTTTGAAATCTCGTTTTGTCAAACGCTTTTGTATAAAGATCAGCGAAATTATCAAGCGTATCCACCTTTTCAAGTACAATCAGTTTCTTCTCAGCACAATCCCGTATAAAATGATGACGTATGTCAATATGTTTAGTTTTACTATGCTTCACGGGATTGTTAGTTACTGAGATAGCAGCTGTGTTATCTATGCAAATAGGAGCAAGTAAGAAATTCAGACCATAGTCGCGCAACTGTTGCTGAATCCAAAGAACCTGGGAGCAGCATTTGGATGCTGCCATATATTCTGCTTCACAGGTTGAAATTGCGACTGAAGTCTGCTTCTTGCATTGCCAAGACACCAATCTGCCACCAAGAAACTGACATCCTCCAGTTGTTGACTTCCGACTCTGATTGCACCCTCCATAATCAGAATCTGTGTAAGCGACTAGCTCCAAGTCTCCTCCTCTCGGGTACCACAACCCCAGCTTCGGTCTGCCCTTGAGATACCGCAAGATCCTCTTCACACCCTTCATGTGAGATTCCTTTGGGTTTGCCTGAAAACGAGCACAAAGACAAACAGCAAACATTATATCAGGCCTAGAAGCAGTTAAGTACATTAAATAACCTATAATAGCCCGATACTGAGTTGGATCCACATCTGCATCACCGTCTGACTCAGCACCCAATTTGTGATTGACGCAGATAGGAGTGTCGAATGGAGTGCTGTCCTCCATCTTGAAGCGTTTGAGCACATCATGGACATACTTGGTCTGATGAATGAACATCCCATCCTTCTTCTGATAAACCTGCAATCCTAAAAAGAAAGTTAGTTCACCCATAGCACTCATTTCAAACCTTTTCTTCATGACGTCCTCAAACTCCTGACACATGGAGACTTTAGATGCAGCAAAGATAATGTCATCCACGTAGACTTGCACCAGCAGGAAGTCGCTTCCTTCTCTCTTAACGAACAACGTGCTATCAATTTTCCCTCTTTCAAAACCATTTTCAAGCAAGTAATCTGATAAAGTTGAATACCAGGCACGAGGTGCCTGATGTAGTCCATACAATGCCTTGCTTAACTTGTACACGAGATCAGGAAAGTCTGGGTCAGGAAAACCCGGAGGTTGCTCAACATACACTACCTCATCAACTTTCCCATTCAGAAACGCACTCTTCACATCCAACTGAAATACCTTCATCTTCTTATAAACAGCGAACGCCAAAAACAATCTAATGGCTTCCAACCTTGCGACAGGAGCGAACACTTCATTATAATCAATACCCTCTTGTTGATTAAATCCTTTCACAACTAGCCTCGCCTTGTTTCTTATGATAATCCCTTTCTCATCTCTCTTGCACTTAAACACCCATTTTGTGCCTATCGCATGCACATTTTTCGGTTTTTCAACCAAATCCCATACTTCCATTTTCTTGAACTGAGCCAACTCTTCTTGCATAGCTTCGACCCACGAGCTGTCCTTGAGAGCCATTTGATAATTCTTCGGTTCAATCTGGCTGATAAAGCAGGTGTACAAGCATTCGTTGATTATCCCTGTCTCCTTGATGCTTGTGTAAACACAGGTGTGCTCATTCAAGCTACGTCTTGTTTGTACACCGGAGGACACATCACCAATCACATTCTCCAAAGGGTGATCTTTATGAATTCTCGTGGTCGGAACAGAACCGACATGCAAATTGTCTTCCAAGTTAGAAGAGAGCTCGTCAATGGTTGTTTCATGCTGAGAGTGAAATGGATTGAAAAATTCTTCTTCAGTCGAGGTAGCAGGGGTATCGATAGCATTTGATGAGGAAGGTTGACATTTATCGATCAGCTGTCTTTGCAAAAGGTTTTCTTCCTCATCAAGGATCATCTTCGTAGCAACTCTCTCTTCTTCTTCAGCAATATCCAAATATGGTATGTTAAAAGACTTAAAAAGTTTAACATAGTCGAAAAACTTAGCAGGTCCGTTGCTCGGTTATGGTGGTTGGTAACTTGTGATGTCGGTGTTACACACCACCTCAACTTTGCTGGTCGATGTATTGAAGACACGTCTGTTGGGAGTCCCAACAACATAACCGACTAAGATTCCTTCATCGGCTACTTCACCAAATTTAGAATTTGTCTTCAAAATCGAACAAGGGGACCCGAATGGTTCAAGACCACTCAAGTTGGGCTTTCTCCCATGCATAAGCTCATAACACGTTTTACCAAGTCTTTTAACAGTTAAGACTCTATTCAGAACATAACAGGCTGTAGCAACAGCTTCAGCCCAAAACACCACAGGAAGCTTCGAATCAGCCAGCATAGTTCTGGCTCCTTCAATTAATGTTCTATTCTTCCTTTCAGCCACTCCATTCTGTTGCGGTGTATACGGAGCGCTGTATTGGTGTTCAATCCCTCTCTGATCCATGTGAAGCAACTCCAGAGTACTGGTAATTGAATTGACTTTCTTGGTAAGATGGGATTTCTTGTGCTGCTTTTCCTTCTTGCACGCTATACATTTATCTTCAAAATTGAAATTCTTCAAGGGAACGCCCAGCACAAGACCATTCCTGACAATGTGGTTCATCTTCCGAAGATGAATGTGCCCCATTCTCCTATGCCACAATTCGGACTCTGATTCACTCGCTTTCGTCAAAAGGCATGATTCTGCCGTGGCCATTTCAGGTGATCTCATATCCATATGTTTGTATTTCTTTCACGTGGAGTCTTCATCAAAATCCACTCCTCTGGTATCTGAAAACCAGGTTTCAACACGATTGCCTCGTTCTTTGTAAAATGAACGGTGTACTCCTTATCACAAATCTGCGACACACTCAGCAGATTGTGCTTCAATTCTTCTACAAAGTTGACATTCTCCAACGTCATCTTTCCGTTCGACACCGTTCCCTTTCCAGTAATATTGCCTCCACTTTCTCCGGAAAAACTTACTCTCCCTCCTTGAACAGGTTTCAAATCGTGTAACAAAAATTTGTTACCCGTCATGTGCCGGGAACAGCCGCTATCCACAACCCAAAGATTATTGGCAGCCCTGTTCAACTGTTCCTGCACAACAAAGCAAAAGATTAGAATTTAGGGACCCAAGACCAATTGGTCTTGGATCTAAGCATTCCAAACTTTGGCTTTCCAAAGTTAGCTCTTTGATAAATCCTGTCAGTCCTACTAGGATACCTCCTTGTAGATTGATTATGAGACCTTCCAAACCTTAGTGAATTGGAAAAATTACAGCTTGTGGTTTGGTTATTAGAAGAGTAAAACTGAAATTTATTTCTATGAAAACCTGAACTAGTTACATTTTTGAATTTTGAATGGTTTTCATTTTTAGCAGTATAATAATTACCATTAAGCTTATGCTCAGTTTTAGTAGGCCTTACACCTCTAAATCGCTGTTTCAGAGGGCAATCTGCAACAAGGTGCCCTAATTGATTACATCTAAAACAACACCTATGCTTAATCTTTTTATGAACTGGTGTTTTAGATGTCGAGGCTATATTACCGCCCGTTTGTCTCACATATGGTGGGACGTACGGATTTAGTGGAGTACTTGTTTTATCTTTTTCTTCACTCTTGGGTAACACAACCTCCTCCTTTGCCTTACCAGACTCGGATGACTTATCCGAATCTGACGAGACTGGACTTTGATCAGAAATTTCAACACTTGAAACAGACGAACTTTGTTGGTACATAGATGTCAGTAGTTCATATGTATAAAGTCTGTAATCGAGTCTGTAATATTGTTTATGTAATTGTTTGTGTAATAGCGAAGTTGTTGACAAGTTCGCTTAGGCGAACTTGTTAACCAAGCGAAGTTGTTGACAAGTTCGCCTAGGCGAACTTGTTCAACGAGCGAAGTTATTGACAACTTCGCCTGAGGCGAAGTTGTCGTGTATTTAAGTAACCTACGGGTTACTGTTTACGTGTTGGTTTTTCGAGAGTCTGTTTGAGAGTTAGTGATAGTGTGTGATCATTTCACGTGTCAAGTGTCTGTAATAGACGTGGTTCGAGTTATAATATAACGTGGTTTCGTTTGTATCGTGTGTTCGTGTTTTACGTATTCTACGCTCGTAACTACCTACGCAGGGATTCCGCACCTGCGCAGATAGCGATATCCCGTGTAAGATCCGTCCGGGAACCTACAATTGGTATCAGAGCTTTTGCTCGATTGTGTGGTTCGGGATATTCACGCGGGTGTTGAATTCGTTCCATTTCGGGTGTTACCGGGACGAGTTTGTGGTGTTTTTGCTCATTCTAGCTTCCTACCAGTGTGTTTAAGCCTTCAAATCGTGAAAATCGTCGTTAAAATCCGTTTTTCAGATCTGCAGAAAGTTCAAGTTCGTTAGGCGAAGTTGCTGTTCATCAGGCGAAGTTGCCGTCAGGATTCGTAGGGTTTCAGCGAAGATATAAGGAGAAGCGAAGTTATTCATAACTTCGCCTACCTCCTCAACTTCGCCTAACTCAGCGAAGTTCTTCTCAAGTTCGCCTCGTTCAGCGAAGTTCTCTTCAAGTTCACTTACTTTCTAAGTTCGCTTATCCTAAGCGAAGTTATTCTCAACTTCGCCCATTTACGCGAATTTACGAAGGATCCAGCGAAGTTATTACTTAAGCGAAGTTATACTTAACTTCGCCTACAATACTGTTTCGAAGAAATTTTTCTAACTTCGCCCATTTCAGAATTTTTCGGGTTTCTTAGTCTTCAAGAAGGATGTCGTCAATCAACATTTCAGAGCTTGTCAAGATGGAAGTTGAAGCGGGGTCAGCTACAAAGGCCCCAAGATTACTAAAAGGAACCGACTTTGTTGCTTGGAAGGATCGGTTCATACAGTATGTTAAGTACCATGATGCAAAAATGTGGGTATGCATCCAAGATGGATATATTCCACCAATCATGGAGTATGAGGGTCGAGACCAAATAAAGAAATACAGTAAAATGGAAGAGGAGGAGAATAAGATGTACGAAGCCGAAAGCAAGGCTCATGCTGCAATCACAATGGCTCTTCCGCAGGAGATCCTCCATACATTCAGAAAGTATACATCGGCTAGAGAGCTTTGGGAAGCTCTTGAGAGCAGATTCGAAGGAAATGTAGGCATTCGGGCCTCAAAGATAAAGCTGCTTAAAACTCAATTTTCAGTCTTTAAGTACTTAAAGAACGAATCTCTTGATGATATTATCACTCGATATTATCATCTCATGACTGAATTGAGTAACTACTCCATTTCCTACCGAGAAGAAGAGATTGTAGAAAAACTTCTCGATGCTCTCCCACCAAAATGGGAGATGTATACTGTATTAATGAGGGAAGACAAGGACTTCTCTACTTATGATCTTGAAACCGCTGTCAACAAGCTCAGAACTTTTGAGCTTAATATGGTGAGGAAAGAAACATCTATGGATCAGTTCAAGATCCAAGCATGTATGGTGCGAAAGTGAACTCCAATACAAGTTCAAAAACTGACTCTGCCGCCTACTACTTGAAAGGTGAGTCGGGTGCCAATTCTTCACAGGAGGGGCATGTGTCAGTAAATTCAAATGGGGATGTTTGCTTTGTTGCGGGTGGATCAAGTGGTACTCAACAGACAGCAAGCCAAAGTGGTGGATCTTCAAGTTCCTCAAGCAATAATTACTCAAAGATGCCAATGAGCGTCAAATCTGCTGAAGAGCAGTTTGGCCTCTATGCTTCATTTATTGCTTCATACGAAAACTATATTCAAGGAAAGGTAGTTGATCCGGCAATGCTAGATGAAGACTACGACCAGATCGATGCTGATGATCTGGAGGAGATGGATTTACAATGGCAGATGGCCATGATAGTGAGGCGAGTGAAGAAGTTCATGAGGAAGACGGGGAGAAAGTTTGTTGGTGGCAGGCCAGGGTTCGACAAGTCCAAGGTAAGGTGCTATAACTGTCAACAAAACGGGCACTTTGCCAAAGATTGCAGAAACGAGAGAGTTGAGCGTGGTCAGGGCCGGTCTCCACAGCACACTGGAAGTACTAAAGAAGTCAATGCCATGCTGTCCAGAGAAGCAGGTGAATACAACTGGAACCTGCATTTGAATGAAAATAATGAACAGGCAAATATGGCTAAGGTTGAGAATGAAGAACGTGAGAAGACTACCGGAGAAGAGAAAGCTACTGGTAAGGAAAAAGCTTTCATGGCAGATAACAATGATCAAATCTCCGAGGTAAGTTCTAAATCTTTTTGTACTAAATGTGAGAATTTGTCTGAGCAACTTGCTACCATAACTGATCAGTATGTTCGTTTAGATGCTGAATTTAAAACTCTTAAAGAAGATCATCACTTTACGAAAGCAAGAGAAAACAGTTACAAAGTTAAAATAAAAGCATGTGAAAAAGATGTTAAAAGCTTAAAAACTAAACTTGCTGAGAAAATTGAAGTTATTGATCTTAGTTATGAGGTTTTAGAAGAAAAGACTAAACTGATTGCTGAACGTGAAAAGCAGATTGCTGACCACCAGGTGAAAGTGGTGGAACTGAACCGAAAACTGGAGCAGTTCCAAAATTCCTCAGCTATTCTTGATCACCTTGTTAGTGATCAAGGTACCTCTACAAAGAGAGGAGGAATTGGTTATCACGAGGTTCCACCACCGTATAACCACAATTACACTTTTAACCCTAGTGTACAGAAATCTGCTGATTTTGAAGTTCCTCAGACAGTTCCTATCAAGGTTACAAGTAAAGATTCAAGTGTTAGTAGTGGCGAAACGAGTTCGCCTGTTACAAGTGTAAATATTTCTGTTACGAGTCCAGTCTCATCGGATTCGGATAAGTTGTCCGAATCGGGTAAGACAAAAGAGAAGATAGTGTTACCCACTGGTGGAGATAAAGATAAAACTTCTAAAAAGAGTACTCCACTCAACCCGTACGTCCCACCTTATGTGAGACGAACGGCTGGTAACACTGCCTCTACATCCAAAACAACATTTGAAAAGAAAATGGAATATAGGTGTTGTTTTAGGTGTAATAAGGTAGGACATCTTGTTGCAGATTGTCCTCTGACGCCGAAATTCAGAGGTGGGAGGCCTATTAAAACTGAGCATAAGTCTACTGGTAATTTTAATACTGTTAAAAATGAAAACCCTTTAAAGTTTCAAAATGTAACTAATTCAGGTTTTCACATAAACAAACCTCAGTTTTACAATGCTAATAATCAAACCGCAAGATATAATACTTTCAATACACATAGGTTTGGAAGGCCTCACATTCAATTTCCAAGGAGATTTCCTACTAGGACTGACAGGAATTATCCAAATGCTAGCTTTGGAAAGCAGAAGTACGGGATGTATAGATCCAAGACCAATTGGTCTTGGGTCCCTAGATTCTAATCATTTGCTTTATTGTGCAGGAACAGTTGAACAGGGCTTCCAATAATCTTTGGGTTGTGGACAGCGGCTGTTCCTGGCACATGACTGGTAACAAGAATTTGTTACAAGATTTAAAACCTGTTCAGGGAGCTAGAGTCAGTTTTGCCGGTGAGAGTGGTGGCAGAATAACAGGAAGGGGTACGGTAACTAACGGGAAGATGACGTTAGAAAATGTGAACTTTGTTGAAGAACTGAAGCACAATCTGCTGAGTGTGTCGCAGATTTGTGATAAAGATTATACCGTAATCTTCACGAAGACTGATGCTATTGTGTTGAAGCCTGGTTTTCAAATACCAGAGGAGTGGATAGTAATGAAGGCTCCACGTGATCGAAATACGTATATGATGGATCTAAGTTCAACTGAAATGTCAACGGAAGAATCGTGCCTTTTGACGAAAGCAAGCGAATCGGAATCTGAACTGTGGCACAGGAGAATGGGGCACATTCATCTTCGGAAGATGAACCATATTGTCAGACATGGGCTTGTGTTGGGTGTTCCCTTAAAAAGTTTCAATTTTGAAGACAAATGTCTTGCGTGCAAAAAGGGAAAGCAGCACAAGAAGTCCCATCTCACCAAGAAGGTAAACTCAATTGCTAGTACACTAGAGCTACTTCACATGGATCTCTTTGGTCCTGTGAATGTAAGGAGTCTAGGTGGTACAACTTATTGCTTGGTGATTACTGATGACTACTCACGATACTCGTGGGTATACTTCCTGAAATCAAAGGACGAAACGGCTCAACTGGTGAAGAATCTGATTACCAAAGTTGAGAACATTATGGATAAACGAGTGAAGTTCATCAGAAGCGACAATGGTTCTGAGTTTAAAAATTTTGAAATGGAGATCTTCTGTCTGTCAAGAGGGATTGAACACCAATTCAGCGCTCCGTATACTCCGCAACAGAATGGAGTGGCTGAAAGGAAGAATAGAACTTTAATTGAAGGAGCCAGAACAATGCTGGCTGATTCGAAGCTTCCGGTGGTGTTCTGGGCTGAAGCTGTTTCTACAGCTTGCTATGTCCTGAATAGAGTATTAACGGTAAAAAGACTTAATAAAACATGCTACGAGCTGATGCATGGAAGAAAGCCCAATTTGTGTGGACTTGAAGCTTTCGGGTCCCCGTGTTCAATATTAAAGGCACATTCAAAGTTTGGTGAAGCAGCCGATGAAGGAATCTTAGTCGGCTACGAAGTTGGGACTCCCAACAGGCGTGTCTTTAATACAACGAACGGCAAGGTTGAAGTGGTATGTAACACCGACATTACGAGTTACAGATCGCCAAGACCGAGCATCGGACCTCCTGGGATTTTCGACTATGATAGGCTCTTCAAGTCTTTTAACATACCTGACTTGGTTCGTACAGAAGAAGAAGAACGTGTTGCTACGAAGATGATTCTAGATGAGGAGGAAAATTTGACACATAGACAACTATTTGATGATTGTCAACCTTCCTCATCAAATTCTAGTGGTTCCCCTGCTGCCTCTCCTGAAGATGAGTTTATCAATCCTTTTCACTCTCAGCCAGAAACAACCATTGATGAGCTCTCTACTAATTTAGAAGATAATTTGCATGTCGGTGCTGTGCCGACCACGAGAATTCACATAGATCACCCTTTGGAAAATGTTATAGGTGATGTGTCCTCCGGTGTACAAACCAGAAGCAGCTTGAATGAGCACACCTGTGTTTATACAAGCTTAAAAGAAACGGGTATAATGAACGAATGTTTGTACTCATGCTTTATTAGTCAGATTGAACCGAAAAATTATCAAATGGCTCTTAAGGACAGCTCGTGGGTCGAGGCCATGCAAGAAGAGTTGGCTCAATTTAAGAAGATGGAAGTTTGGACTTTGGTTGAAAAACCAAGGAATGTGCATGCGATAGGCACAAAATGGGTGTTTAAGTGCAAGAGAGATGAAAAGGGGATCATTATAAGAAACAAGGCGAGGCTGGTCGTTAAAGGATTTAATCAGCAAGAGGGGATAGACTATAATGAAGTGTTCGCTCCAGTGGCCAGGTTGGAAGCGATACGATTGTTTTTGGCGTTTGCTGCTTTTAAAAAGATGAAAGTGTTTCAGTTGGATGTGAAGAGTGCGTTCCTCAATGGGAAAGTGGATGAGGTTGTGTATGTTGAGCAACCTCCGGGTTTTCCTGACCCAGACTTTCCTGATCACGTATACAAGTTGAGCAAGGCGCTGTATGGATTACATCAGGCACCTCGTGCCTGGTATTCAACGTTATCGGACTACTTGCTAGAAAATGGTTTTGAAAGGGGTTTGATCGACAGTACTTTGTTTGTGAAGAGAGAAGGAAGTGACTTTCTGCTAGTTCAAGTCTACGTGGATGACATCATATTTGCTGCATCAAGAGTCTCCATGTGTCAGGAATTTGAGGCCGTTATGAAGAAAAGATTCGAGATGAGTGCTATGGGTGAACTAACGTTCTTTTTAGGATTGCAGGTTGATCAAAAGAAGGATGGGTTGTTCATTCATCAAACAAAATATGTTCATGATGTCCTCAAGCGTTTCAAGATGGAGGACTCTTCTCCATTTGACACTCCAATTTGCGTCAACCACAAGTTGGGAGCTGAAATTGACGGTGACGCAGATGTGGACCCAACTCAATATCGGGCTATAATAGGTTCTTTGATGTATTTAACTGCTTCTAGGCCTGATATAATGTTTGCTGTTTGTCTTTGTGCTCGTTTTCAGGCAAACCCAAAGGAATCTCACATGAAAGGTGTGAAGAGGATTTTGCGGTATCTCAAAGGCAAGCCGAAGCTAGGGTTGTGGTACCCGAAGGGAGGAGACGTAGAACTGGTAGCATATACAGATTCTGATTATGGAGGATGCAATCAGAGTCGGAAGTCGACAACAGGAGGATGTCAGTTTCTCGGTGGAAGATTAGTTTCATGGCAGTGCAAGAAACAGACGTCAGTCGCAATCTCAACGTGCGAAGCTGAATATATGGCAGCATCCAACTACTGTTCTCAGGTTTTGTGGATTCAGCAACAATTGCGCGACTATGGTCTGAATTTCTTACTCACTCCTATTTTAATTGATAACACTGCTGCCATCTCAGTAATTAACAATCCCATGAAGCATAGTAAAACTAAACATATTGACATTCGTCATCACTTCATACGGGATTGTGCTGAGAAAAAACTGATAAAGGTCGAAAAGGTCGATACGCTGGAAAATTTCGCTGATTTATTTACAAAAGCGTTTGATAAATCCAGATTTCAAAACCTAATTGAGCTGAACGGGATGATCAATCCCGAGTAACCATGTTTTTTTTGTGTTTATTGAAAAAAGAAAAAAAAAATCACTATTGCTTAAAATTAGTCGGTTACCTCAGTTTGATGGACATATCCTCGGATATGTTTTGGTCCTCGTTTCTACTTAGAGAATGAGGGTGAGCGAAGTTATTGACAACTTCGCCTAAGGCGAAGTTGTCGTGTATTTAAGTAACCTACGGGTTACTCTTTACGTGTTGGTTTTTCGAGAGTCTGTTTGAGAGTTAGTGATAGTGTGTGATCATTTCACGTGTCAAGTGTCTGTAATAGACGTGGTTCGAGTTATAATATAACGTGGTTTCGTTTGTATCGTGTGTTCGTGTTTTACGTATTCTACGCTCGTAACTACCTACGCAGGGATTCCGCACCTGCGCAGATAGCGATATCCCGTGTAAGATCCGTCCGGGAACCTACAAACTTGTTTCACCTTCACTAACATTTGGTTTTTTAACAGTTACTTTAATTGGCACTGTCTGAGCAACCCCAAAATCAATAGATTTCTGAACACTAGGGTTAAAAGTGTAATTGTGATTGTACGGTGGTGGAACCTCATGATAACGGATTCCTCCTCCCTTGGTAGAGGAACCTTGATCACTAATAAGGTGATCAAGAATAGCAGAGGAATTTCTGAACTGCTCCAGTTTTCGATTCAGTTCCACCACTTTCACCTGGTGGTCAGCAATCTGTTTTTCTCTCTCAGCAATTAGTTTGGTCTTTTCTTCCAAAACCTCATAACTTAAATCAATCACTTCAATTTTTTCAGCAAGTTTAGTTTTTAAACTTTTAACATCTTTTTCACAAGCTTTTATTTTAATTTTATAATTATTTTCTCATGATTTAGTAAAGTGATGATCTTCTTTTAAGGTTTTAAATTCAGCATCCAACCTAACATACTGATCGGTAACAGTTGCTAATTGCTCAGACAAGTTCTCACATTTTGAACAAGTAGTTTTAGAGCATACCTCGGAGAGCTTGTCATTAACGTCTGCCATAAGATCTTTTTCTTCTCCGGCAGCCTTCTCATTTTCTTCTGTTTCGACCTTTGCCAAATTTGCCTGCTCGAAAGATTCTTTAGAAAGCAGGTTCCAGTTATATTCACCATCTCCTCTGGAAATCATGGCACTGTAATCTCTTCTTCCCTCATTATGCGGTGTAGACTTTCCTTGACTTCGTTCTATACGCTCATTCCTGCATTCTTTTGCAAAGTGACCGTTTTGTTGACAATTGTAGCATCTCACCTTTGCCTTGTCAAACCCCGGCTTTCCACCGACAAACTTCCTTCCCGTCTTTCTCATAAACCTCTTTACTCTTCTCACGATCATGGCCATTTGCCATTGTAAATCCATTTCTTCCATATCGTCAGCATCAATCTGATCGTAATCTTCATCCAACATAGCTGGATCAACAATCTTCCCTTGAATGTAGTTCTCATAGGAAGCAATGAAAGAAGCATAGAGACCAAACTGCTCTTCAGCAGACTTGACACTCATAGGCATCTTGGAGTAGTTGTTGCTGGAAGAACTTGGAGAGCAACTACTCTTGCTTACCTGGGGTTGAGAACCACTCGATCCAGCTGCTACATAGCAAACATCCCCATTGGTGTTAACTGACACATGCCCCTCATGTGATGAGTTGGGGCCCGACTCTCCCTTTGTGTAGTAGGCAGCCGATTCAGTCTTTGACCCTGAGCTAGTGTTGACTTTAGCTCCATACATACCTGGATCTTGAACCTGATCCATAGATGTTTCTTTTCTGACCATGTTAAGCTCAAAGGTTCTGAGCTTGTTGACTGCCGTTTCTAGATCATATGTGGGAAAGTCTTTGTCTTCCCTCATCAGCACAGTGTACATCTCCCATTTTGGTGGGAGAGCATCTAGAAGCTTCTCAACTATTTCTTCTTCTTGGTAGGAAATGGAATAGTTGCTCAATTCAGTCATCAGATGGTAGTATCGAGTGATAATATCATCTAAAGATTCATTCTTCAAATACTTGAAGACTGAAAACTGGGTTTTGAGCAATTTTATTTTTGAAGCCCGGATTCCTACATTCCCTTCAAATCTGCTCTCAAGGGCTTCCCAAAGCTCTCTTGCTGATGTATACTTTCTGAACGTATGAAGGATCTCTTGAGGAAGAGCCATAGTAATAGCAGCATGAGTCTTGCTCTCGGCCTCATACATCTTTTTCTCTTCTTCTTCCATTTTACTATACTTTTTAATTTGGTCACGACCTTCATACTCCATAATTGGTGGAATATACCCATCCTGGATGCATACCCACATCTTCGCATCCTGGTATTTGACGTATTGTATGAACCGATCCTTCCATGCAACGAAATCGGTTCCCTTCAGCAATCTTGGGGCCTTGGTAGCTGACCCTGCTTCAACTTCCATCTTCACTAACTCAGAGATATTGATCGACGACATCTTTCCCGAAAAGTAAGAGACCTGAAAAATTAAGAAATTTTTTTTTTTTTTTTTTAAGTACTGAAGGCGAAGTTACGGATAACTTCGCTTGAAATAGGCGAAGTTGTAGAGAACTTCGCTGAAGAACTTCGCTGTCTAACTTCGCTGATTCTTAACTTCGCTTGAGGTAAGCGAACTTAAGAGGTAGGCGAAGTTGTAGAGAACTTCGCTTGAACTAGGCGAACTTGAGAAGGTAGGCGAAGTTGTGGATAACTTCGCTTAACCTTATATCTTCGCCGAAACCCTACGCACAGTGACGGCAACTTCGCCTGATGAACACGAAGTTTCTGCAGATCTGTAAATCGGATTTTAACGAGGTTTTTGACGGTGTAAGGGCTTGAACACGATGGTAGGAGGTAAGAATGATCAACAACACAGAAAACACGTCCCGCGAATAGTCGAAACGGGACAATTTCTACACCCGCGTGAATATCCCAAACCACACAATCGAGCAAATGCTCTGATACCAATTGTAGGTTCCCTGGACGGATCACACGAGATATCGCGGTCTACTCAGGTGCGGAATCCCTGCGTAGATCGTTACGAGTGTAGAAAGCAAATCAAACAAACACGATACAATAAACGAACACGTTATATTGATAACCGAACTCACGTGATGTAAATATCACTGTTACAAAACACACGTTCAACTACACGAACAACCTAGACGAACAACTGATTAACTGATTTTCCAACTATTGATTCTACCTAAACCAAGCCGTAGGCTTGAGTATAAATACACGACAACTTCGCCTGACATGTTCAGGCGAAGTTGTCCATAACTTCGCTTGTTCAACAAGTTCGCCTAGGCGAACTTGTTGACAACTTCGCTTTAAACAAAAACATAAATAACAATACAGACTCGATTACAGACACTAGACTATGAACTACTGACATTCATGCACCAACAGGTACAGGTGAATACGTTAAACCTTTACAAACAGTCAAAAAATATTTTTATCTATAAGATGAACGGGTTGTTTATCTTAAAGAGTCATTCAAACGTTTACATGAGATTACGTGATCTCTAAAACGTTACAATACAAAATAGAAAATAAAAAGTAACTCAGACCGATTACACATGTTTATGGATTCAAACATAATTGTCTAGACTAAACATGCGAAGGCTACGTGGCTGTGGTCTAACAATCATAACCAGTTCTTTAATAGGGGCTTCATGGCTCGGAGAACTTTTGTGTGTGTATGGGTGTGGTACAAATCCCAGAAATGAAATACTTTCTTCTGAGCTTGTACGTAAAACTATATTTAAACAATAATTGTAGTTTAAATATTTTTATAGTCATAGGTTTCACCAGCTATGTGCTGGCGTATTTTTTCCGCCCATTGAAGGTAACTAAGTGTTAGTAAGAAATAGCAAGAATTGAAGTCATTATGAAGATAGAAGCTCATGTTACAAGATAGCTCAGTTATACAAAAAATCCTTGTAATCTAACAAACATGTATTTTGTAACCAGATGATCGGATGTTTATGTCCGGAGTAAATTTTCAGTGTAAATTAATATTTTAAACAACCTAAAGTCTTCCGCTAAAATTAACCCATAAACTCTGATATATTTACAAAACAGGTACCAACTTGTGATCATACTTCTGGGCCCTAAGTCAGGGTGCAACAATTGGTATCAGAGCCATCAGTTTTGGTGAATTAGGTATTAAAATATTAGTATTTAAGCTTTAACCATAAAGTTATTATTATTACTTGGTAGCGATAAGATAGGATTGGTAATATTCATATCCCTAAATCTAACTAGTGCAGATGTCTTACATAAACTATCTTGGTCATAGACGCCGAGTAGCTATACGATCTAAGCCAACACCTATTCACGAACCATCCGACATGGCAAGCAGCAATAGTTATTATACAAAAATATTTGATCAGGAACAACCGATAGTTCCAATTATACCCTATGGGAGTTAACCGGTATATCTCCCGGGAAGTCAACAAATGGCAATTGAAATATCTTATGACAATACCGAAAACATTCCACAATATTATCCATCAGAAATCCCACCATACCATCCTTCTGAAGAACTTGTAGTTCAGAGTAGGATTAAACATGAAACTAGTTCTGATTCATCAAGATGGATCGATTGTCATTCTAATCAAAGCATATGGCATTTTGGAGCACCACCACCAAATTATCAATATCAAACTCCATATACTATAGCAGGCCCAGTCGAAAACCAAAAATGAGGGTTATTATGCCCCATGAGAATATATCATTTCAAATGCCAATCACTGAATCCTCCGAACCAGAGGAAGAACCAGAAGAAGATGAAGAAAATGAAAATACTCATTTTCCACCATATATAGGACCGATTCCCAGAAATTCTGATCAAGCTAATGAAATTCGGGAAGAAGCTAGTCTTATCGAGAAATTTTATACAAATAATATTCCAGAAGAGGAAATGCACGCCTATGTTGCTAATCCACATCTATACCCAAGGGAGAATCATATCTCTTCCCAGCTACATCTGCACCTACGGGATATCCAAACCCACCAAATGCGGTGATGGATGAGCTTAAAATGAGAAAGTTGAAAAGAAGAAAGTAGGAAAGAAAATCATCAAAAAGTGTGACAAGATGAAACGTCTTGTTAAGAAATGGATTAAGGATTAAGGATAACTTAGTTATTAAGAATCGTTATTTGTTGTTGTGTTTTATTTCTTGTATCATAAATAATGTAATACAAATACAACGTATTTCTCTTTAATTTAAAACATTAGAGAAATACTAAATGAATATGTTCTTGGTATTCATGACTTAATTAAGGAAGCCATAAATCCATTGATAGACCTAATGAAAAATGATCCCAGTAGGAGTGCTTCACATTCTAACAAAATACTTAGTCGAAGTAAAAGTGAAACGCTACAATCAAAAAGAGAAACTTAGAAAGAACTGAAAAGAAAGAAAGTGGTAAGAGAGAATCTGAAAAGAAAGAGGAAGAAATCTACGTAGCTCGACTGTTGAAAACAAGCTTCGTGACAAAACAAAGAAACTCAAAATTCAATAGGGTTGTGACTTCAAGGTCTTTAAAGTTTATAACCCGAAAGAATTTCATGGTGACAAAGGAGTGATTATTACCCTCCGTTGGTTGGAGTAAATGGAATATGTTGTTGTAATCATCAAGTGTACCGAAATAAAAAAGGTTCAGTATACCTCCCATATGTTTATGGGAGAGGAATTAGAGTGGTGGAAGGCCCTTATCGAGGTTAAGGGTAGAGAAATTTGTACAATCTAGAGTGGAAAACATTTAAGGAAATGATTTTGAAAATGTTTTGTCCGATTCATGAAGTGGATCAAATTCAAACAAATTTATGGAACCATAAAGTGGTAGGAACAAATCTCAATAAATAAAAACACGTAGTTCCTTGAATACTACAGGATCGTTCCACATCTAGTCACTCCTGAGTTCAATAAAGTGACTCGTTATATTTATGTACTACCAATAGAAATACGTGATTTGGTCCGTTCTCACATGCCATCAAAAATGGATTCCACTATAGAGTTGGCTGGGTACTTAATGGATGGTATGATAAGAAACAGAGATGAGAAGAAGAGGGATGATGTGTCACACCCCGACTAGGTAGTTGCGGAAGCGTAAAACGGGAGTGTAACAGATAATACCGGTATCAACAACATTGTTTATAAAGAAATTCACAAACTAATTTACATCATAATACATGGGTTGGTACTATGTTTACAAACTAGATGAGAATCACATAACCAGTTTACGAGCTTCTTATTCAATATTATATATCTGGGTCTATTCACAGCTATTCAACTTCATTCCTAACACCAAGAACGTAAGCAAATCATTCCACTTTTGCTTTACCAGAAAGGCATGTTAAAACGGGTCAACTACGTCTAGTTGGTGAGTTTCAAGTTTCACGAGTATCAACGAAATCAGTATACGAGTTCTTAAAGTTTACAGTGTGTATGTATACATGTATGTGTATGATGTATTATACTAAGCCACAAGTGAAACCAAAACGAGCTAAAACACATGGCCACCCCTGCCCATGCACTCCCATTGGCATTTAACAGCCACTTTGCCCCAAGTATGTACTATGTCTAACACCACATAGCAAAATGTAATAAGTATAAATGACAATGTGCAACTGGGTTAACATGTTCCGGCATACCCCACCGGCTCTGTCAGTTGGGTTTGTCAAACCGATAGTACTATCCACACGTCACCGGCACGAAGTTAATCACTTGTATTTGTGGGGACTTTCAAGTGTTAGTACTTAGATAATTCACATCACCACACGTTTTCAAGTATATAAGTATATGTAAACATGCTTTCCACCCCAAAAGTTCGTAAAACAGTTTAGAAAGTGGGGTCGTGAAACTCACCTTATTGTAGTTCGAGCAGGTAATATACGTCAATAAGTGTTATGCCTCGATTATAACTCGTATCCTATAATCGGTATCGTACTGTTAATACTAGTACAGTGTTTAAACCAAATCGGGCTGTATAACTAGTCTGGTTATAGCTGTTAGGCCCAAAACATGACCATAGTCTTAAATTGTGACGTTGTATAATATGAAATGTTTAAAACTGGATTTGGCTCAGTTTCACCGTTTTCCGAGCCTAGCCAAGTTGATTGTTTATGCGTTTTGGAAATAGGTAAGATCATATAAACTTATGTAAACATATTGATTGATAAAATGATTTGATTTATAAAAGAATTTTAAGGTTTCGGTATCTGGATTGATCACAGGTTTCGTTTCAGTTTTCTTACGGTTTTGATTATACGAAGCGCGTACAATTTATCCGAATTGTCCGGAATTCTTGTAAGAAGTTCGTTTTTATCAATTTCATCCAAAAATACAATATTTGACCACTTTTGATATTTTGACGTACCAGTCAGTCCGTTAAACATCAAACTGCCGGTTTCGTTAAAACAATAATAATTTATATCTTTGATTAATCATAACTAAATATGTACTTATATATAAATTATGTAAATTTTTGTAAAAATACATTAAAATATGTAGAATTTAATAAAAATATTTTCAGAAATTTTGTGATTAATTATTTATTTATAAAAATTCATTTAATAGGTTATAATCGTGTAATAAATGGCCCGTTTATATCAAACGACCTCCGAAAAATCCAAAAATTTTTACAAATGGCCTCAATGTTATTAAATAGCCCTTGAAAAATCTCCAGAACCTAACTCTTTTGAAAAAAAGCCTTTTTTGCGTGTTTTTCGGCTGTTAAAACTCGATTACAACACAATTGCACAAAAATACCTAAACATCTCAAAATGTCCTCACACTTTTCCAGTGATATTCACATAACATTTATGGGTTCCAAACCAAATTTCATAATTTTTGATGAAGTTTAACTTTTTTTCCCGAATAAACACCAATAAACGGTAATAAATTCGCCAAATATTCTCTGTTTATCGGAAAATTACCAAATTTGAACAGGGACTCATTTAAATGATCCCTAATGTCCCTGAAAATTTTCTCAAGCTAACAACAAGAAAGTCACAACCTAATACTAAACAGCCCCTAAACGAGTTTTACTGGTTTACCTTGTCGGTTTTCGATGAGTTTTGATGGTTTAAACAACTCTCCAGGTCTTAGGTCACAAACTCAGTGTATCTACATATCATATAACATCAAACCAAGCATAAATCATCCATATAAAAGCCTTGTTAATTAGGGTTTCGGTTTTGGTTTCAAACCGAACTTTCGAACCGTAAAAACGACATATTCATGTTCTAATCTGTGTTTTTGACCAAAAATCCACATGGTACTAACTTGTAAACATGTTTGACATCAAAAAATGATTTTAGGTGATTTTTAGGGTTTTTGGATGGTTAAACATGTTTAAAACTAATCAAGACTTAATTTTTCATGGTTAAACTTTGTTAATCAAGTAAAAATCTCTTGAGTTTTGATTGTTACCTTGGAGGTTTTGGCTGGAAGATGCAAGAAATCAGTTGATCTTGATCTTGGTTGGTTTGTGTGTTAAAATATCCAATTTTTTTAACTTATACAACAAGCTAGAAACAAAAGGGATATACCCTTATTTGCGGCCGCCTCATGAATGGGGCCCATTGGGCCTCTTTTTGTCCCATTTGTGCCTCGGTTTTCGTGCCACGCATAAAAGTCGGTCCAAAATTTAATTCGGGTTCGGTTTTTCGCAAGAAAACTAGTTCGAGTGTGAAAAATAGCGCGAAAACGAGTGTTTTTCAGCCCATTTTTGTAAAATAAGAAAAACGTACTGACTCGTTTTAAAAATCCAAAATATTTTCACGAATTGCCTAGAACATGTCATATAAGTGTTTTATAAATCTTTTTCGGCTTAACGGATGCTACAATTCTCGTATTGATGTTAACGATTGCGTTTAAACTCATAGCGTATCAATAAACGAAAGCTTTTCGTTTAAATGGTTTTAAACGTACTGGGGACTAAATATCAATAAGTTAGCCTCTATAATATATCTATAACTCGTATATGACCCCTCAGTATGTATACGGGTCATAATTAGTATCGGTCGGTTACTCGTTTAAGCACTACGAATTAACCGATTTATCGTTTACTTGCTACATAGTGAATATAATATACCTTGTTTTGTCACGAATGTCACATTCTCCCCCCGTTAAGAAATTTCGTCCTCGAAATTTAATGTGTCATCGGTTTTCTTTTTAGGGAACAGGTGTGGGTATTTCTTTCGGAATTCGTCCTTTCGTTCCCAAGTATATTCGGGTCCTTGTTTTGAATTCCACCGAACTTTTACCAATGAAATTTTGTTGTGTCGTAACTGTTTGGTTTTCCCGTCCACAATTACTACCGGTTCCTCTACGAAGTTGAGCTTTTCGTTGATCTGAACATCTTCCAGTGGTACTATTGTCGTTTCAATAGTCAAACACTTTTTCAGATTCGATACATGAAACACGTCGTAAATAGTGCTCAGTTCTAAGGGTAGTTTTAATCGGTAAGCTACGGGACCAATTTTTGCAATAATCTCGAAAGGTCCGATGTATCTCGGGGCTAGTTTACCATTCTTTCCAAATCTTATAACACCTTTCCACGGCGATACTTTTAAAAACACCTTATCACCTATTTCAAAAGATAACGGTTTTCTGCGAACATCGGCATAACTCTTGTGTCGTTCGCAGGCAGCTTTCAATTTTTGCTTAATCTGATGAATCTTATCGGTGGTTTCCTGAATTAAATCTGACCTTGAAATTTGGGTATCACCCACTTCCGTCCAACATAGTGGTGATCAACATTTTCGCCCGTATAGAGCTTCATAAGGTGCAGCTTTTATACTACTGTGGTAGCTATTATTATAGGAAAACTCAATAAGCGAGAGATGTTGATCCCAGTTTCCTTTGAAATCAAGTACAAAAGCACGAAGTAGATCTTCTAAGGTTTGAATGGTTCAATCAGATTGGCCGTCGGTTTGGGGATGGTAGGCGGTACTCAAATCTATTCGAGTTCCCAAAGATTCTTGTACTGCTTGCCAGAAATGTGAAGTAAAGTGACTGTCTCGATCTGAAATAATGGAAAGAGGTGCTCCGTGTCGGGATACAATTTCATCGATGTAAATTTGAGCGAGTTTTTCAGTGGTGTAGTTGTTACGGATGGGAATAAAGTGTGCGGATTTGGTTAATCGGTCAACAATTACCCAGATAGCATTGTGTCCTCGGGAGGTTTTAGGAAGGTGCGTCACAAAGTCCATGGTAATTTGTTCCCATTTCCATTGTGGGATTTCGGGTTGTTGTAACATTCCCGAAGGTTTTTGATATTCGGCTTTAACTCTTGCACACGTTGCACATTTACTTACATACTCGGCTATATCCTTTTTCATGCCAGGCCACCAGTAAAATTCTTTAACATCCTTATACATCTTATCAGTACCTGGATGAATAGAATATTTGGACTTATGTGCTTCATCAAGAATCAACTTTCGGAGTTTATGAAGTGTTGGAATCCATACTCGGTTTTTGTAATAATATACTTCATCAATTTTCTTCTCAAAATTCCTTTCATTCCCATGTAGTTCTTCTTTTTCTAGCTGATCTGCATTCAAAGCCTCATCTTGTGCAACACGAACTTGTTCGGTTAGGCTACTTTGAACAATCATTCCGAGTGCTCGTACCCTTAATGGTTTGACTCTGTCTTTTCGGCTTAAAGCATCAGCTACTACGTTGGCCTTACCCGGATGGTATTTAATCTCACAATCATAATCATTTAACAGTTCTACCCATCTCCTTTGTCTCATGTTTAGCTCTTTCTGATCAAATATGTGTTGTAGGCTTTTGTGATCAGTATAGATAGTACATTTTGTGCCGTACAAGTAGTGTCTCCATATCTTTAATGCAAAAATAACCGCTCCCAATTCCAAATCGTGGGTTGTATAATTCTTCTCGTGTATCTTTAATTGTCGGGAGGCATATGCTATTACTTTCTTTCCTTGCATCAGTACGCATCCTAAACCTTTACGAGACGCGTCACAATATACCACCAATTCATCAGTTCCATCTGGAAGGCTTCATATTGGAGCATCACATAACTTCTGTTTTAACGTTTGGAAGGCCATTTCTTGTTCTTCTCCCCATTCATACGCTCGATCTTTTTGAGTTAGGAGGGTTAGAGGTTGGGCAATACTTGAAAAGTTTTCAATGAATTTTCTATAATACCCGGCTAGTCCTAAGAACTGGCGAAATTCTCTTGGTGACTTAGGCACTTGCCAATTTTTAATGGCCTCAATTTTACTTGGGTCTACTTGGATCCCTTGGTTCACAATGTGCCCCAAAAACTGTACTTCTTGTAGCCAAAATTCACATTTGGACAACTTTGCGTATAACTTCTCTTGTCTCAATAATTCTAAGATTTCCCGCAAATGTTGTTCGTGTTCCTCCTTACTTCT
Source organism: Bidens hawaiensis (assembly GCF_021521415.1). Classification (NCBI taxonomy): domain Eukaryota; kingdom Viridiplantae; phylum Streptophyta; class Magnoliopsida; order Asterales; family Asteraceae; genus Bidens; species Bidens hawaiensis. Next base: position 261,352 of record NW_027493678.1, on the reverse strand, counting down.
CGAATATATCAAAATGTCATCGATAAACACTATCACGAACTTGTCAAGGTAAGGTTTGCAAACTCGGTTCATGAGGTCCATAAACACTGCAGGTGCATTTGTCAACCCAAACGGCATAACCAAAAATTCATAGTGACCATACCGAGTTCGGAAAGCTGTTTTTGGTACGTCTTCTTCCTGAATTCTTACTTGATGATAACCAGATCTAAGATCAATTTTTGAAAAATACTTTGTACCCTGGAGCTGATCAAACAAGTCATCAATTCGAGGTAAGGGGTATCTATTCTTTATAGTCACTTTATTTAATTCCCGGTAATCAATACACATCCGAAAACTTCCGTCTTTCTTTTTCACAAATAACACTGGTGCTCCCCACGGCGAGTAACTAGGTCGGATAAAACCCCTGTCCAGTAATTCTTGTAACTGGTTGGACAGTTCTTGCATTTCAGAAGGTGCAAGTCGATAAGGTGCCTTAGCAATGGGTGCTGCTCCCGGTATCAAGTCAATACGGAATTCAACTTGTCGGGTTGGTGGTAAACCAGGCAACTCGTCGGGAAATACATCTGAATACTCGTGTACCACTGGGATGTCTTCTATTCGCTTTTCATCGGGGTCTTTGACTGTTACGCTCGCCAAGTATAATGTACAACCTTGGCGCAAATACTTTAAAGCCTTAAGTTGGGATACGAGAGGAAACATAGTACCAGATTTCTCGCCTTGAAATACCATTGCCTCATCATTCGAATGAAGTATCCTAACAGCCTTATCTTTACAGGCAATTTCAGCTTTATACTTAGATAGCCAATCCATACCGACTATAACATCAAAACTTCCTATTACTACATGTGGGTCTTGTCACGCTTCGCCTGATCCATTTACGGAAGCGCATCCCCTAGCCGGATAGGAAGTTGATGTTGCCCTTGATTTTGTCGTTTTACTATATCGGGATTCAATTTGGGCCAGTGTCTCCTAATGTTTTTGATACTACCGCACTTATAACATGTCTGGAGGCTCATTGAAGATGGGGTTTGTTGATTAGATTGTTGTCGAAATGGTTGGGACTAGGTGTTTGTGGATAACGAGGTTGGGTTGTTTGAGACTGTCGTTTGAAGTATTCATTATAGTTCAACAACTTATGGTATAATGCCCAGTCATTCCGCATCTTTACATATGGTCGTTCGACATTCACCAGTGTGATGCAAATTACACTTTCCACACTTTGGCAACAACCCTTTGTATGCATCTTGTTTCATGTCGGAACTGGTCTTAGCATAGTTCTGAGTTGTAGGGCAGATTCATTTATTTTGAGACTTCACTTGTGTTCTAGAGATATAACTAGTTCGTTTTAAACCGGACGATTCTCCTGGTACTCTTAATACACCATTTCTTGTAAGGTCAAAGGTAATAACGCTGGATTGTGACACAACATTTTCTAAAGTTGGGTGGGTTTTGGAATTGACTATACTTCTCACGGCTGGTTCAGTCCCCAAATACAACGCTCAATGCGCTTGAATTCTGGAATAATTGACCATGGTACTAAACGAGTCAATTCATTGAAACGATTTGTGTAACTTAAATGATCAACGTCTCTCATTTCCAAATTCCAAAGTTCGTATTCTAATTTCAGGATCTCATTTCTTGGGCAAAAATGTTCTAATACTTTAAGTTCGGTCCAGGACATAAGGTTTATAGCATCTTGTCCCCTTAATTGTATCACTGTGTTCCACCCCATCAAGGAATGATCCAGAAACATAGTAGTGGTGAATTTGCCTATACGGTCCGGTGGACATTCACTAATGTTGATTACAGACTCGGTTTTCTCAATCCATTTCACCAATCCGCTAGGTCATCAGTACCACTGAAATTTATAGGTCTACACGACATAAACTTTTCATACGAACATTCTCGCGGGGAATTCGTGTTACCAGAAATATTAGTAAACAGTGGGGGAGTTATATTCGTGACATTATTTGTATTCAACGGGGAAATACTATTCGTAGTTGTATTAGTGTTAGGCAGAGGTGTAGTATTAGCGGTTGTATCAGTGCTCGACAGTTGGTTAACTGTTGTATTTTCACGTATGCCAGAAGTGACTTGCGCTACAATAGTCAGTATCACTGCTTGTAGGTGGCTAGCAATCATTTCGCCTACCTCCGCCTCAAATATAGTATTAGTTTTCTCCGGGACCATTCTATAACAATAATCATAAACACACAACTATGCCAAAGAACATATTTGTATTACACATAACTGTTACTGTACATATGTAATCCAAACCCAGCGCATGGACTTAACCTGGCATCGGCCAGCTCTTAAATAGATATACTAAAATTTGTCACTATATAGAGGCTTAACCCGGTAAGGGTCAGTGCTTGTAACAATAGTAGATTAAAAACATCCTCCATGTCAGCTCAATATGCTACTACTAGTGCTGCATGGGGTATCAAAATACTATGTATAACAAACCATACTACTTTTATTTATATATATCCATATGTATATAATACAATAACCACACACAAACAACCATTTAGGCTGCAATAATTGGTTGACAACCGCATAACTTGGTAGTCACTATGTCCAAGAGCCGTCAATAATGAGTATCGGATCAATGTAAGCTCATCACTACCTGTTGTATATCTAGCATGTAATCATATAGCTCACGTCTTCTCTATATGTTGGTGATTATAGCTATTAAGTGCTTTAGTATCTGATTAGTCAATACAGCTAACCAGGTTGGGTCGGCTAAATGGGGAGGTTCTGGATTAAGTACAAGTATACTCCATGTAAGGAAAGGTATCTTGGTAACATAGATACTGAAGGTTCTTCCCCTATGATAAGTCAATATGGGTGGGGAAGGCATACTATCAGGTGACGGTACACACGTACGGTCAGTCTGACTAGCTCTATGAGTGGGTGCAGTCACCGGGGTATGATGTGATGATGGTGTGGGAGATCTAGGAGTTCTAGTAGTAAGTATTGGTGAATCCTACCTCATGATTAGGTGATGTTCTAGGGAATAATTGTCTCATATATATACTGATAGGTAAGGCTTATCAATGGCGCCTCATATGGATTCACCTAATTTCTCTCATTTCCATCTGTTCTACATATTTGTTCTCCTCTGAGTGTTTTTCTGGTTCTTCCTTCTCAAGAGATAGTGTTGGTACTTGATTAGTTGCATCATATCTGGTTCTCGGCATCCCTCTTTACAAAGGTTATTATAATAATAACAATTCTTGATAACATTAATTCTAATAATGTATAATATTAATTACAATTTAGTACTTACACGTATTCACACACATTAGAATAGATAATCCTTTATATAGATGTATAATTATTTAATATTATATTTTATACACATATGTTGTTGTTTTTACCTATTAAATTGTTCAACGACTTCTTCTCGGATTCCCTCGTACAAACAAGTCCGTTATTACGTTCCAGACCATAATAACCCACTTGTCCATTCAAGTTCATCACGAGAATTGCCTGTATATATTATTTAATATTATTTTATTCCCAGAACTAATCGAGCCTAAGGTTATCTTAGGGTATCCTAAGGGACATCCTAATTCTTTATAACCAATGGCTCTGATACCAACTTTTGTCACACCCCGACTAGGTAGTTGCGAAAGCGTAAAACGGGAGTGTAACAGATAATACCGGTATCAACAACATTGTTTATAAAGAAATTCACAAACTAATTTACATCATAATACATGGGTTTGTAATGTTTACAAATTAGATGAGAATCACATAACCGGTTTACGAGCTTCTTATTCAATATTATATATCTGCATCTATTCACAGCTATTCAACTTCATTCCTAACACCAAGAACGTAAGCAAATTATTCCACCTTTGCTTTACCTGAAAGGCATGTTAAAACGGGTCAACCACGTCTAGTTGGTGAGTTTCAAGTTTCACGAGTATCAACGAAATCAGTATACGAGTTCGTAAAGTTTATAGTGTGTATGTATACATGTATGTGTATGATGTATTATACTAAGCCACAAGTGAAACCGAAACGAGCTAAAACACATGGCCACCCCTGCCCATGCACTCCCGTTGGCATTTAACAGCCTTTTTGCCCCAAGTATGTACTATGTCTAACACCACATAGCATAATGTAATAAGTATAAATGACAATGTGCAACTGGGTTAACATGTTGCGGCATACCCCACCGGCTCTGTCAGTTGGGTTTGTCAAACCGATAGTACTATCCACACGTCACCGGCACGAAGCTAATCACTTGTGTTTGTGGGGACTTTCAAGTGTTAGTACTTAGATAATTCACATCACCACACGTTTTCAAGTATATAAGTATATGTAAACATGCTTTCCACCCCAAAGGTTGTAAAACAGTTTAGAAAGTGGGGTCGTAAAACTCACCTTATTGTAGTTCGAGCAGGTAATATACGTCAATAAGTGTTATGCCTCGATTATAACTCGTATCCTATAATCGGTATCGTACTGTTAATACTAGTACAGTGTTTAAACCAAATCGGGCTGTATAACTAGTCTGGTTATAGCTGTTAGGCCCAAAACATGACCATAGTCTTAGATTGTGACGTTGTATACTATGAAATGTTTAAAACTGGATTTGGCTCAGTTTCACCATTTTCCGAGCCTAGCTAAGTTGATCGTTTATGCGTTTTGGAAATAGGTAAGATCATATAAACTTATGTAAACATATTGATTGATAAAATGATTTGATTTATAAAAGAATTTTAAGGTTTCGGTATCTGGATTGATCACAGGTTTCGTTTCCGTTTTCTTACGGTTTTGATTATACGAAGCGCGTATAATTCATCCGAATTGTCCGGAATTCTCGTAAAAAGTTCGTTTTTATCAATTTCATCCAAAAATACAATATTTGACCACTTTTGATATTTTGACGTACCAGTCAGTCTGTTAAACATCAAACTGCCTGTTTCGTTAAAATAATAATAATTTAAATCTTTGATTAATCATAACTAAATATGTACTTATATATAAATTATGTAAATTTTTTTATAAATACATTAAAATATGGAGAATTTTATAAAAATATTTTCAGAAATTTTATGATTAATTATTTATTTATAAAAATTCATTTAATAGGTTATAATCGTGTAATAAATGGCCCGTTTATATCAAACGACCTCCGAAAAATCCGATAATTTTTACAAATGGCCTCAATGTTATTATATAGCCCTTGAAAAATCTCCAGAACCTAACTCTTTTGACAAAATGCCTTTTTTGTGTGTTTTTCGGCTGTTAAAACTCGATTACAACACAATTGCACAAAAATACCTAAACATCTTCAAACGTCCTCATACTTTTCCAGTGATATTCACATAACAATTATGGGTACCAAACCAAATTTAATTATTTTTTATGAAGTTTAACTATTTTTCCTGAATAAACGCCAATAAACTGTAATAAATTCGCCAAATATTCTCTGTTTATCGGAAAATTACAAAATTTGAACAGTGACTCATTTAAATGATCCCTAATTTCCATGAAAATTTTCACAAGCTAAAAACAAGAACATCACAACCTAATACTAAACAGCCCCTAAACGAGTGTTACGGGTTTACCTTGTTGGTTTTCGATGAGTTTTGATGGTTTTAAACAACTCTCCAGGTCTTGGGTCACAAACTCAGTGTATCTACATATCATATAACATCAAACCAAGCATAAATCACCCATATAACAGCCTTGTTAATTAGGGTTTCGGTTTTGGTTTCAAACCGAACTTTCGAACCGTAAAAACGACGTATTCATGTTCTAATCCGTGTTTTTGGCCAAAAATCCACATGGTACTGACTTGTAAACATGTTTGACATCAAAAAATGATTGTAGGTGATTTTTAGGGTTTTTGGATGGTTAAACGTGTTTAAAACTAATCAAGACTTAATTTTTCATGGTTAAACTTTGTTAATCAAGTAAAAATCTCATGAGTATTAATTGTTACCTTGGACGTTTTGGCTGGAAGATGCAAGAAATCAGCTGATCTTGATCTTGGTTGGTTTGTGTGTTAAAATATACAATTTTTTTAACTTATACAACAAGCTAGAAACAAAAGGGATATACCCTTATTTGCGGCCGGCTCATGAATGGGGCCCATTGGGCCTCTTTTTGGCCCATTGGTGCCTCGGTTTTCATGCCACGCATAAAAGTCGGTCCAAAATTTAATTCGGCTTCAGTTTTTCGCAAGAAAACTAGTTCGAGTGCGAAAAATAGCGTGAAAACGAGTGTTTTTCAGCCCATTTTTGTAAAATAAGAAAAACGTACTGACTCGTTTTAAAAATCCAAAATATTTTCACGGATTTCCTAGAACATGTCATATAAGTGTTTTATAAATCTTTTTCGGCTTAACGGATGCTACAATGCTCGTTTTGATGTTAACGATTGCATTTAAACTCATAGCGTATCAATAAATGAAACCTTTTTCGTTTAAATGGTTTTAAACATACTGGGGCATAAATATCAATATGTTAGCCTCTATAATATATCTATAACTCGTATATGACCCCTCAGTATGTATACGGGTCATAATTAGTATCGGTCGGCTACTCGTTTAAGCACTACGAATTAACTGATTTATCGTTTACTTGCTACATAGTGAATATAATATACCTCGTTTTGTCACGAATGTCACATGATGGAAGACAGACCGGTGGAGGAAAGACTAAGAAAGCTGAGAAAAAGAGGGAATAACATTTAGGTACACCCGCCAATTTGCAAGACTTGTGGTAGAAGGCACTATGGTAAGTGTCTACGACCATCTAATACTATCACATGATTTCTGTAAGAAGACGGTTCATGTAGAGGCTGATTGTAAAAGAAAGACAGTAGTGTGTTTTGCTTGTGGAGATAAGGGGCACTTTAGTACTGAGTGTCCGAAAAAGAAACCAACAATAAAAATAGGAGCAAGTGGAAGTGGTGTCAAGGCATATGTGATGACCGTCGTTCGAGTCATGCAAAAACCTAAATAACCTAAGTAGATAGGGTAAATAAGGTATCGTATCCACCAGGAGTATGTGGTCAATGTAATCGTGTAACAGATTTCTAATATTATGAAGTAACTGGTTTTTAGTGCTGATCACACAAGCAAATAAATTGGTTTTAATATTGATTAAGAAAATTCACGAATTCAAAAAATTAACAAAAAAGACTCATCCCCGGGGTTCAAGAATGCAATTAAACAGTTTCTCATGCAGCCTAACAGATTAATTATCACAGACTAACTAAAGACTGATTAACGAGTTAAACCTTAGGCACCAACAATTGCTAACATACGGCACTGGTTATCAAAAGGTCCCAGCCAGTGTGACTCAACTAAGGGCAATTGTGTGCTTCGTTGTATTCAATCTAGTTAAACAACCCTATGAGAAATTACTATAGCAACCTACAAACTAATCGTTCTGATCAACGTAAACCTAAACCGATTGAATGCACAGCAATACTAAATATCAATACTCATAGATCAATCAAAGATAATTACAAATAGTATGTTCTTGGTTACAATCAAAACTGAAAAATACAAACTCTACATCCCGGGAATGAATCGGAGAGAATTAGCCTCTCATGGTGGCCATTAGATCTTCAATTGATGATTGGAATCCGTTAGGCATCGATCGAATGATGTTTATTGGTGTTTCTTGGCTCCCAAAATCGTCCCAAGATGTTCCCAAACGGCCAAGAGAAGTCTCCCCCGAGTTAGGGTTTATTATTCCTTTTTATACCCTAAAAAACTCGTAAGTTCGTGTCACTTATCAGTACCCGGCGTAAGTTACTCCCTACCCGGCGTAAGCTACGCCGGGTCTTGTTTTCCTACGCCAAATACAACTGTTTTATAAGTTGCTTACGCCCTTTATGTCAGGTCCTGGAGTAAGTTAGCCAGGCGCAGAATAAGTTACGCTGAGACCTAAAATTCCATATTTTCGTCTTGTTTCGAATCCAACGCTTGTATAACATGCTTAGGCTCAATTCTCCACATTGATTAGCTTCCGTTTACTCCCCGATCATCCCAAGACTTCATCCCATGCTCGTACAAGTCCCAATTTAGCATATTTAACATTCAAAGACCTGCAACATATAAACACGTATGAAGTATCGAAGTTCTTACAATAAATTATTAAACTAATGCATAAATGAACTAAAACATATACAAATTAACCAACCGTCAATGTGCCAAAAATGGAAATGCTCGCGTCTTCTTACTCAATACTCAGAAGGCTACAGATATACCGGATGTGATCACTGGTATGTTTCCTATTAATAATGTTTATGCTAGAGTTTTGTTTGACTCGGGTGCTAACCAGAATTTTGTAGATTATACATTTTGTAGTCTATTAAATGAACCTCTTGTTTAGTTAGATAATCATTACGAAGTAGAAACTGCTGATAGAAATTTGATTAGAATAACCCAAGCTTTAGATAATACAACAATTTCCTTAGTCGATCACGTCATACATGTACGATTGTTACGCATGACATTGGCCGGTTTTGATGTAGTCTTAGGTATCGATTGGCTATCAACAAACCATGCCCGTATTCTATGTAATGATAAGGAAATTGATATCCGAACACCCAATAACAAAACCATTCGTATAAGTGGAGATAAAGGAGCGGGAAAAGTTGGAATAATTTTGAAAATAATAGTAATTCGTTGCCTAGGTAAGGGATGCCTCGCATTCATGGCCTATGTAACCAAGGAACCCAACCCGAGAAGATGGAAGAAGTGCCAGTTGTGTCTGAATTCAAGTATGTATTTCCCGATGAGCTACCAGGAATCCCACCAGATAGAGCAGTAGAATTTAGAATTGATCAAATACCAGGAACTGCACCAATAGCCAAATCTTCTTATAGATTAGCACCCATCGAAATGAAGGATTTGGAGAAACAGTTAGATGAGCTGTTAGAAAAAGCTTTTATATGACCAAGTTTATCACCATGGAGAGCTCTGATTCTATTCGTAAAAAAGAAAGATGGATCAATGAGAATGTGCATAGATTATCGGGAGCTAAACAAAGTTACGATCAAGAACAAATACCCATTACCAAGGATTGATGATCTGTTTGATCAGCTCCAAAGGGCAAGTTATTTTTCCAAAATTGATCTCAGTTCTGGATATCATCAGTTGAAAGTTAAAGAAGAAGTTATACCAAAGACGGAGTTTAGAGCTAGATACGGACATTATGAGTTCACCATTATGTCTTTTAGACTCACTAATGCTCTGGTAGCTTTAATGGACATGATGAATCGAATTTTCAAACCATACCTTCACAAGTTTGTTATTGTATTTATTGATGACATTCTTATTTATTCCAAATCCAAGGAAGATCACCAAGTTCATCTCAAGATCATACCTGAAACCTTAAGGAAAGAAAGGTTACATGCCAAATTCTCTAAGTGTGAATTTTGGTTACCGGAAGTTCAATTTCTTGGTCATATTGTAAATAAAAAGGATATTCAAGTAGATCCATCAAAAATTGAAGCTATTACAAAATGGGAGAAACCAAAGACACCAACGCAAGTCAGAAGTTTTCTAGGGTTAGCCAGATACTACCGAAGATTCATTCAAAATTTCTCTAGGATAATTGTTCCATTAACCTCATTCACTAGGAAATCAGTTAAGTTTGAACGGGGACCAAAACAAGAGGAAGCATTCGAAAATCTTACACAAAAACAACCAATGCACCTATCTTGGCCTTGCAAGAAGATCTAGATAACTTCACCATATACGGTGATGCTTCGAACATGAGTATGAGATGTGTTTTAATGCAACGAAAGAAAGTTATTGCACATGCTTCTAGACAATTAAAGGTTCATGAAATGAATTACACTACACATGATATTGAATTAGGTGCTATAATTTTCGCATTGAAACTATGGCGACATTACCTGTATGGTGTTAAATTCACAATATACACTGGTCACAAAAGTCTGAAGCATATTTTCGATCAAAAAGAGTTGAATATGAGACAAAGGCGTTGGATGGAACCTCTCAACGACTATGATTGTGAGATCATATATCATGAAGGAAAAGCCAACGTAGTTGCTGACGCTTTAAGTACAAAAGAACATGATCAGGTAAAGAGAGCCCGAGATCTCAGATTAGAGCTTAAAGTTGACTTGAACAATTAAATCAAAGAAGCTTAGAAATTGGCACTTGAAGAAGAAAACATTAAAGCCGAAAAGGAAAACGGTATCATTGATCAATTAGTTAAGGGAAATGATGAAATACTTAGACTTGGCAAAAGAATTTCGGTGCCGATTAGAACTCTAAGAGCCAAAATCTTTGAAAAAGCTCATAAGTCCAAGTATATGATGCATCTGGGAAGTGACAAGATGTATCACAATCTTAAAGATGAATATTGGTGGATTGGTATGAAAAAGAACGTTGCTTCATATGTTTCTAAATGCCTAACATGTTCTAAGGTAAAAGCTGAGCATCAAAAGCCATTGGGTTTACAACAACAACCGGAAATACTAATATGAAAATGGGATATGATAACCATAGATTTTATTATAAAGTTACCTAAAACTTCCCGTCAAAATGATGCAATCTGGGTTATTGTAGACAGGCTTACCAAGTCTACTCGTTTCATTACATTACAAGAATCATTCAGCATGGATATGTTAGCACAACTATATGTGGAAAACATAGTATCATTACATTGTGTACCAGTATCCATTATCTCTGATAGAGATAGTCGTTTCACCTCAAATTTTTGGGCAAGTTTTCAAAATTTCATAGGAACACAACTGAATCTAAGTACCGAATATCATCCCCAAACTGATGGACAAAATGAACGTACTATTCAAACCTCGGAGATATGCTTCGTGCTTGCTTAATTGATTTAGAAGGTAGCTGGGATACTCATATATCTCTAAAGGGATACTCGTACAATAATAGTTATCATACTAGTATCCAAATGGCACCATTTGAAGTATTATACAGACGGATATGTAGAATATTCGTAAGTTGGTCCGACACAGGTGATAATCAGTTGTCAGGACCCGAAATTGTTCAAAGAACAACCAATCAAGTAACACAAATCCGCGGACGATTGAAAGCGGCAAGGGATAGATAGAAAAGTTATGCGAATGTTCGCCGTAAACCATTAGAATTCCAAGAAGTAGATAAAGTACTCCTCAAAGTATCACCTTGGATGTAACAACTCGGGTTTTCATATAATATACTAAATACCAATACCCGACCCGTTTTCGTTTCTGGGTAATCTTTATCAATAAAATATCGCGTTTATTGAATTATTATTATTTGGCTATTATATTTAGTTAATATATAAATAACTTTCATTTATATACGCATTTTACCCTAAACCTTAGTTTCAATCCATATTGTATCCATCTATAAAGTTTAGGGACTTAAGTGCAAGTTTGTCTATATCTTTTATACTAAACCCAAACCCAAACCCAAACCCAAACCCGTAGACCCATATTTGGGATCCAACCCGTAACCCATATTGCTTATTTGATCCTTAATTCTCGTACCTATAAACAAAATTGATTTTCAAAGATCGTTTACATGTGTTTATTCGTGTATTATAACTCTCACCGCTGTAATGGATTAGGATTATAAGATCAGTTAGATGCGATTTGATATATTACTCGAACCATCTAAACCCATTTAGGGATATACTATCTACAGTTGTCCAAAATCCAATTAAACTTGTTGACACCGTCCTTGAGGCCCCGCGAACAAAACCTGGTAGTAATTGACCCATAGTTGTATGTGGTAGCATGTCCAGTACGTCATTTTCCGAACCTTCCTCGTTCTAGTTAACCATCAACCCATCATCAATTCAGTTAATTCATATGTGTAACTTGATCTTCTTAACCTATATTACGTTAACCCTAAGGTTAATTAAACAAACAACAAGTCGTTTAACCAATTGCAGAATTAAGGATTCTATTGAATTTGGGATTTTTATTGGTGTTGTATTTAAATTTTTGTTCTTGGATTATAACCAACTGGACACACCAGCCCAGTGGCTGGTGTGTGTGTATGTGTTTAACCCATTCAATCGGCCGGGGGCACAGGTTCGAGTCCCCTGGACGCGGATTTATTATTTTATTTTTTTATGAATTGTTTGTAATGGTTTAAATGTTATTTAATTATTATAATTAAAATTAAATATAAAGTTAACAATATATTATTAAACCGACATCGTTTCTTATCAATTAAATCTCGTTACAAATTTATATATACATATATATATAATATATGTGTGCGTGTATTACAAGTATATCTTAATAATAAATCATCATTATTTAATTAAAAACCCGACACCATTATTGGTGTTTTCTCGTCGTTGAACGTCTTTATAAATTTGCTTATATTTATTATATATATATATATACACACATTATATAAATGTATTATTATTTAAACAAAAAAATATAACAAACGTATTTACATGTATTAACTATATTTATATCATTAGATTTTTGTTAAAGATTCCAAGATATATATTATATGATAATTATATATATTTTAACGTTTGTATTAAATTATTTTATATATTACAAGTTATATTTATTAATATAATTGCATTATTTATTTAAACATTTATTTATGTAATATTTATATAAGTGTATTATATCTCATGTTTTATTTATAAATTGTATATTACTAATATTTTATAAATACTAAAGCTAGTAATCTTATAAATAAATGGTGAATTTATTTCGCAATAATAATACCGATAGAAATCAGTTGTTCGATCACTAACATCTCAATCCCAAACATAACTCAAATCACATCAAATCTCTAATCCATTATTCGTGTTATAACATGTATGATAATTAATATTACATTATTCAACTAGGAATCCTTGTTGGTGCATCCCGAAGGGTTTAACTGTTTACTTTTCCATCATCATCCCTTGTATATTGTACACTAACCAAGTGAGTAATCACTCCCATATTTTACTTATTTTCAATGTTTTGGGGACCTATGTGTACCTTCTATCAAACTTCATTTTTTTACATTGTATTATCAAATTCAAATTGTTAATATTTGTGTTGTGTATTAATTAAATGACTACTTACTACTTGTTATTTGCTTTTGTGTTTATTTATCTCATTCGGAGAGGTCCATCATATTAATCACATTATGTTGTAGTGGCCAGCGTCCGATCGCATGACAATGCTTTCACCGATAACTCAATTATGGTAACCAACGCCCGATTCGTATTGCAACAGTTTAGCCCGCTCATCATTACTTGTTTACAATGTTACATGCTATGATTTGATTGTATATACTCACAAATAACAGCTTTGCTCTTTATTTATATATTAATATATTGTATTCAAAGCTGATGATTTTCTCACTCAACCTCGCGTTGACAAAAATATATTTTGTACGCATTTGCAGGTTATCAGGTTGGTTGTTTATCAAGATGAAGATCACTTAGAGGTGACTTTTAGGATTTAAAACTTATTCAAGATTATTAGATTAGTTTTGTAAGTTCTTTATATTTGATGTACTCATTTGCAAATTGTTTATTTAAATAAATTAAATAGATGTTATCATATTTTAATTTGCAAATGATAGTACCTTGTGAGCTGTGAAAATCATTTCACGCCCTAGCATTTCCACCTTAGGTTGGGATGTCACATTGGAAAGGTGTAGCCCGATTTGGAAAGAAAGTAAAATTAAGTCTGCGTTTCTTCGGACCATTCAAAATACTTGAAAGAATTGGACTAGCTGCATATCGACTAGAGTTACATGAATAAATGAAAGGCATACAACGTGTTTCACGTATCCAACTTGCGCAAGTATTTAGCCCATGAAACTCTTGCAATGCCTCTAAAGGATGTTAAAGTCAATGAAAAACTTAAGTTTATAGAGCAGCCGATTTAAATCGAAGACAGCACGATCAAGTTCCTCAAACGCAAGCGACTCAAGCAAGTAAAAGTTCGATGGGATTCTAGATGAGGACCCGAGTATACGTGATAACTCGAATCAGAAATGAAGAAGAAATATCCACATCTTTTTAGTAAATCTCGAGGACGAGAATATTCAAAAGGTGGAGAGGATGCAAAACCTTGAATATACCTCATCTAATTTTAAGCCAAAAATGTCAACTATAAAGTTTAAAGATTGAAAATGAAAATTTTGACTTTCAAGTCCTTTGCGCAACGTGAATGGACCAATTAGGATACCTTCATGCTACGCGAAGGAATGCAAACAGTAACCGACTTAATGATCACTTCGCGTTACGCAAAACCTTGTTAAGTAAACAGAGACACGTGTCCAACCACGTGTCAACACGTGTCACGATTGTACATGCCACGTGTCAAAACATGAAAGAATACTGCTTCGCGGAACGTGAAGGAACTAAAATTTTCCTATAAATAGGGAGGCTATGGTATTAAACCTCTTCATCCCAAAAACACTCTCGATTTTACATAGTTAACCTAGAAATCTGTGCCCAATTATCCCAGCCAAACGACATCTCGTTTCTAAAAGTACGTGCAAGAAACGAAGTTTCGAAGCTCTGCTAATGTCCGACTGTCTTTATTATCAAAACCCTGCCAACGATTTGCTGCTCTTTTTTCTTATTATTATCATTCCGAGTGCCCGAATTAAGGTATGGATGATATTTAAGTTAATTAAGTTATATCTTAGATGTTAGACGAGGCTATAACCTTTAACATTAAAAGGATTTTAAAAGTATTTATAAAGATTTTCATAAACGTTACTTATTGATAAAGTAATGATAACAAAGTTACATATTGACGGGCATGTAGTAATTGTAATGGGGATATCACTAGTAGTGAATTTCTTTCCGAAGGAAAGTAATTTGTATAAATTCAAATAAACCACGGAACCCGTTTACTTATCTGGAGAAACTCACCAACATGTTTGAACCTATTAAGCCAAAAACATGTTATATCAAACGTCGTATTAAAACATGTGTTTTCATTCAAAGACAAAGTCGAAAACTTTATCAAGGTTAAACTCAGGGGCAATAGCTTAATAAGAAACGCCATCCAAATATTTATAAGAATCAATAGGTTAATATCATTCTCATTCACAATCAAGAAGGTTTTCAAACGCACACCAACAGTACAAGTGAATACATTAAACCTTTACAAACAGTCAAAACATATTTATACTCTATAAGATGAACGAGTTGTTTGTCTTAAAGAGTCATTCAAACGTTTACATGAGAATACATGATCTCTAAAACGTTATAATACAAAATAGAAAATAAAAAGCAACTCAAAACGAAATAGGGGCTACATGGCTCAGAGAACTTTTGTGTGTGTAGGGCAGTGGTACAAATCCCAAAAATGAAATACTTTCTGCTGAGCTTGTACAGAAAACTATATTTTTATTGTAACTGTAGTTTAAATATTTTTAGAGTCATACGTTTCACCAGTACATAGCTGACGTATTTTTCCCACCCATTTCAAGTAACTAAGTGTTAGTAAGAAATACCAAGGATTGAAGTCATCATGGAGATAGAAGCTCGTTTTACAAGATGGCTCAGTGTAAATTAATATTTTAAACAAACATATATTTTGTAACTAGATTCTCGGATGTTTAAATCCCGAGTACATTTTCAGTGTAAATTAATATTTTAACAATCTAAAGTCTTCTGCTAAAATTTACCCATAAACTCTGATGTATTTACAAAACAGGTATCAACTTGTGGTCACACTTTTAGACCCTAAGTTGGGGTGTGACACAAATACAATAGGATTAGGTCATGGTGGATACGCCGATGGTACATCCTATATATAAGTGTCATTGTCATATTTCTCATTTCTGGCGTCTTTCGGGCCATCAAAAATCGGATTTATTTTTTTTATTTCATTATTTATATACAAAATTTTAACAACTCCGTGTACTATGTTGTTTTTTTTATATTTTTATTTTCATTTCGGGACGTTGTGAATCCTGTAACATTCGTTAAATTTCAAACTTGAAACCCGACCCGTTTAAAATGTTTGATGTAATTCGGACCTTCAGTTATTTTTAAAGACGGTAAATTTATTGAATGTTTATGATCATTATGTTGTTTATGATTATCATGATGTTTTATTAATATTTTTACCTCAAGCATTAAATTTGAGTCAATTCGTTTATATTTTGATTACATTTCAACTATTATTCTTTCACTAAATATGATTAATTGCATATTTAAAATGACATTCAATTATATTTATTTATTTTGACTAATTCCATGACTTTTGCCCATGAGATTTGCCTTTTGACTTGGTTTTGAAGATCATTATTTCACCTAGACTTTATTAAAATGTATAACATATTTACCTTTCATCAGTTCTTGGTCAAACCATTTAATTTCATCATTAACTCTTGCTTAAGACTTGGCAAAAGACTAGCTTGGCCAATTAATCCGGTCAAGCATTGTTATTAACAACTCTTGCACTATAAATTTATACTCTACATTTTCAAATCCTTTACCACAACCCAATTAACTCTCACTCATGCTCTAGTTCTCTTTTGGTGTCCAAGTCCATAGTTTGACTATTAAAAGTCAAATTGTTCAAGTCTTATACTTCCTTTAAACAATCATCGGGTAATGTTTGTTTATATTTAAAAACACAAAATGGTCATAATCTTATTGTCTAACCCGTTTTACATTTGTGATGACGTATCATCCATTGTTAATCAGCTCGTCTAATTTTCGGTTATAAAAAGTTTATGTTAAAAAAACTAACTTTTGCAAACTAATAAACAAGACTAAACTTTTCTATCATGTCACCTTAACTTACCATTTCAAACATGTTAGACACAAACCCGACTCAAACCGAGTTTGTGTCCAACCAAAAACCAACCACTCATTCAAACTGTTTTTTTAACTAAGTGTTTAACTCAACCTTTG
The DNA here is from genome assembly GCF_021521415.1 of Bidens hawaiensis. NCBI lineage: Eukaryota > Viridiplantae > Streptophyta > Magnoliopsida > Asterales > Asteraceae > Bidens > Bidens hawaiensis. The sequence continues at coordinate 244,469 of NW_027493678.1, read as the reverse complement.
TCAAACCAAGTGTTAATCGAATCGTACAAGGGCTAAAATTGTACAAAACCAAAGTTGCTGAAATCTCAGACCTGGAAAGAATATGTTTTTATGTACCTTATGTTTCTGGAAAATTTGAAATTTTAATTACAAGAGAATTTGTTTATTTAAACTGTATTTTTAAGACTTACGGCTAAAATTGACAACACCGGTAACAACCGACATTGTTAACTTTTGGAAACCCGAGGTCAGGTATTTACAACTCAAAATGATTATGTTACTGATATGAATAAGTTATATAATTTTTATGTCCATACGGTAACCCGCAACCGAACCTAAGGCTCGAACTTTCTAAATATAGAAACTTTACTAAAACCATGTCAAATAAAATGAGATAACTGTCACATTTAGAAGTTAAACTACATACTTGAACACACATCATCAACATTAAAACTTGTATAAGTGTAAACTTTCACAAAAGGAAACTTTATCAACCGGGAACTTAAAACTTGGGCCAACGCTTAGAGTTAAATACCCGTTTCACCATTAAATCTTTGTTAAGGTTGAAATTAGTTGAATTAAGTATTTATAATTTGTTATTTACCATAGGAACCACCACTTTTGGAAAGTCAGTCGTTGAATTACTTGGATCATTCGGTGAGTCTCGCGTGTAATCCTTTTTTACTTAAATTTTTGGGAACTAGTGCATACTCCTAAATTTGTATATGGTATGGAACTATCGGGGTGTTTTACTGCTAAATTTTTGTCCTAACTTTTACACAATCATTAGCCCGAGGGGATGGGCCAGAGGCTTGTATGGATAGTACGATTTGGGAGACCCCCACGCACAGTGACCCTATGTTGGGTAGACCACACTGAGATCTGCGGATCGTTGCGGCATATAACCTACGTGTTTGATTATTGCTTTTAGCAGGGCGATAGTCTGGGACGGTATAACTTCTAGTATGAGTTGAGGATACTTATGCTAGTTGTAGCTTTGATTGTGGACTTGATATGTGATATACCATAATGTGTCAACCTTATTATTATGTGTCTTAAACTCACGATCTCACCAACATTATGTTGACGTATTATAAGTATGTATTTTTCAGGTAACTTAGCCATTGAGGAGAGGAATCAAGTTATGCCCTAGTCGCCTTAGTGAACCGTAGAAGCCTTGGTTCTCAAGATTAAAGTAATGTAGTCATGGAAGACTACTTGATACATAAAGATGTAATCGTTAGATGACATCCTAGACAAATTAATGGTTGGCCCGTTTGCTTTAGTTGTACTTTTGAATGTGCAAACTCTTGTCATGTTATGAATTTCCGTAAAGTTTATTTATTTTCCGCTGCTCATGGTTAATACCAGTCGTTTCCGCTTAAGCCGGGGTCACATGTGTTTTGTGTAATCTATACGTAACACTCAGACGTTTCCGCTTAAGCCGGGGTGTTATATATGAAGCGTCCACCCCTCTAAAGCGCCCACACCGCCCCGAGGGGCGGTGTTCCCGGCGCTGTGGGGCGCTTTTGAGGTGGATGACGCCCCACTATGTTGGGTCTTAGGGGGGTGTTTGGCCTAGCTTTTTTAACAAAGCTTATTGTTTTTTTAGATTTTTTTTTAGAAAACTTTAACTTAGTGTTTGGTTTAGCTTTTTAAGCTTATGCTTATGAACTTATATAAGCTAATTTGAAGAAGCTTATTTTTGAAGATGGTTTTTTAGTTTATTTGAAGAAGCTTATTTGTGTAAGGGTGTAAGTTACTCATTTGCCCTCAAATGGTGATAGATTAGTAATTATTGAAGCAACTTATAACTCTAACAAATTAAAAAATGGTGAATTTAACAACTTATTAAGAAACATAATTAACTTGTATAATATAAACTAATCTAAACACTTAAAAATCACTTATCAAATAATAAAAAATAAGTCAAAAACTACTTTAAAATATATAAAATAAAAATAAAACTAGGCATAGTGTTATTAAAGAGTTTAATAAGATGAGGTTGACTGGTTGAGGATGATCATTAACTCATACCAAAAATTGGATGAACCACCACATACGTACAAGAGCTTAGAAAAGTGCATAGATATCTTGTTTATCTACAAACAAAAAAGAGTTTAGAAAATTTAAATTCGGACCTCAAAATAGAATATTTTTAATAAAAAGTCACATCATTACTTTTCTTGGATGTATATCAGCAGTGGATTGGATTATATTTTGAGACGTGGTTGGAGTAGCCAGGATTCCCAATTTGTGTGGAGAACTTGTTGGACTTTGCTACTGGCCACATTGCCTTTCGCTATTCACTTGTACTTTTGAGTGTTTTCTTTTGATATTATTACTTAAATTATTCATTGAAAAATAAATAAGAAAGCTCGCAAGTTGTGCGCACAGAAGTTGGCATGGGACTGTGACCATGTAAAAGGAGAGGGTTGAGGTAGGCCGGCATGTTGCTTGCGAAAATGTTAGTGTTTCGGATGGTTTAATGAAAACTTAACACAACCTCTCATCAATTGGGCACTTGTTTATTTAGTTTATTTCAATGTTTACAGACCTGGCTCGAACGTCGACCTGGACGTCTTACTGGGTCAAAGGTCAGACCGACCCGTAATAATTCAGATACATATAAACAATAATGATAACAAAAAATAATAGCAATAACAAACTTTAATATTTATCTATGTTTTATACATTGCTTATTAAATATGTATGATTTATGTTTGATCAACAAAAATATCAATAAAGTTTGGTTGGTTGGCTTATGGTTAACTATTAAAGCTTCAATCTTCAAATTGACCCAAGTTCGAATCCTGACATGCACATTTCATTTTGGATTTAATGAAAAAATGGGTTTTATTGGTTCACTCGCCGGGTCAACCAGTCCCGGCCGACCGCTCACCGTAAAACCGGCCGGGTTTTTCGAAAACGGGCCAAATACATCGACCCGGCCCGGTATAGGGACCGGGTCCAGGTCGGACCGGTCCGACCGGCCGGGTCGGGTTTCAAAACACTGGTTTATTTAGATAAATTAAGATGAAAATTTTTTGAAAATGAAAACTAAAAATTGATTGTGTACGATGAATCATATTGATCGTCTAAATAAAGACGTAAATTACTGAATTTAAAGATTCATGCGTTTTTATAACTAAAAGAAAATCAACTAAGCTGCTGAATCTGTGAAAAACTTTTGAATCTGAAATGAGTTGCAAATGATGAAACTAGAACGGGAGGGTTTCAGTAAAACAGTAATTTCAAATGTAACCAAAGTGGTATCATTTTTAAGTTTGAGTATTTTCTAATTTATTTGCTTCATCTACTTTGATAAATGATAAAGTATAAGTCTGCTATATTTTAGATGGGAATCCACTAAAAATAGTAATCAAGTTTTAAATTTGTTAAAATTAAATCATTCATATTTTGTTTTGTTTCAGTTAAGCCATTCAAATTTCAGTTTGTTTCAATTATATCACTCAACTTTCAATTTGTGTTCTAAAACACAGGGAGACAACGACTATATTATCGTAAGTAACATATTTACTAATATAAAATAAAGAAAATGTTGGTTTTAAGGACGTTTTAGTTATTTATGAACATATAATATAATCGTAAAAAAGATAGTATTAGAATATTTATTGAAAGTTGAGTGACCTAATTGAACTAAAATTGAAAGTTAAGTGACATAATTGAGACACGTTGAAAATTAAGTGACCTAAATGAGACAAAATTGAAAGTTGAGTGGCCTAGTTGAGATAAAATAAAATAAATACGAGTGACTTAATTAGAAAAAACTTGAAACTTGATTACTAATTTATAAATTAAACTCTACCACGAAAATAAAATTAAACTTTTTTCATTAAATCTACCTATATTTTAATAAAGTAAAATAATTGTGGACACATGCCACTTGGATATTCATTCGTAGCCAAAATTTCCTCTCACACTATTTTCCTATTTTTTTATGAAAACTTATTTATGTTAGTGTAATCAAAACATAATTCATCATTCAATCAAATAACTAATTACCTAAATTATATGGATTAAAAACATGCAGATATTTATGTCAATATATATATATATATATATATATATATATATATATATATATATATATAATAAAATCATATTTACATTTTTATTAAATCAATTTATAAACACTTTTCAGTGTAAAAGATGAATTTGGTAAAAATTAATAAGCGATGTTTATATGTCTAAAAAGATAAAAAAAAAAAAAAGAAACTAATAATGAATGCCAATTTTATTTTCACGTATTCATTCAATCTCCATGGATCCATGGAGTTCTCATCTATCTCTTTAAAATATGTAATATAAAACGTGTTTAGTCAGGCTAATTTTATCTATAAACGTTAATTTATTAAAACTCAAAATTTCAATAAGTTAAATAAGATTGCTTTTAACAAAGAGGAGATTAAAGTGCTATTTGTAGAATGAGATCATTTTGATTAACAAAAAAGCTTTCATATTTAATGAACTTTTGTTTTATTTTCACAATTTTAGTGGAAAAATGATCGAGATAAATTTATGATAAACAGATTACAAAAAATTGTATGCAGATTACAGTATGTTTGTCGAATTTCAGAGAAGCTTTTATAGTGAAAAAAAAAATATTATTTTCATTATCGATTAAACAATGTGATAATACTCCGTTTTCATAGATCGTATCATTTTACACATCACACCACTACTTTATATGGATGTAGACTTGTTGTCGCTACCTAAATAATCACAACTATCCAAATTAAAAATCATCTATATCATGAAAAAATAGGATAGGACCATGGTTGTATAAGCATAATTCCAAAATTAATAAGCGAATTTTTATCCAAATCATTTCATCATATAGTTTCATATACACGAAATAATTATGATTCATATAACTGTTCAAAAAAAAATAACAATTATGCGAGCTAGAGTTAGTGTTGTAAAACGAGTGAGCTTAGCGTGAGGAAGATGTTTTCAACTTGTGCTTGAGAATGTACGAGTTAGCTCAAATTGGTTCGTACATTTGCCATCAAGGCATCAAGTTGAGACTTGAGCTCGTACCTAGCGAGTTGGTTTAATCCAACTCGGTTTTACTTAAATTTATTACAAATATAAAAATTTAAAAATGAAACTGAATTAGAAAAGAACACACAAGTGGACTAGGGGAAATTAAGAAAAGAATTGCATTTTATTAGTTTACATGTACATAGATAATTAGGTGGGCTTTTCAATTAGATTGGGCTTCTTGTTTGGGCTAATAGGAATGAGCTATATACTCAAGCGAGCAAACTCAGCTTATAATTTTATACGAACCGACCAATTCAAGCTAAACGAACTTGAGCTGGTTTGCTGACTGTAAGATTTTTAGAAATTAGTTACAAGCAACGAGTAATTTAAATAACTATAGTTGCAATTAGAGGAGCATCTAATTATTATATAATTTTTTTTTGAACGGACAACTAATTAACGCCGGGTATCCCGTATGCGGTCTCCATTGGCTAAAGGTAGCCCGAGCCGGCCACTACTCCGGACGGACGGAGCCCCTAGCGGTTCACCTGTTGAGGGATTCACCGGATAAAACCCGACCCCCACGCCCGCCAAACGGCACGACAGCGAGGAGCCGGTAAAACCGGGTGAGATCAAGACTCGAACCCTGGCAAACCAGGGTCATCCCTCATATCTCCCATATAAGTTGGTGGTAGTGAGGTTTGATCCTCCTGCCTCTCACTTGTAAAGTGAATGCTCTACCATTGAGCCACAATCAACTTATTATTATATTTAGTCTAATTTTTTATTTTTTTTTGAACGGCCGACTATTATATTTTGTCTAAATAAAAACAATAAAGAAATCCTAAGTCAATAAAGTTGCATAGAAAATGTTTATACATCAATGGACTACTTCACATGAAAGTCCTCAATATCACTATAATGTAATGGTATTTTGATGAGAAGCGAAGGTATTTGATGCGACCCGTATGACATGATTACCAGACAGCACGAGCATGACATTTTACAACTTCATAAATCATAATTTAATTTTTTAATAAAAAAGCAACTTTTAATCAGAAATAGTAGAGTATTTGCATTATAATACACTTTAAATATAAATCATTACACATCTAAATCTAAATTCAAGATGACATATACGATGTAGACGATTTAATCAGCTCATTTAACCGGTTAAGCTCTCCTAATATTAGATTTAGAGATAGAAACGTTAACTCATAAAAGACTGAACAATGGTAGCTTGTGTATATACATTCGAACTAGAAAAAATTATAAATTTTGTCCTTTTGAATTAAATAAATTATGGAATATGTCCTTTTTCAAAAATAGTTTAAATCTTTGTCCTTTATTTGCATGTTTGCCATGGTTTTCGTCCTTTAAGCTAACACCCGTTAAATAGCCCCATGTGCATAAAACGTGATGGATATAAAGGTCTTTTCCCCCTACCCCTTCTCTTTCCTCCTGCTACTCATCTTTAACTAATATAAATTTACACATTTTATAATTCTCAAACCCTAATCCCCAAATTCTTCCCAACGAATCCTCGATTTGAAGCAATGGATGAATATTTTTTCTGTTAATACTTGGTTTGTTTTTATGATTCGGCTCTTGCAATTAACTGTCGGTTAATACTCCCCCTTTCTGCTTCAACCAACCATCCAATCCACCACACACCTCCTTCAATGGCGATTTATCTCCTCTGGTGTACTCCATCGGCGCCATTTTCATCATACAATTCACCTCGATCAACTAACTCCTTCCACTCCAATCAATTCCCGTTGAAAATCCGACAGCATTCAACTCGTGTCTAAAGGTGTTACTTACCATAAAATGCATCCACCACTTCTTGTGATAGTCCTTCTCTGATGTTGAATCGAGGAGGCAGTTCATCGTTGTCATCCATTGCTTCAAATCGAGGATTCGTTGAGAAGAATTTGTGGATTAGGGTTTGAAAATTATAAAATGTGTAAATTTATTTTAGTGTTTAAAAGATGAGTAGCAGGAGGAAAGAGAAGGGGCAAGGGGGGAAAGACCTTTATGCCCATCACGTTTTATACACACGGGAATAGTTAACGACTGTTAGCTTAAAGGACGAAAACCATGGCAAACATGTAAATAAAGGACAAAGATTGAAACTATTTTTAAAAATGACCCATTCTATAATTTATGCAATTCAAAAGAACTATAAGGCTTTTTGCGAAGCATTTTTGTATACTTATAGCATGTGTCCTCACGATCTAAGCAATAATTCTCACTATAATTTATCTAAAGCAAAGTTCGTAGATTGAAAGTGATTTTTTTTTTAACTTAACACATGTTGGACTTCTGCTCTATTGGTTGCACAGTTATCAAAGTAGAGATTTTAAACAATACATGCATACATAAACATTAAGTTAAGCTTTCTAAATCAGTCTTGACTGAAGTAATGAAGAACTCCTGAAAGGGTACAAGAAAATGCTCAAAGTACCTCAGCTAAAATAGACAATAAATATGAAAATATGAAACGTACTTGGATGTTTGTCAATCAACTTTCGATTAGGTTGCCCGTTATCCGATGTGAAAGCCTCATTTAGTGTCACACCCCGATCAAAGGCGGCAGAACATGCCAAGGTGTAACGATTGCCCATAAGCACATAAAATTAAACGACAATATTTAACAAACTCATTTCATTTCACAACATCGAAGATGTCACATAGCAAATATTCATATATAGTCATAACAAGATATCACAAAATATAGCAATTTAAATATTGTTCATTTTACTAATATACTAAAGGTATTGATGATGTTTTCTTCACAATCCCAAATCAACCAAGATGCAAACCTGTAATATTTCATAAAATAAAGTTTATCAACACAAAGGTTGGTAAGCAATTCATAAGTTTGAGAATAATAGTATATAGTAAGGAAAAGCCACAAAACTCGTATACGAAATAATAAATAAAAGCAATAACTTGGATAAAAAGATAAAATCGCTAATAGAATAACGTTAGCGACACCTAACTATAAGGGGATGCCAAATAGTCTAGGATTTTATAGTTGTCGTTAATTGCATTACGTTAATGACACCTTGCTATAAGGGGTTGCCAAATAGACTAGTATTTTATAGTTCCACCAACCAAAAGCGATAAACACAAAAGCATATAATCATAGAACACCAAATCGAGCAATTATTTATGTAAAGTATACAATAACGTTTGTGGTTTAAGATTCAAGTAAATAAAGCATTTAGTTGAATAAGTATGAAATGTCACCCCAAAACGAAAGATGGAAAACGGGGTATGAAAGTACTCACATTCAAGTAATAAACTTGAAAGATGATAATTTGAAGATTTGCCGGAACGACGGGTTTAACGAACAAAGCCTAACAGGAAAGAAGTCTCGGATTTAGTAAAATAAATGTCGAGAAATGTAAACAATTAAAGTTCAAGGTTTAAATATGTAATTATTTAAAAACTTATAATAATAACCCTTTAAAAATGTAAGTTTGCTCGAAACCGAGTTAAAGTATCTAACATTAATATTTACTCAACCTTTGTTAAGTAATAAGGTGGGTAAAATGCAAGAATGCATGTCCCTTGGGAATAAGGATGCAAAAACTGGTTTTTAACGAGTGTTCGGGTTGTTGGTTCGGGTCTTGACAGTTGGTCAAACCCAAAGTCAACTTCCCAAACTATTAAATGTTATGAGATAACTCCTAAAAATCCAATAATACTTAATCAAGTATGTAGATATATTGTTTTAGAACTAACAATGTACGTTAAGCGAGTGTTCGGTTTTGTCGGTCCAAACTTTGTTATGAGATCAAGTTGGATCTAACATTTCCAAGTACTTAACAAAATAACTAAAATCAGTTTGTAAACTATTTTTAAAGAAATATACAAGTCTTGATAGCTAAAAACACACTTGTGTGTCTTAAGCGAGTAAAAATCGTTTAGTTCGGGTTGGTTCGGTTTCCATCTCACAATAAGTTCATAGATGGTTTCCACATGCCCAAATATCCAAGAACTTGTATAATAATGTACAAATGAAAATACTTCAGTTTTACAACCAAAAAGTTAACAATAAAGTCTTAAAACAAAAGTTCGGTTTTCGGTTCGGATCTAGTTTCGGGTTAAGACCGAGGTTAGAATCTACAAACCCATAACCATAGAACTCATAAAAATGATTTTAGAAACTTAGATTTAACACTAAACATGTTTAAACAATTATTTAACAAAAACAAGTAAACAAAGTTCGGTTTACGGTTTAGAGCTAGTTATAGTTAAACCGTGTATATACTCTTCAAACCCATAACCATGGAACTTGTAAATAAAATAAAATGAGCAGAAGTTAAGCATGGTTAGTATGTATGAACAAGTTATATAAGTATATATATATATATATATATATATATATATATATATATATATATCAAGGACACGAAGTCCTCCATGAAGCATTGCCTTACAAGTTCCGAAACCTCACCGACCGAAATCGGAGAAGCAACTACCAAAGGTAACAAGGGATGTATAATATATATATATATATATATGTTTACCACCATATTCAAGTATTATTAAGACTATATAAGCTAATTAGAATAAAAGATTAATCTCAGTTTGACTTTTGAAAGTCAAACCTTCAAGAACACATAAATAAACAACCTTGAATCTATGAAGTTTGAGAGAGAATTTGGAGTTGTAGCAGGGGAAAATGAAGGGAAATGGTGGTGTATATACAGGGTAATGTTGGTGGTCAAATATGGGTGTGAGTTACAAGAGGTTTCATGCAAAATGGATCAAAACAAGACACAAACAAACAAATTTCGGGTTACTGCACTGAGCACTGGTTACGCCACGCGAATACTTTGGGTGTTCTCCATCACGTAGCGCGATGGGGTGTATGCCAAACTTTTCTAAACTTTCAAAAATGGCAGTTTTGGCTCCTGTAGTTCGTTTTAAGTGATTTTTACACGTTTTAAGGACCAAAATGAATGTTTTCAAGATCCAACAAGTGTAAAAAAATATTGTAACATGAAATCCATCATTTTGATTATCTACAAGGTTTCGGATTACAAAACGGGTCAGTTTACATGATTAAAGATTACAAAACGAATACAAATCAAGACCCGAAATTATTGAATGTCACAGTATACCCTACTTTAGGAAATTCCGTCCCGAAGTTAAGACGAAGATGATGATGCAAACAAATATGGATACTTCTCTCTCATTGCATCTTCTCGTTCCCAAGTGAATTCCGCGCCACGCCGTGATTCCCATCGAACTTTGACTAACCAAATTCGACTACACTTGGTTTTCTTCTCATTGTGATCCATGATCTCAACGGGTAGTTCAACCATGATCATCGACTCATCGACATGTACTTCGTCAAGAGGTATATGGAGATTACCTTCGGCTAAGCACTTTCGAAGATTCGAAACATGAAATGTCGGATGAACACCAGCAAGTTCTTGCGGTCGTTCGAGTCGATAAGCTACCTTCCCAACACGTTCAATAATTTTGAAAGGACCAACGAAATGAGAAGCTAGCTTACCCTTCTTTCCGAAACGGACTACTCCCTTCCAAGGAGATACTTTTACAAGGACAATATCGTCAACATTAAATTCGATCGGTTTTCGCCATTTGTCGGCATAACTCTTTTGACGACTTCTAGCGGCTAGGAGGTTCTTACGGATTTGATCAATGACATCGGTGGCTTCTTGGACCATTTCGGGTCCCCTGATTTGAGCTTCACCGATTTCGTTCCAACTAATCGGGGAACGACATTTACGACCGTAAAGAGCTTGAAAAGGAGCCATATCAATGCTAGAATGATAGCTACTGTTGAAAGGGATGTGAGAATCCCAATTCCTACCGAAATCAAGAACACATGCTCGTAGCATATCCTCTAGTGTTCGGATCGTACGTTCGGATTGACCAACCGTTTGAAAATGATAAGCGGTGCTAAGATCTAGACGAGTTGCTTAAGCTTCTTGAAGTGAATGCCAAAAATGAGAGGTAAAACGAGCATCACGATCAGAAATGATAGTCAATGGTAAACCATATCGGCACACAATTTTCCGAACATAGATTTGAGCAAGCTGCTCGACAGAATACTTCTCGGGATCGGGATGAAATGAGCAGATTTGGTTTAACGATCAATAATCACCCAAATACTATCGTTGCCTTTTTGGGTGTTGGGTAGTTTAGTTATAAAGTCCATAGCAATGTCTTACCATTTCCAAACGGGAATCGGTGGTTGCTCGAGTAGACCAAAAGGTCTTTGACGTTCGGCTTTGACTTTTGAGCAAGTAAGACATTTAGATACAAACAATGCTACGTCCTTTTTCATACCCGACCACCAAAAGGTAGCACGAAGATCGAAATACATCTTATCCGCACTGGGATGAACGGAATACCGCGAAATGTGGGCTTCGTCGAGTATTCAAGTACGAAGATCATCGCGATTGGGAACCCACAAACGATTTAGGAAATACAAAAGACCATCGGGTTTGGTTTCGAGTTGAAGTTCGACACTACATGACATTTCTTCGTACATGTTACCTTCTTCAATGGAGGTACGTTGAGCTTGGAAGATACGAATTTGAAGATCGGTTTGAACAACAACGCTTAAAAGCATAACGGATTTAATATTTACCTTTAGACTTAGGGCGTCGGAGACAACATTCGCTTTACCGGGATGGTAGCAAATCTCGCAATCGTAATCACTAAGTAATTCGGCCCACCGTCGTTGTCTCATGTTGAGATCTTTTTGGTCGAAAATATGTTGAAGGCTTTTATGATCGGTAAAAACCACACATTTCGTATCATAAAGGTAATGTCTCCAGATTTTGAGAGCGAAAACGACGGCACCATATTCGAGATCATGAGTCGTATAGTTCTTTTTGTTTACATTAAGTTGCCTTGATGCGTAAGCGATGACTTGACCTCGTTGCATGAGAACACAACCAAGGCCTTGATGGGAGGCATCGCAAAATACAACAAAATCGTCGTTTCCATTGGGAAGAGTTAGAACAGGAGCATTGAAAAGCATGTCCTTGAGAGTACAAAAGGCTTCTTCTTGCTTCGAATCCCAATCGAATGGTTTCCCTTTATGAGTATGGGAGCTAAGAGGCTAAGAAATCTTAGAAAAGTTTCGAATAAAACGCTGATAATATCCAGCCAAACCGAGAAAGGATCGAATTTCCGTGGGAGTAGTTGGAGTTTTCCAATCCTTAACGGCCTCAATTTTAACGGGATCAACATGAATACCTTTGTCGTTTACGATATGTCCTAAAAATTGAACTTTCTCGAGCCAAAATTCACATTTGGAGAATTTGACGTGGAGTTGTTCGTTTCTAAGGAGTTCGAGAATGGAACGCAAATTATGTTCATGTTCGGCTTTAGATTTAGAGAAGATATGGATGTCATCAATAAAGACAATAACTAATTTATTAAGGAATGGTTTGCAAACGCGGTTCAAGAGGTCATAAATACCGCGAGTGCATTTGTTAACCCGAAGGGCATAACAAAAAAAATCGAAATGTCCATATCGATACGGAAAGCGGTTTTAGGTATGTCTTCTTCGCGAACACGCAATTGATGATAACCCGATCGAAGATCGATTTTTGAGAAACACGTTGCGTCTTGAAGTTGATCGAATAGGTCGTCTATTCGTGTCAAATGATAGCGATTTTTAATAGTAAGTTTGTTAAGTTCTCGATAATCGATGCACATACGAAACGAACCATATTTCTTTTTCACGAAGAGAACGGGAGCGCCCCAAGGAGAAGAGCTAGGACGAATGAAACTTTTATTGGAAAGTTCTTCGAGTTGGTTTGACAATTCTTGCATTTTCGACGGGGCTAAACGATAAGGAGCCTTGGACACGGGAATTGCGTCGGGCACAAGATCGATTCGGAATTCAATCGGACGAACGGGTGGAAGACCTGTGACATCATCGGGAAAGACATCGAGAAATCACGAACAATGGAAATATCTTGGATTTTCCTTTCCTTTTTGTCTTTTGTCACCACGAGAACTAGAAACGGAACGTACTTTTGGCGTAAGTACTTTTGCGATTGGGAGCACGACATGAGATTAAGTCTTCTAGAAGTAACGTTTCCAAATACTTTAAGAATTTTGCCATTGACGAGCGGAATGCGAATGAATTTATTGAAGCAAACAACTTCGGCACGGTTCAAAGATAACCAATCCATGCCTACCATGAAATCGAAACTTCCTATTTGAATCGGGATGAGATCGATGGATAATTCATGATTAGCAAGGATGAGAGTACAATCGCGGACGACGGAATTGATGGTAATGGAATTACCATTGGCGACTTCAACAGAAAACGGTCGGGAAATCTTGGTTCGAGGCATAACAAGTTTCGATTCAAATTTCAAAGAAATAAAACTTCTATCGGCACCAGTATCAAATAAAATAGAAGCCAAATGATGGTTCACTAAAAACATACCGTTCACAATATCATTTGCCACTTGAGCTTGATTAGCGTTCATCATAAAAGCTCGTCCTTGATTGCCATGGTTGACTTGAGGTGCTTGCTGGGGAGGAGGAGGTGGTGCTTGTATGGCTTAGATGGGTTAGATGAGTGGTGCATTGAGTTGGGGAAGTTGGGGTTGATAGGTTTGGACTTGGTAAGCTTGGGTTTGGTAGTAAGGTATGTTCAGGTTTGAGCTTGGTTGGCAAAGGTTAATCGAGGGCAATTGTTGTGGAAATGGTTAGGTTCGCCTCAGTTGAAGAAAGCTTGGGGTTGTTGGGGTTGGTTTGGTGGGTAGGGTGCATATCGGTTTTGGGAGTTTTGGGGAAAGGTCCTTGGTTGGTTTGGTTGGGTTCGCTGTGCGGATCGGCAGGTGGTGTTGAGATGGCCAAGTCAGTTATAGATGGTACAATGGCGACAAGGCATGTTTGATGGGTGGTGAAGTTGGAAAGTGTTGCATAGCGGGGCGGTGCCGGTATAGGGTCTTCGGTTTTGGGGTGGAGCTTGGGTTGGTTGTTGATGTTGGGATTTGGGTAACGACATAGTTTCGGTAGTTGGTCTTGGGTTTCTTCTTGTTGTTGTGACAAGATGAGTTGGAGTAGTTAATGGCTTGTGGTGCGGGTTCATCCTTGGCTTGAGGTGCGGGTTCGGGCTTGGCTTTCTCGTTTGGCTTCTTGAGGGTTAGGGTACCCGCCTTCACATGATTCTTCGATAGCGCACCAGCTAGAGTGATGGCATTCTCAAGATTCACGGGTTTGCTACTCATGACTAAGTCCTGAATTTGCATCGGTAAACCCCCAATGTATTTGTCAAGCTCACGCTCAGCCGGGGTAACCAAATGTGGGACAAGAATGCTCAACTCGTGAAAACGGAGTGAGTAGGCGGCGTTATCACCACTATCTTGCTTGAGGTTCCAGAATTCATCCTCGAGCTTTTGAAGTTCATGTTTGGGATAGAACTTCTTAATCATATGCGCCTTTAGGTCGGACCATGGGAGAGCCGTAGCTGCTTCCGAACCTTGGAGGTGCATAACACTACCCCACCATGTTAGAGCGGTTTATCTAAACATGCTTGAAGCGAAATTAGTCTTTTTCGCTTCGGGGCACTCGCTGTATCGAAACACGTTCTCCATGGACTCGAACCATTGCAACAAGATAGTCGCACAGTTCGTACCCAAAAACTCGGTTGGGTTGCCACTAGTGAATTGCTTGTATGGGTAAGATGCGGGTTTGGGTTCAACGGGTGCAACAACGGGTGGTGGAGGTTGGGTAGCATGGATTTGGATCACAAGTTCTGGAATCACCGCGGCCATTTGTTAGACGATAAAAGCGCCCATATGTCGGTTGGAGTTCTTGCGCGGATGACGACTAACCGGAGGCATGCTAAAAAGATTATAAAGAAATGGGATAAGTTTTGGGTAAAAAGAAATGAATATGAGGATGCATAAAATAAAATAAGATGTAGTTTAGATTTTTTTATTGTGAATCCTAGAGTTAGTAAGGAGGAGATGTTAGTGTTACATAAAATATAAAGCTTTGTATATAAACAACAAACCGAAAGCAAAACGTAAATGATTTTTGAGAGGTTAAAGCTTGAAAATTTGAGATTTTGAGATTTATAGAGTCGGAAAATCGTACATGAACCACCATGATTTGGTATTCCGACACTAAAAGGTTATATAAAACACCATATTGGAGTCTATACATGTGCACGAACCACCGTGACGTTTTCATGTTTTCAACCCAAATAATGATAATAACACAAAAAATCGAGATACAACGTCATGTTAAAACACTAGTCCACGAACCACCGTAGTTCTATTGTTTTGACACCGAAAGTTTAGGATGGTGACTGGAACGCTCGCATTCGACTACTTAAAGTATTGACATGTATAACACGATTTGTGGCCTAGAAAACGAGCACTATAATCCAACCATCCCAGGTAAGTAAATCACATTTGATTCTTGGAATCTTTTTGTGAAATGGCCGTTTTATAATGTCTCGTTTACTATGATGGCTACAAACCCAATATAAACGCAACCTTTAAGGGATTTGAAAAAACTAGATCCAAGTTAATCTTGTAATCCATAAAACACAATGAAAATCTACTTTTGTGTTTTAAGGTAAGGATACCTTGGAAATACTATGAAAGTGTGTGTATGTGAACATTTAGGATATTGGTGAATGTTAAACAAGTTTATAAATAACATGCGATATGAGCAATCAAAATTGAGTAAACATGTATAAGCACACATATAGTGTTGGGTTTCGTAGGCATTTTGGTGTAGGCCCGGTTTATTATATGAAGTCAAAGAGGAGACGAGTGCGGGCGGCCATGCCCAAGCCCAACCCAGTTTTGATATCTTGTTTAATAAGTTATTAACCCTAGTTCAGTGTCTATATAAACCACATTATGTACTTGTAATCATTGTCACTCAATAAAGAAATACCTAGTTGCCACCCGTGGACGTAGGTCAGTTTAGAACGAACCAAGTTAAATCCTCGTGTTCGTTATTGCTTTCGTGTTTGTGTTCTGTTCGTGTGTGTGTTTAATCCAAACAAGTGGTATCCGAGCTTAGGTTCGGGATCATAGGAAGAACACATTGAGCCGCCTCTTACTCCACTGCGTCACCACAATCGGTAGGGTTCCGCCGGTAGACGCCGGCACCCTAGTTTTTTTGCTGCAGCTGCGAGTCGCTGTTTGGGTTTACTGTCGTCGTCCGACGATCTGAGTTGAGGTTCTATTCCAAAATTCGTTCACCGCATCACCACCGTTTAGTGCCTTGAAAGAACCGTGTGTCGTAGAGATCGTTGTTTGTAGTTGACAAGAAATAAAGGAATTGTATTATCCTTTTATCTTGGAGTTTGCAAAAGTTCTTTTGTCTCTGTTCGTAGCACCAAAGTTAAAAGGTTTTTTTTTTTAACTTGATTGGTGCTTGGCCATAAGGTATTCATTAACCAAGGGGTTTGACCAAGAAAGCTTTGTTTTGGGGCAGTAGGCCCAAATTTAGTTACCAAGTTTGTGTGGGTCATCTTTCAATTGGTTATAAAGTACGAGCGAGGGATCATTGAATCAATATTCTATTTTTTGGAGAACCGTTGTCAATCATAAGAAGCTTTAAAGGAACCAAAAACAGTGCCAACCGCGTTTGTCAGATTTATCATTTCGGTTTTCTGCTTTACAATTCTTTATCCCGCTGCGTTTAAAATAGGTTGATTGTTTAACAGAGTTCAGTAGAACAATTGTTAAGTTCAGGCCCGTTCGTTGCCGTGTATATATATGTTTTTATCCAGTTTTTCGTTTTAGTCATTGTCATGGCAAAAGACGGAATTTTTTCGATACAGAAGTTTGATGGACAGAAGTTTGGTTGGTGGAAGATGCAGATTGAAGCACTACTTTGTCAGAAAGACTTGGATGTAGTGCTTGAGGTTGAAAACCAGAAAAGTTGTCAGAAGCATAGTGGAAGAAGTTAGACACGAAAGCCAGGGCTTGTATTACACTGTCGTTGTCGGAAGATGTGGCGTTTAACCTCATGAAAGAAACCACAGCCCGTGGTGTGATGGATGCACTATCCAACATGTATGAGAAGCCTTCGGCAGCAAATAAGGTCTATCTTATCAGAGAGTTAGTGACAACTCGAATGAAAGAGGGTGTGTCAGTTACAACGCATATTAATAATCTTAACTTGAATATCTCCCGCTTAGTGTCAGTCGGCATTAAGTTTGATGATAAATTTCAAGGTCTTTTATTTTTATCCTCTTTGCCCGACAGTTGGTCGCAAACAGTGACTGCAGTTTGTAGTTCGTCTACAAAAATTACTTTTGATGTGATTCGAGATTTGATTCTTGGAGAAGATTCAAGACGCAGAAGTTCAGGTGAATCAGCAAGTGATATATTAGTCACAAAAGGTAGAGGTAGGGGAAAAAATGAGGCAGTGGAAGTAGGAATAGGAGTCAGTCTAAGAATCGTAAAGATATTGAATGATGGGGTTGTAAAGAGAATGGACACTTTAGGAATCAGTGTCCAAATGGTAAGAAAGAGGTGAACGTTACAGAAGACGACACAGATGACGGAGTTAGTAATGATGAGTTTTTAGTTCTTAGTGTTGAGAGTAACGTTGATTCTTGGGTGATGGATTCTGGTGCATCGTTTCATGCCACTCATGTAGTGAAACGATGAAGAATCCTAAGATTGGGGATTTTGTAAAGGTTCAACTTGCGAACGATGATATTCTAGAGGTTACGGGTATGGGAGATGTTGATTTGATAACTTCAGCAGGTTCTTCTTGGACTTTGAAAGACGTGAGGGTTATTCCAAGTTTAAAGATACGTTTGATTTCAGTTGGGCAGTTGGATGACCAGGGGCACGATGTTAAGTTCGGGAATGGGCAGTGGAAAGTAGTCAAAGGGAATCTCGTGGTTGCTCGTGGCAAGAAAATGGGTTCGTTATATATGGTCGATATGTCACTAAAAGGAGTGAATTCAGTTTTGGTGAAATACAAAGTCCGGTTCACAGAATCTCATGGGCAGAAGAAGGTTCGTTTTGCAAGTAACAAACCCAGAGCCAAAGTGAAGATTCAGGATGAACGAGCTTGGAAGGTTAAATCAGTCAAAGGACATCGTGAAAGTGGGAGCACAGGTCGTGTTTCAGTTACAGTTCCAAGTCGACAGTGGATTAAGAAAACCAGTATCCCAGCTTTTAAAGTCTCTCCAGTGGATTACTTGCTGAATATGGAGAGTGTTTGTTCTCAGGGTATCTCAGGATCTGATAGATTGTTTCAGTGGGAGCCGGTAGGGACAGAAAACGGGTCAGGGGCAGTTTTAGCCGTGACTGACGTGTTGGAGCTCCGAGGAGCTTCAACAGGGCCTTCAGGTTAATTGATGAGAAGGCGGTGACAACTAGAAGTTTAATGTTAGATTACAGAAGTACTATGAGGAGTGCAAACGAGAGTACTCAAGGCCACCGAGTGGGAGATTGTTGGGTTTCGTTGGCCTTTTGGTGTAGGCCCGGTTTATTATATGAAGTCAAAGAGGAGACGGGTGCGGGCGGCCAGGCCCAAGCCCAACATCCTCGTGTTCGTTATTGCTTTCGTGTTTGTGTTCGGTTCGTGTGTGTGTTTAATCCTAACATATAGGACCCTAAGCATAACAATACTAGGTCGTTACGTCTAACCACGTATCCTATTGTCATGGCTCTGATACCAATTTGTCACACCCCGACCAAAGGCGGCGGTACATGCCGAGGTGTAACGATTGCCTATAAGCACATGACACTAATTAAAGCGATAATATTTAACAAACTCATTTCATTTCACAACATCGAAAATGTCACATAGAAAATATTCATGAATAGTCATAACAAGATATCACAAAATATAGCAATTTAAATATTTTTCATTTTACTAATATCCTAAAGGTCTTGATGTTGTTTTCTTCACAATCCCAAATCAACCAAGATGCAAACCTGTAACATTTCATAAAATAAAGTTTATCATCACAAAGTTTGGTGAGCAATTCATAAGTTTGAGCATAATAGTATATAGTAAGGAAAAGCCACAAAACTCGTATACGAAACAATAAATAAAAGCAATAACTTGGATAAAAAGATAAAATAGCTAATAGAATAACGTTAGCGACACCTAACTATAAGGGGATGCCAAATAGTTTAGGATTTTATAGATATCATTAATTGCGTTACGTTAACGACACCCTGCTATAAGGGGTTGCCAAATAGACTAGGATTTTATATTCCACCAACCAAAAGTGATAAACACATAAGCATATAATCATTGAACACCAAATTGAGCAATTATTTAAGTAAAGTATACAATAACGTTTGTGGTTTAAGATTCAAGTAAATAAAGCATTTAGTTGAATAAGTATGAAATGTCACCCCAAAACGAAAGATGGAAAACGGGGTATGAAAGTACTCACATTCAAGTAATAAACTTGAAAGATGATAATTTGAAGATTTGCCGGAAAGACGGGTTTAACGAACAAAGCCTAGCAGGAAAGAAGTCTTGGATTTAGAAAGGTTGTCTTGAAAGTCTTTAAATAAAATAAATGTTGAGAGATGTAAACAATTAAAGTTCAAGGTTTAAATATGTAACTATATAAGAACTTATAATAATAACCTTTTAAAAATGTAAATTTGCTCGAAACCGGATTAAAGTATCTAACCTTAATATTTACTCAACCTTTGTTAAGTAATAAGGTGGGTAAAATGCAAGAATGCAAGTCCCTTTGGAATAAGGATACTAAAACTGGTTTTTAACGAGTGTTCGGGTTGTTGGTTCGGGTCTTGACAGTTGGTCAAACCCAAAGTCAACTTCCCAAACTATTAAATGTTATGAGATAACTCATAAAAATCCAATAATACTTAATCAAGTATGTAGATATGTTGTTTTAAAACTAACAACGTACGTTAAGCGAGTGTTCGGTTTTGTCGGTCCAAACTTTGTTATGAGATCAAGTTGGATCTAACACTTCCAAGTACTTAACAAAATAATTAAAATCAGTTTGTAAACTATTTTTAAAGAAATATACAAGTCTTGATAGCTAAAAACACACTTGTGTGTCTTAAGCGAGTAAAAATCGGTTTAGTTCGGGTTGGTTCGGTTTCCATCTCACAATAAGTTCATAGATGGTTTCCACATGCCCAAATATCCAAGAACTTGTATAATAATGTACAAATGAAAATACTTCAGTTTTACAACCAAAAAGTTAACAATAAAGTCTTAAAACAAAAGTTCGGTTTTCAGTTCGGATCTAGTTTCGGGTTAAGACCGAGGTTAGAATCTACAAAACCATAACCATAGAACTCATAAAAATGATTTTAGAAACTTAGATTTAACACTAAACATGTTTAAACAATTATTTAACAAAAACAAGTAAACAAAGTTCGGTTTACGGTTTAGAGCTAGTTACGGTTAAACCGTGTATATACTCTTCAAACCCATAACCATGGAACTTGTAAATAAACTAAAATGAGCAGAAGTTGAGCATGTTTAGTATGTATGAACAAGTTATATAAGTGTATATATATATATATATATATCAAGGACACGAAGTCCTCCATGAAGCATTGCCTTACAAGTTCCGAAACCTCACCGACCGAAATCGGAGAAGCAACTACCAAAGGTAACAAGGGATGTATAATATATATATATATATATATATATATATATATATGTTTTACCACCATATTCAAGTATTATTAAGACTATATAAGCTAATTAGAATAAAAGATTAATCTCAGTTTGACTTTTGAAAGTCAAACCTTCAAGAACACATAAATAAACAACCTTGAATCTATGAAGTTTGAGAGAGAATTTGGAGTTGTAGCAGGGGAAAATGAAGGGAAATGGTGGTGTATATACAGGATAATGTTGGTGGTCAAATATGGGTGTGAGTTACAAGAGGCTTCATGCAAAATGGATCAAAACATGACACAAACAAACAAATTTCGGGTTACTGCACTGAGCACTGGTTACGCCACACGAATACTTTGGGTGTTCCCCATCACGTAGCGCGATGGGGTGTATGCCAAACTTTTCTAAACTTTCAAAAATGGCAGTTTTGGCCCCTGTAGTTCGTTTTAAGTGATTTTTACACGTTTTAAGGAACAAAATTAATGTTTTCAAGATCCAACATGTGTAAAACAATATTGTAACATAAAATCCATCATTTTGATTATCTACAAGGTTTCGGATTACAAAACGGGTCGGTTTACATGATTAAAGATTACAAAACGAATACAAATCAAGACCCGAAATTATTGAATGTCACAGTATACCCTACTTTAGGAAATATATAGATATGTTGTACCACCATATTCAAGTATTATTAAGACTATATAAGCTAATAAGAATGAAAGATTAAACTCAGTTTGACTTTTGGAAGTCAAACATTCAAGAACACATAAATAAACAACTTGAATCTATGAAGTTTGAGAGAAAATTGGGAGTTGTAGAAGGGGAAAATGAAGAGAAATGGTGGTTTATATGTTGGGTAATGGTGATGGTCAAATATGGGTGTGAGTTACAAGAGGTTTCATGCAAAATGGATCAAAACAAGACACAAACAAACAAATTTCCGGTTGCTGCTGTCACATCCCAACCTACGTCGGAAATGCAGGGGCGTAACTGATTGCTCACAGCTTTTCAAAGGTACTATCATGCAATATTAAATGTGACAATATCTATTAGATTTAATTAAATATCATTTACATCAAATTAACCAAAGTACATAAATTGTAATTAAATCAAATAAAACAAAATCCAATATTCTAATTCTTGTATCTTCTTCTCTAGCATGCAACCTAAGTTTGCTTCAAATACAAGCTTGAGAATCACATCACACGATAACTTACATATGCGTTAGAAATACAATAATTTTGTCAACACTATGTTGAGTGAGTAAATCACCAGATTTGAGACACTATATAATAATAAGTAAAAGTGCAAACTGTTCCTGTGAGATATATACAGATATCCATAGCACATAACAATCAGAGAGCAAACCAAAAAGAAAGGGCTCAACCAATCCATATAAATGGACTCCGTGCCATAAAAATGGACATCGGTTGCCGAAGTAAGCAAATAACGTTCGAATAAAGCAAGTAAGCAAATAGCAAGTTAGGCAGACTGATAAACACACAAGGATAAACAGTTGTGTTTGAACACATATGTCCCCAAAACGATTAAAATAAGTAAAAGAGGGGAGTGAAATACTCAGCTGATCAGATTAACGAAATACAATGAGGATGATGTGAGAAAAGTAAACCCCTTCGGGATATACCGTCAAAGATTCATAGTTAAATAATATTAATATGAATTAATTAATAAAAGATATACACAATTTAATGAATTAAGATTATAATGTGAATTGAGTTGTGTTTGGGATTAAAATATTATTGATTGAAGGATTTAGTTATATAAGGATTATTATTATTGTTTCACATTTATTTATTAAAGTCATTATTTTTAATATTTATACAATTAGCCGTGTTTACTTTATATGATACATATATAATCAAACTTACAAACTTATAATTATTCGAATAAATAATATACAACTATACAAATAAATAATCATAATAATAACGGGTACTTATTTAGATATAATATGTAGTAATATATAAATAAATATTTTGTTTGAATCTTTTAATAAAAATATATTCAGTTAGTTTATTATAAATATAATATATATATATATATATATATATATATATATATATATTTATATAAAATAAATATAAGCAAATTTATAAAACGTTCAACGTCGGGGAACAAAGTTAAATATGTCGGGTTCTAAATAAAAAGAAGAAGGGTTACTATTAAAATATATTTATAATACGTACATATATATGCACATATACACGAAAACGAAAGCTTTGTACGAGCTCAATTAACACAAACTCAAAGATGTCAGTTTTAATAAAATAATGTTTATCTGATAATTAATATAATTTATCATTTAATAAAAATCAGTTGTAATAAATAACAAATAACAAAACTAACAATCATAAATAAAACAAGAATCTGGGTGGCCGGTTCGAACCCATGACCACCAGATCTTAACCAACTCACCAAACTAGACGGTCTGGAATGTTAGATTGATTAAACTTCAGTTTGGTAAAAAAAATACATAATCCCATAAAACCCCAAAATACTATGAACCCTAACTTTATGAATCGTTAAATCCGATGATGTTTAGTGTAATTAATCATAGGGCTAATGTTATACGATGAACGAACATTATAAACAACATAATAACTACCTGCAATTATAAAGATTTGATGGTGGGTGATGAACTAAAACCCGACGGTGCACCAATTCGATGGTATTATCATGATTGTTTATATGATTAATCCTTAACGAGTTTTCACGGGTTAGCAATATATTTAATTCGTATCACCATTGATTTACATAACTAAATTACGAATGTCGGCTAGACCGAAAAAGGCAAGGTTAATAATCTTTTGATTTGATTTCCAAGTATACAACATGAATTGGGTTCAAGTAATCAATTTGGATCATCGGTACGGGTAAACGGGTTTGAATATGGTTTGGGTAAATGGGTAAAAGGTTTATAATATATTAATTATCCAGATTTGCATAAATGGTCCCTATAGATTAAGTGTGCGTGCATAAGAGGTTAAAACTAGAGTTTAGGGTTAAAGTTGTAATACATGTCAAAGTTGTTTATTATGTTAACTAAATAAAATAAACAAATTATTAATAAAATAATAAATACTCGATAGACGTGATAATTTATTTGATAAAATAACCCGAACATAAAAAGCGGGTCGGATATAAAATATGGAAAAACCGAGTTGTTACAGTCTCCCTTACTTTAGGGAATTTCGTCCCGAAATTAGAAGAAACTAAACAACACTATTAAATTTTATGGAAGAGAAAATTTTAAATATAACTTTCAAAATATATCGTAACACAGAATTTTGAATAGTCAAAACAACGCTTCAAATGAAAATCCGATAAGGACACTTATATATAGGATGTATCAGCGGCATATCCACCATGTCCTTATCATCTCTACATTTGTATCGTTATCCCGACTACTTTCGATTCTACATTACGACACACAATTGCACGCATTATGATTTCCATGCGAGGACTTCGATAGTTATGTAGGCCTCCATAATTACTTAGATCGTCGGATGGTCCACATAACTCATCCCATCATGTGGGTTACAAAACATTTTAAAGACATGATTTTTAGAGAAAACAAGAATCTTAATATGTTTCGGTTATGAATAGAAGAATTCATTTCGTGAAGTATTGCTAAAAATAAATTGAACTTTTTTTTGAGTTGTTTTAATATCAAAGTTTAAAAACATCTTTTGAAAGTATAGTATTGCAAACAGTTGTCTTTGAAAAGATAGGTTTTATTGTATGAGTAATATCACTTAAGGTTAATAAACTATTAGAATTGTTTAAATCCAAAAATCGAATATAGAAATTTTATACTTTACGATTGCGAAAGATAAAGTATGTTTAGATAATAAAATGGCAAAAACATCTTCTTTAATAAACTTAGTTATGATTGATTTGTTTTTTTTACTAAGTTAAAAATAACTTAATTAAATATATTAATAAAATTTGAATAATTGAAGTTGATTGAATTGGGAACACACATGGCGTAGGTGATTAGGATTTCCATAGTTGTGGCAGGTATTAACAGATAGTCAAACGATTACATTGGGTACAAAATGACATGAGGATTGAATTGAGTAGTGATAGTGGCAAGTGAAGCGTAATGAGTGAATTTTGACATAAACTTCCTCGTTTGAGACGCTATGATTTGTTGAGATTGATTGTTAATTTGATTAGCAGCATATAGTTGACGTTTAGACTTGCGTTTGCTATTATTTTTGTTATGAGAATGAGTTTGGGTAAATAAATCAAAATTACCACGGTTAGTTCAATGAACAAGATTGAGTTGATTGTATCTATGTTTTCGGAATCGAGTTTATATTTTAATGATCGCAAGAACTATCTCCTTGACTAAACTTGTGGCCATGGTGCGGTTATAGAAAATAAATGATTGATGTTGTTCGATGTTGAGAAAACATTCTTTAAAGATGTGATTTGATGAGAACATTGGATAGTTGTGTAGATTTCATATGAATTATTATGTAAAACAAAACTTAAATATGTTATGCTGATGTTTATTCATAACTTAAGGATAAGTTAGAATTCCAATTGAAAATTAATTTCAATAATATAGTGTAAATTGTTTTGGTTGGCTTGTGATAACCGACTCTTGAGGAATGAATGATTTGTATCCGATCTGGAGAATAAAAATGTTTTGAGTGTATGAGTAGATCGAATCAATAGATTTTGATTCAAAAATGATTAGTAAATATGAATAGTTTAATAATAGAATAATTGAATAGTTAAATCAAATCATAAATTGTTTCGTATAAAATCAAACAAATAAAACAATTAACAAATCCGGCGACAATAACTACCCCCCAACCAATCGCCCAATATCTCTTTGGGGCGGTGTTTCACCTTTTTTTCCACCCATGTCGTCCCTCAAACTCCCCCACTACCGATAGACTTAGGTGAAGTTGCCCTACCTTGTGTTAGTTTTTTAAGTGAAAGTTATACAAAAACTCTTGGTGGAAGTTACACCCAACCGTCTGAATAAATGATAAATGATGTTTTGTACTTGTTCGTTTTGTGTGACGCGGCTATTATTAACATAAGAGAGAATGCATATGGCTTATCTCAAATGATGATGGATGGATGAATGAAGATTAAAGAGCTCAGTTATTTAGACTTGAGAATTACTTGGTGATAAAACCAAGTCAAAGGACAATTGATTTGTGTTGAAAAATAAATAGATAAATAAATATTCTATGAAGTGTGTCAAAAATATTGCTTTTCTTCAACACTACAAAATTCCTTACAAATACTTACATTTCCGTATCATCACCACATTTGACCTATATTAAAAATAATCAAATTCTTTTTATCTCTAGAATCTTTTTTTTATTTTTATTATTTAAAACGGAAGTTACAAAAAACTAAACATTTAAATTTTAAACCTAAGTATTAATAATATATAAGTTTATTAAACTTCTGTATGAAAGTTTTTTTTTAAGTAGCATAGCTAAATTAATGTTTTTATATAAAAAGTTAAAATATTACATTTTGTTGTTAGTTTTATCCAATTACTTAATTTAAAAATAAAATGTAAGTGTGTTGTACAAGTCACTTAAAACTAATACAAGAAAAAAAAAACATGAATATAAAAAATACATTGGATTCATAAAGAGGTAGCGACGCAACTTGTTGTAATTTTGTCTTTCGTTTCGATTTAATCACTACTTTTTATACATTAATTTCTTTCTAAAAAAAACAATCTTTTATATTAACCTTAGGATCCATCACCTTACCAAATATATCTCTTTCTCCAAATACATTGCCCTCAAATACACCCTTGGCTAAAAATGTTACATCCACATAAGCCAAATGCAGGCTTAATTAATGCGTTGCATTAGCCGTGGTCTTAGTGTTCATCATATACATGTTGTGCTTCTACCATTGAATGAGATTTGACCCGTTCGGGTATAAATGGAAGTAACTCAAGTAAAGTACCTGTCATCCTAGTATGAATAAAAACGTTAAAATGAGGCTTAGAGCTTTGAAGGATCAAACGTGGCTTTGAGCTTCAAAGGAAATATTATTGATATAAGACTTCGAGTCTCATGGAATTTTAATTTGAGTTTTTAAATGATTATAGCTTCTAAACGAACTTGGAATTAACGATAACGAGTTGGAAAAGCTTAGACCATGTGTTGTCAAAACGCCCCACCCTTAGGCATTTTGCGCTATGTGGCATCCCCGTCATCAATTGAGAGTTTTGCAAAAAGTTGCGTAGTGGGCAAAACGTCATAACTCTCCTACAATAATTACGTATATTCCCCTCTCTCTCTCCTCTCCCCACACAATTTTATCAAAACTCGTGCCACCTTCGCGTTTTCTAAAAAACACTCCCCCAAAACGCCTAGGGGGCGGTGTTCCCTGGCGTTATGAAGGAAAACGCTTGGATAGCGTGTTGGCTCAATTGTTGTTTGGCCCAAGTGTAAGACTCAACCCGAGAATTAGGGTTTTATTATATTTGGTAATGTTTTTGCTAACAAGTTAAGTTAGTCTATATAAACCGAGTTATGGTTAGACATTAGAGAAGGTGAGGTTGGTGTAACCGAGTTAGGGTTCATCAAGAGTCAAACCGAGTTAGGGTTTGATAGAGTTGTAATCAATTTTTTGAGTAAGATTTTCTGATTAATATAAACGAGGGTTATTCGTTTAGTTGGTGTTTAATTATCGATCCGGGACTTGAATTGGTATCAGAGCCAAGTTCAAGAAATCGATAATCGCGACGCTAAGATTGCAAGTGTTTACTAGTGGCAAGCAGCGAGTAGGTTGTCTTTGCGGTGATAACTCGGAAATAAGTCGCTTTCCGATCGTGTGTCGCAAAGGATTGTTCAGCGGGCTACGGAGTGATCGGCTATTAAGTTTTCCGAGCAACAAGTTGGTTTGGTTCATAAAAGTTGTTCGGGGCTGATTGGTTTGTAGTTGTTCCAACAAAGAAGAACTGATAATCCAACCTAAAGCGAGTGGGGGGGGGGGTATCGTTGCAGGTTCCAAAGCTGAATTGAACTAAGTACATCACATGGGCGATTGTGGTGGAAGCGATCTTAGATGATCAAGATTTATGGAAAGTTGTTCAACCGAATGAGGGTGCGGTTACTGATGCGAAGAAGAATAAAACAGCAAGAGCGTTTTTATTTCAATTAATAGAAGGTGATATTCTTCTTCAGATTGCTCAATATAAGAATGCCCGAGAAATTTGGAAGGCTTTAAAGGCACAGTATGTTGGGGCTGAGCGAGTTCTAGAGGCTCGACTACTAACTTTGAAAAGTGAATTTTAAAAACTCAAGATGGCAGAAAATGAGACTATTGATGAGTTTGCAGGAAAAATAATAGGTATGGTTTCAAAGGCAACGAGTTTAGGTCACGTGTTTGAGCAAAATGTCTTGGTGAAGAAGTTACTAAATGCTGTTCCAGATAAGTACTTTCAACTTGTAACCTCAATCGAGAAAAGTGTTGATCTCGATAGTATGATGTTTGAAGATGCTGTTGGAAGACTTAAAGCGTTTGAGGAACGTCTACGAGGAGGAGAACGCGCTTTAAATTCACAAGGTTAGTTACTTTTCAATCGGTCGGAAAGTAATTACAAAGGCAAGTCGTATGATCAGTCCGGTAGCTGAGGTAAGGGTTTGCCGAGTTCACGGGGACATGGAAAAGGCCGTGAAACCGGAGGTCAAGATCGAGATGATGAAGATCAAGATTGTTGTGACAACCGAGATGGTCAACATCGTGGGTCAAGGTATACGGGTCAAAGAAAAGATCGTCAATGGAGAAGAAGGGATATGTTACAGGTTCAGTGTTACCGTTGTGATGAGTTCGGTCACTTTGCGTCTACGTGTCCAGAACGTATGAAGAAAAAGGAAGAATCTAATTTGAACAAAATTGATGATTTTGATCCAAGTTTATTTATGATTAAAGGTGATCAGAAAACGGTTTTTCTGAATGAAGATGGTGTGATTCCAAAGCGTTTCGAAATCGAACCGATGGAGAAAGATGTTTGGTATCTCGACAACAGAGAATCGAATCATATGACGGGTAATAAAACGTATTTTTATGAGTTGAATGAAAAAGTCATGTGAACGGTGATGTTTGGAGATGAATCTTGTGTTGATATTCAGGGAAAAGGGGCGGTCTTAATTGAAGGAAAAACGGGGAGCAACGTTTGTTGACTGATGTCTAATACATCCCGAGCCTACAGTGTGATATCATAAGTCTTGGTCAAGCAACGGAAGGTGGATGCGAGATTCACATGAAACATGATTTGCTAACTATTAAAGATGATACAGGTAAGCTTTTGATGAAGGTGACAGGGATCAAGAATCGATTATACAAGATTAGTCTCAAGATAACAAGTCCCGAACGAGCTAGCATTGGAATGAAGAATTTTGTAAGTAGGGATCTTCAAAGTACTGGACTGAAAGAAGACAAGTCGGTTACGAGTCAGATTCCAATTAAAGATCCAAGTTCCAAAATTCAAAGTCCAAAGAAGAATGTTCAAAAAACTAAATGCGTGGTCAAGAAAGTGATTCAAGCCCAAGGGAAGACGTGTAATGATCAAAGAAGCAAGTGTGTCTTCTAGTCAAGTGGAGCCGAAAGAACATTACAAGAGATCATGAAAAGCCTCGGGAGAATCAAGAGAATGATGACAAGCATGAAGTTAACAACCCGCCAATTTCGAGTAGGAAATTAGGGGGTGAGTAGGGTGACTCGGGTACAACAATTGCGGGGGTGATTGTTGGCTCATTTGTTGTTTGGCCTAAGTGTAAGGCCCAACCCGAGAATTAGGGTTTTATTATATTTGGTAATGTCTTGGCTAACAAATTAGGTTAGTCTATATAAACCGAGTTATGGTTAGAGATTAGAGAATGTGAGGTTGGTGTAACCGAGTTAGGGTTCATCAAGAGTCAAACTTAGTTTGGGTTTGATAGAGTTATAATCAGTTTTTTGAGTAAGATTTTCTGATTAATATAAACGAGGGTTATTCGTTTAGTTGGTGTTTGATTATCGATCCGGGACTTGATAGCGCCCTTAGAAAGGTATAATCGACTTTTGTTTAGGTGAATAAAACTATGATAAAATTTTGAGGTTCAAACCAATAGATAAAAACTTGTGAAACGTCATCGATCTGGATTTTGGAAGTATGCCAAAAAGTTGAAAATGCCATTACGCAAATACGTTTTTGGAGATAATATAAAGAAACAAATCAAGATAAATGAACAAGTAATAAAGTAGCGTTAAAAAACCAAACAATACTTTAAACTTTATGTGGTATGATTGATGATCATAAACAAATATATTTTGTAAAAGATTCTTTTATTTTTTTTATGAACGAACAATATATTTTTATAAATAATTAACTAAAATAAAACCTTATATACTTAAAAAGGTTTTTATACTTCAAACTTCAAAATATTTCAAGTTTATAGTGAATACCGTGAAAAACTAACATACTTTATGTTAATGCTCACAAAAGTTAAAGTCCCTTAGTATAACTTTTGCATATAAAAGTTCACAGTGACGAAGCATACACTTAGTCATAGCGGTGACCGATGTCACGGACCCAATATCTCAGGGTGATCATCCTCAATACCTATAAAAGTTTTCGAACAAAATCGTGTAAATTTACCCTACTAAGCGAAACACGATAGTAACCGGGGTCACCCCCGATACCCATTATACTTCTCCCTTGAAAGTCCGTCAACTTATTAAATTTGAACATAAATACGATTTTTTTAAAAGAATACAAAAGAACTGTGACCGGTTGTACGATTATTTACTTACGTAACATTCTTTTTAACTTACGTAGCTAAAATCTTTTAATATTAATGGGATAATATAATCTTTAAATACTACTAAAGCAAAATAATTTGTCCACATGACCTTCTTCTAGGCTATCCACATATGCAATCCAGTCAGCAACTTTCCATTGTCAGATTCTCTATTATGTTGCCACGTGTCCTCTTCACCCAATCACCCTATATTTAAACTTTAACAATTCATAATTTTTCATCCTAAACATATTTTCTCTCTTTCTCTAATAGCCGGATCTCCTTTCACCCTCTCATATATTCCGGCTACTCTAGATATAGATTTGTATTAATCGTTTTTCGGCCAGTTTGTATTTTATAATAAACTTCTGATTGTTGATATATGTATTTCCGGCAACATTATATTTTCTTCCGGTCATTGTTTCCTCTAACCTTGTTATCTTTATTTTCATTTTTAACTGATTTTATTAAAATCAGTTTAGGTTGTAAATCAAAAACGACGATGAAGCTAATATGTGGACGCATTACGTTTTTCTGGTAAGTTTTTCCGTTAAGTTTTTCCGGTTATGTGTTATACCTATAACAATGGTTGTTTTATATTTATTTGAAGTTTTATATATTTTTTTCCTCTCATATATTCCGGCTAATCTAGATCTAGATTTGTATTAATCGTTTTCCGGTAAGTTTATATTTAATAATAAACTTTCGATTGTTGATATATGTATTTCCGACAACAATATATTTTCTTCCGGTTATTGTTTCCTCTAACCTTTTTATCTTTATTTTCATTGTTAACTGATTTTATTAAAATCAGTTTAGGTTGTAAATCAAAAACGGCGATGAAGTTAATATGTGGACGTATTTACGTTTTTCCGGTAAGTTTTTCCAGTAAGTTTTTCCGTTAAGTTTTTCTGGTTATTTGCTATACATATAACAATGGTTGTTTTATATTTATTTGAAGTTTTATATTTTTCTTTCATGTTTTTTTTGTTTTACATGTTGTTATTCTAGGTTCTAAATAAAAATTACCTTCATCCATGGACAATATCATTATTTCGTTTTTCCGGTAAGACACATTTAAATTATCCGGTTATAAATTATAATTATAATCCTCCATAATATCAATGTTATAACAAAACTTTATTATTTCAGATTATTTACCCTATTGATTTACGGAATATTTCAGTTTACATTCTAAATCTAAATATGAGATACCATGGTTATTATCATTATATTGTTTTTTCCGGTAAGACATTCAGTTTTTCCGGTTATAAACTAAAAATCAAATTTTCCATAATATCAACATTAATATTCTACTTTATAATTTCAGGTTAATGTCCCTACAGATACAAGCTAATTTTCATGGATTGAGCATTACTTTATAAGATGCATTTTTTTATATTGATGTATGTTTCTTTTTTGAATATTCAATTATATTCATTATTTGTAGATAAAATAATATATTGATGCATATCGGAGATACCTTGATGAATATTTTTTTCCGACGTGCCTTAGTATACAAAAATTGCACATTTAAGTACCCAATTAATACAATTTATTGAGTTTGACTATCCTTATTTGTTTAAATAACTAATAAGGATAGTCAAACTCAATAAATTGTGTTAATTGTTTTAATATAAGTTAATTAACATATTTAAATTCCTTTTAAATTAGGAATTTGACCAATCTTTCAACAAAGTTTCAAAAGTTTTAATACTCTCCATAATTTTAAACTTATTTCAAAATCTTTTCATAATTTTTTGAAGTTTTCAAATTAACCGATTTAATTTTTATTTTTGTAATTATTTCTAAATTAATTAGTCATATTAGTAAAATTAGAACAAATTTGATTTTAATTTTTGTGATTTGGCATTAACTAGAATAAGTTATCATTTTAATATTCAAAAAACTAATTGTCAAACTATGCCATAATTGTAATGTTATCTTAATTTAATTTACGTGAATATTAATTATTAATTAATACTCAAATAATAACCACCTTATTTTAGAACACAATATTCAAATTGGCATAATTTCTAATAATCAGTACTTAATATATAATAAATTAAATAACCGTTTTATCCTCATTTTTAAATATTGTTCGGCATATATGATTTAATGAATATTATTAAACATGACAACTTTTCATAATTTATTAATATTATTATTCCCATGAATCAAGATATTTCAAGTTATTTCTATCCTTACATGAAAGACCAAATTTAAACTTAAATTTCGGTCACTTATAAGTTTATCATTTGATATTGTATTCTTCATTGATATTCCATCATAACTACATCTAAATTTCAATATTTTCGATACAACCATGAAATTTTTTCAACGAATTATTAATATACATTTCACTTTGTTTTTCAAAAATTAAATTAATTACATATTAATTTCTTATTGTTATTATTTATAGTATATTCAATTGATTATGAGATTCCACACCCGAAACATAATTTTGTTTTTATATTCACAATTTTAAATTTGGTTATGTATGTTCAATTTTTTTTTTGAATTTGTGTTCACAAAATATTTATGTCACTAAATTTCTCAATAATTTATAATTAACACGTATTATATTTTTACTCATGTTAACTAATAAGTTTTTTAAATATAATATAAATCTTCTAATTATATCATCCAAACAATTTGATAGTCTAAGTCTTCATAATGTTTTCAAAGAATATTAAAAATATTTGATAATTTATTTCCATACGTTTATATTTTGTTTTCATTGTTTTTGTATCATATTT
This sequence comes from Bidens hawaiensis, assembly GCF_021521415.1. Classification (NCBI taxonomy): domain Eukaryota; kingdom Viridiplantae; phylum Streptophyta; class Magnoliopsida; order Asterales; family Asteraceae; genus Bidens; species Bidens hawaiensis. Next base: position 211,282 of record NW_027493678.1, on the reverse strand, counting down.
TTTCACCTTTAATTATTTTCAAAGTCAACATAAAATTTTTTAATCTTACTAAAGTTATTTGAAAATTCATTTATTGTAAAACGTTTTTAAGTTTTCCAAGTTTAACAAAATTTTAATGTCAGTGATTTAAAAGTTTGTTGGAAGATTGGTCAAAAATAAAAAAGAATTTCATAATTTTTTGAAGTTTACTAATTCCAATTTTTTTATATTTTATAACTATTTTGAAAATATTTTAAAACGGGTTGTTTTAAAAGAGTATCAAATTTGTTAGGTATAAAATGACGGCCAAAAAAGATTTTTATTGATATATCTTTTTGGTTTAATTGTTTAAGTTAGAAAGATGTTTTATGTTATCATTTTACTTTGTTTGTTATTTTTTTTAATAAAAGTTAAAATTTAATAAAAACAACTTTATTAATGTTCAAATGTTACTCATTATTAAATATGTTATTATGGTATATTTAATTTGGATGCTATTGTTTTATTATATTTTCAGGCGGTGAAGCAAAATGAGTTTATTTTGGTAGAATGTTTGAAGAAGTTGATGGTGGTTTAATATGAAATAACATGTTTATGTCTTTTGTTGATGTTTTTTGGTTGCTCTATGTACATTAATATATTGTAACTTTAAACTTTTAATTTCCAGACAATGTAATTGGTTAACGTTTTGGTTCGAAAGTTTGAATAATTATTGTGTTGCTTGAATTTGTTGTTTAAATTTATTATGTTTGTTGAAATGTTTTTCTACCCGTGTTTAACACGGGCTGTACCCTAGTGTTTAATAAAAGACAATGATATTTTGGTCTCATGTAGGGGTGTTTACGGTTCGGTTTCAAACCGTGAAACCGTCCAAACCGTTTATCAATTTGGTTTCGCGGTCGTTTTTCTGCCTTAACTTTCGGTTGATCGGTTACAAAAATAACAAACCGTAGCGAACAGTTTGGTTTATGGTTTGTATAACAAAACCGACTATATAAAACCGGACCGGATCATAAGGTTTGATAATTTTAAATAATATTATACATATTTATAATTTAGTACCAAAACACTTACTTGATAAAAAGTCTTTTGTTCATGGAAGCAAATTATCCAACATTTGATGCTGTACATTGGATTCTCTGTTAATCAAGAAAAGTTTGTTGACTAAAAATAATTTTAGCAATGGATGAAAACCAGAAGATAAAGTCAGTAAAACAGATAATAAGATTCAGTAGTAATTTTAATGGCAGTAACTGAATGAATAATGTGTGCATGTTGTTAGAAACCAACTAATAAAGAAACATTCTAGCTTAATAAGAAGTACCATACGCGTAAATGCGAACCATAAAACACTTTTGATCAAAACCGTGAATCCAAAGTTGAACCAAACCATTGGTAACGATTTGATTTTAAATTTCAACGGTTTAGTTTCGGTTTTCGATAATTAAAACCGTTAGTAACGTTTGGTTCACGGTTTGACCTAAAAACCATTAAAACCAGACCGTGAACACCCCTAGTCTCATGAAAAACATATTATTATCATTACAATTATAATATTAAATGGATAAAAACTTAGTGATCGATGTCGAAAGGTCAATAAAAAACATTTATAAAATTACCTCTACTATCAAGGGCAAGTAATGTGTCGAATCTACAGGAAATCAGTGGAAAGTGCTCGTTCAGTTTAATACTTTTACTTAATTATAATAAGGCGGACATACGATGTCAAGCGGTTTAAAAGTGATTTGTAAAACAATAATATGAAAATAACCAATCTACAGGTTTCAGGTTTTAAATCAGGTTGACAATTAATAAAACCTAGTGGGAAAAATCTTTGTTTAGATAAACCAAAATACTTAATATTTGGCTATCCTAAATGTTAGAACTTAATCCAAATGATTGACACAGCTTAATAATGATCTATTTGATTATCAGTTTTAGGTTTTGATGCACAAAATCAATTCTGTGGTTAATGATGAACGGGTCAATGAAAAAAAGAACTCAATCTTTATTGTTGATGACCTCAAACCAATTAACTGATAAAAGATTAAGCATTCAAATACTAGAAAACTGTTTAAGCACACTAACAAAGATAAAGAATTGATCAACCGAATGATTAACCAAATCCAAATCCTAAGGTTTAGAATACCAAAAATCTAAAGTACAACTCAACCCTACGCCTGGAGATGGTTATGAAGTCTTTAGCCTTGCATCTTGATCTTGAATCTCTTGATTATGATGTTGGAAGATGATTGTATGAATGATTATGCTGATTAGCAGATGATACGATGTTGAAAGATAGCCTCTAAGTCTCCCTTATGTAGTATAAAATGAATAATCATCGAGCTTAGGATTTTTGCCTCTTAAATATGGAAGAAACGGCCAATACATAAAAACCAGTTAGACTTGGGTGTAGCCTACGGCCAGGCCACCGTAGACGGCGGGGTCGTAGGCTACGACCTTCAACCTCTGCCTTACAGCTCCCATCAGGCCGTAGGCTACGGTCTGACACCCGTAGTTTATGACTTCTACATTGCCAAACGCCCGTTTTTTCGTATTCTTCGCCTTTTGATCATCCGATTAAGCTCTCGGTTACCCTTCTTCTTGCAATCTTGATTTCTTTATCTTTAAACATTTCAAATTATCTTCGTTAATCTTTTCACACATGTAAACATAAAAACTTTCAAAGTACTAGTGTTCGATGCATTTAAGCAAGTAAAACACACGAGATTACACACTATAAACCCGTGTTTTCACCCGCACATCACATCCCCACACTTATCATTTGCTTGCCCTCAAGCAAACTCTCATAGAATAGATACACCTCTATCAATGATTCATCAAATATCATTATTAATACTAGTGAGGTATAAGGTCATACCCAATTTTCAAGAACTGACACTGTCAAGATTGATAACCCATCAAATAATTTAGTGACGCATTTAAAACTATGGAACTGCACAAACAAGTGTACTTTGTTTCCGGTTAAGGCACACATGTTCACACCCTTTATAATATAATATCTCTCGTCTCATCTTAATATCTGGACCAGCAAAAATTTTGCTAGTATCTCTTCCTCTATACCGAGTATGTACACAATGTAATAAGCTTGCAAGCAAGTCATATCTACACCCATTACCCACTGGTTGCATAAAGAATAAGACTATGGTTTTGCTTTGGCTTAGGTTCGGGTGTGGAATAATATTTATTTAGTGACTTATGGTGGATGAAACTCAATTCTTCTAGCAAACAAACAAATAAACAAACTACTCACTGACTACTATTTACAACCAATACTGACTACTATTTACAACCAATACTGACTCAAACATTAACACTTTTTGAGTTTTCTTTTATTTTTCACTTATTTTATTTTTCAACAAATACTATCATCAATATATATATATATATAGAGAGAGAGAGACAACTAACCCATGACATACATAGATTGTGTACTAGGGCTGTCCAAAATGTTTGCCGCTCGTTCGTTGTTCGCTCGAAAAATGCGCGTTTGATTTCGGCTCGGTTTGGAAGTGAGTCGTTCGGCTCGGTTCGGTTTAAAAACAAACCAAGCACGAGCAAAGCCTTGCTCGGTTTGGTTCTGTTCGTTTTGCTCGAATTATTATTTATTTATTAGTTTTATATATAAACTTTATGAATATATATAAAAGTATTCTATTTTTTTTAAAGTTTTTAAAATTTCAATATTTTATGTTGAATTCAATGTTTTAATTTAAACCATAGCCGCTCGTTTTATATATGCTTTGTTGTTAACTTTGAGTTTTATACATTTTAAAGGTGGAACTTTAGACAATTTAAAGTTGAAAGTCTTGAATTAAAAATATTTTGAAGTTTTAGAAATTTAAAATTAAAAACTTTGTACGAAATCAAGCAAAACCAAGCTGAACCAAGCCGCTCGGTTTCAAACCGAACCAAGTTCAAGCATAAAGATATCGCTCGTTTCTTTAAATTCAATCCGCTCGGTTCGGCTCGCTTTCAAACCAAACCAAGTATGAGCATGTCCGCGTTCAGTTCGGTTCGATTTGTGAACAGCCCTATTGTGTACTATGCTCGACAAAAAACTTAAATACAACTCTAACATACTAGGTTTGAACCACAGGGTTAAAATAGTAAAAGGCCAAGGCAAACACGGCTTGTAATGTGGGTTTAAACAAACGAAAGAGAAAAGACACAATTTGGCTCCTAGGGGATAATGTAGGGTAGGGATTTATTTATATGTAAATGCCAATAAAATGTGGGTTTCTAAAGTCTCATTTCTCCATACAGGTGGTGGTATTAAGATCTCGATATGCATGTGACAACCAAGTTCTAGATATCATGAACACACTGGTTACTCTCTTTAATGGCACTCATATGACATGTGTACATATCTATATATTATATGTGTATCATATATAAGGAAAATCTCACACACGCACTGGAGGAATTAGGCTGCCGATATGAAACATGTGTACCCGGACCCATGACTCGTTATCCCTTTCTAATCGGTCCATTTTAATTTTCCCCTTTAGAAAAACATTTGAATAGGACGAATTTCGAGAAGCTTAAAAACTGACCATGACCAGAGACCTCTACTTGGCATTAATAGTAACAATTAACAACTTACAATTCCGTTTTTTAGTTATAATGTGATGGAAAAACGACGTCAAGCGGTTTAAAAGTGATTTGTAAAACAATAATATGTAAATAACCAATCTACAGGTTTCAGGTTTTAAAGCAAGTTGGTCAATTAATAAAACCTAGTTGGAAAAATCTTTGTTTAGATAAACCAAATGACTAAATATTTGGCTATGCTAAATGTCAGAATTTAATCCAAACGATTGACACAACTTATAAGGATCTATTTGATTATCAGTTATAGGTTTTGATGCACAAAATCAATACTGTGGTTAATGATGAATGGGTCAATGACGGAAAGAACTCAATCCTAATTGTTGATAACCTCAAATAAATTAACTGATAAAAGATTAAGCATTCAAATACTAGAAAATTGTTTAGGCACACAAACAAATATAAAGAATTGATCAACCGAATGATTAACCATCCAAATCCATAGTTAAGGTTTAAAATACCAAAAATTCAAAGTACAACTCAACCCTACGCCTAGAAATGGTTATGAAGTCTTTAGCCTTGCATCTTGATTTTAAATCTCTTAATTATGATGTGATCAGCGGATCAGAGAGTGCTCAATAATACGGTGGCTGGGGGTCACCAAAAATAGATCTCATGGTATCCATATCACCAGAGAAGTTAAAAGTATCCGATGAACTTCCCGCACCAGCATCGTGTGTTGCATCCGCATGAGGATCCACCCACTTTGAATGATGAATTTGGGGCGGTGGATAATGTACACTCCCTTCAAGCTGTCCTAGAGTAGTGTAATCAATCATTGGTGGATTTTTCACCACAGGCTCTTCCTGATGCCCTGCTTCATGTGCCTACTCTGGCGATCATCTATGTACCTGTCATTAATTTCTTGCTGCCAATTACAAACATGAGTTTGATTCTGCATTTCCATCCTATCATACAGCCTCTGGGTACTCTTCTCTTCAACTCAGCATTCCGGTTTTTGTTGATCAAACATATATTGGAATTAACCACTCCAGCCGCCATAAATGGGTGGCATCGATGCTTGATTCCACTCGGACATCCTGGAATCATCCTGAACCATCTCATGTGGGTGTTGAACCATATCCAGTTGTGGTTGCCCCGAAAAAGTTTCAACCTGCCCACCTCCAACTATACCTCTTCGTTCCGCCGACCCCGACCTCCAACAATTAACTGATATGGTTCGTCAATCACATTCTCCCCATCACTATTTTTCAACGCCCTCAATTTTATCTGAGTGTCAAAGTGTTGTATAATCACATATTCCCCCTTTTTGTGATAAGTCAACCCCACTTTATACAATTGATCTTTATCAAATGAGGTGTGAATCTTTTCAACCATTGGCATATTCGCTTGAATAGCTCTTTTTGCTTTCAACAACTTCGTAATCAGTCTACAATGGGGTATATTAATTTCGCCTTGGTTTCCCTTGCCAACTAAATATTCATCATGACGAAATATCTATAAGAAATCTTCGTTTCTCCCTTCACCAAAGCATACAACACCGGGATTTCCCATTTTAGAATACTTGTCCGATCACCTTGCCTTGGCATGACATTATGAACTACCAAACTTAACAATAATCTCACCTGCATTTTCAAATTGATCCAAATCATCGTTTGAGCAAACCCCTGTACGAATAGCTCAAGTTTCATTCTCTCATACATGGAGTGTTAATCTGGACTCCCGTACAAATCATCTTCTGAAGGATAGACGTAGTCCAATGATGTTTTCGAGTCGAACGGTGCTATACGACACAAAGTTTCCTTTAACATCACCACCTCTTTGTTATTGGATCTCCCAATCAATCTCATTATTTTTGGCCGAGCAGTTTCCCAATCAACTCACAAAGATGCAACCCATTCCTGAATAGTATCCATGTAAAGTTCCCTACTCTCTCCATCATAACACTTCAAATCCGCCTCCCAACCCAAATTCTTAAACATAGTCACAATACCAAACGGCTTCATCTGACTTCTTGTCACTTGTTTCATTCCCTCATACATGGGGTGTTAATCTGGACTTCCGTACAAATCATCTTCTGAAGGATAGACGTAGTCCGACGATGTTTTCGAGTCGAACGGTACTATACGGCACAAAGTTTCCTTTGACATCACCACCTCTTTGTTATTGGATCTCCCAATCAATCTCATTATTTTTGGCCGAGCATTTTCCCAATCAACTCACAAAGATGCAACCCATTCCTGAATAGTATCCATGTAAAGTTCCCTACTCTCTCCATCATAACACTTCAAATCCGCCTCCCAACCCAAATTCTTAAACATAGTCACAATACCAAACGGCTTCATCTGACTTCTTGTCACTTGTTTCTCATAAATAAACCTGTCTCTCTTTTCTTTTAATTTAGCCATTTCATCATTATATAACTCCGCTTGCCAAAGCGGATCCATACCCGACTGAGAACCCCCTCCCCATATCGGCTTGAGGGAGGTGCCATTCCTTCATCTTCGTATTGGTCTTGCATAGGTTCCTCCTCATCCTCATCATAACGTAGAATCAATCTTCGTTAAGGAAAAGGAGGTGGTTCGGCCGACAGGAGGCAACCTTTCCTTTTTTCCTTGGTGGGTTCTACGTCGTGTGTTAGTTCTTCCCATCCTACACAATCACAAACAAACAACAACCCAAATCAAACGGTGCATCCGCAATAACAAATCCAACATGAAACTTCCCCACACATGTTGTTGGTTATGGATATATGACTTGCAATACCAATGCTTAACAACACCACTTCAAACTTCAACTTTCAAAGGTTTTAATTTATCTTGTTTAACAAAACACCTTATGAATACCTTAATTTTATAAACAAACTTCTGAATTATTATCAACTTCCATCTTTAAAAATTCAACAAGTCATCATAAGCAACCCCTTATAACCAATGTTACCCATATTCCAAATCCCCAATAAAGGCTAGCATACAAGCATGGAAGATTCAGAAACATAACAATCCCTAACCTCATCACAACCCATAATGTAAAAATTGAAACTTTATCAACATACCTTATGAATCTTCAAGCAAAAATACTAAGGACATACCTTTAATGATGAACTTAGTTGCAACAAGCTTCAATTACAATAATAACCACTTAAATTTGAAAAAACCCAAAAATTGGTTCTTAGGGTTCGTCACTCTCCACCACGAATCCGACAAAAATACAAAAGGAATTGATGAAAAGCGACACCACATGTTAATTTCACTAAAAAAATAGTGAGATTAGAGCCTTGAATTAAAGGATTTGGTGAAGTATTAAAGAAGTTAGTGTATGAGGAAGATAGAATTTGGTGAGTTTTGTAATAGAGGAGATGAAGAAGAAGAATGAAGAGATGAAGATTTTTTAAACAAAATCAGTTTGTTGGGTTTTGTGGTTGATATTATTTCTTAGTAGGCTTGGGGCTGACCACCATAGCCTATTACCACATGTTTCGTATTTTCACTGTTAACGCATTTATTTATCAAATCTAGAAATTCAACCAAACCTAACATGTTTCCTGTATTTCTTTCACGCAACACACCCCTCTTGAACTTTCCACTCAATAACTTTTCTCAAGGCTAGCATGATGTGCTAGTCCACCAAAATGCACGTGTGCCAATCTACTAAAATAAGCTTGTGTAACTATCGAACCTCCACCTAATAAATGCACAGACAATCGCACAAATCAAGAGGGCTTATTATGGGTTGTAACGGGGCCACGTGTTCGGGTACGGAATGGGAATATTGAAAGTAGCTCAACGATTCGATCCTGCTTATTACATAAATTCTAAGAAAACCTAATAAATAAAATAACAACTACATACTGACTATCTTTTTTTTAACATTACATAATTCCTTGAACAACGAATCTCTAACAACTTTTTTTTATATCAATAAACAACATTCTAATAAACATCGTACCACATACCCAACTCAATTTCCAAACGATAATACAATTACAAGAAATAACCTACTAAGCCGGATCGACTCGCAATTGTAACGGGGTTGATTGAAAAAAAACAATATGTCCAAGAAATGTTTTCAAAAGGAACCAACCCCCCGCCCCTCTCATTAACCACGCTCATATGTATAATGAATGAGGCCCAAAACACAAAACCCACACTCGCACTCATCCAGACGAGGCTATACCTCTATGCTTCTATCATTTTTGCACAAATGACAAGCTAAGGTCTCGGAACACATTCATTACACAAGTTCTAACTAGAAGGGTCACACTACTATCTTCAATTTATGCCAACAATGAAAACCCGTGGTATAAAGTTCCAACCCAAAATATGTTACTGGCATGTTACACAAAATAAATAACCAAAAACATCTCACTCTTGGCCGAAAATCTATTACCATTTCTTTTAAAACTTGGCAACACTCACATAAGGGAATTATAACCATAAAAAGGGACCTTTATCTCAACACATCTTTTGAACCACACACAAAATTTTCTCAAAAATTTTGAAATTTTCTCCACATCCCCACACTTGGGATACATTGTCACCAATGTATGGTTTTGGCACATTTTTATTTATTTATTTATTTATTTTATTTTTTTAACACACCCCCATCGGACCACATCCCTTTAATCAGTATCACACATACACCACCCTACCACCCAAACCAAAAACAATGCAAAAAGAAATATTCACCAATATACAAACTGAGACAAGAAAACACCTGATTAGTAGTAGCGTGGCAGAGCTGGCCCAAATATGGACGTCATCACATCAAAGAATTCACGAAGTTCAAATGCGCCTTGGTCATCACCACCTTGTTCGCCTCAATGTTGTTACGAGGTACCTTGAGTTAAACCTTGATTTCGATCCACCCACATAGAGTGATGCAATGGTGGCGTCGGGTATGACATACTACCATCATACGGTGGAAAGGTGGTGTAATCCAAAATTGGCGGGTCAGCCACAACTGGCTGCCCCGCATGCCACGCGTCGTGCATCCGTCTATAACGATCATCAATATACCGGTTGTTCATCTCGTTCTCAAAGGCATAAGCATGAGTTCAGTTCCATTGCTATTGGCGATCATAGTTTAGATTTAATGCACTTTCTATACCTGCGCCCATGAAAGTTTGTTGATCAAATATGGTTTGGGAAGATTCGGACCAATTCCCAAACGTACGTGGTCGTTGTCGTTCTACCACCTATTGTATAGTCCCTTGATAAGCCCAATTCGAATCATAGGGCCTTTGTGCATAGTCGAACGCACTCCCCACATAAACCCTATAGCACACCCGGTTGCCTCTCATCCCAACTCGGCCCCGCTTGATCTGCATCCATGTGAGCTACATTCGGATCATCTTGATAAGCCTCATCACCACTTACTTCATCTTCACTTTCTGGGTCATCCTCTTCACCCACATTCAATGGTCTTGCATCATCTTTTAATACTCTCCATATCTTTCCATCACTTTTCAACTTATGGTACCGTTCGAATTCTGAGTATACCCAACCGGACCCCAAAATATGTAATGTCGAATGGTTTGAACTTCCTATAAGAACCCTTATCAGCTTCACCAATTTCCCCATATTTTTTACAATGCCAAGATTAATCGAAAATGAGGTATGATTTTCCGATCCACACTATTTCGGCTTATCCATATATTACTCAATACAGGCAATCGATATGGAACAAGCGGTGATCCATGTAACATCATGTATAAAATTGGAACCTCAGGATACCGTACCTCGATCCTATCACCCCGACGCGGGATGATGTTATGGATGCTTATCGTTAACATCAACTTTGCTTCTATCTTCAGATTTTTCCGGTACAACTTCCCGGCGTATGTACCTAACAAAAACAGATAATCCAGCATGGTGTTCCACATTGGGTGCTTCTCAGGTGCAAAATACAAACCATCCAAACTCGCGCATGTATAACGGTTCGGCTTACTATCAAATTTCGCCACCCATATCAGACTATTGAATGACATTTCCACCTCAATTACGTTCACAGTACCAATTAACTTATTCTTTGATGGATGATTACATGTAACCCGTCTTAAGATGGCCACCCATTCTTGTATCTCTGTATCAAACAAGTTAGTTGACTCCTTATCATGACACTTCAAGGCCGCTTCCCAACCCAACGCTCGGAACTTACCGGTGACCCCAAACGGGCCAAAATCCTATTCCCTCACTTTTTTTTCACAAAGAAATGCCTCATTTCGCTGCACTAAAGAGTTCATTTGTTCATGGAATAGTTCAGCTTGCCATTCCCGAGGTTGGTCTACCAAAGACCCCAAGTTCCAAATTGGCTTTTCACCTCTTTGATCTTCTTCCTCCTCTTCCATATCCGCTTGAAGTACTAATCTTCTTCTTTTTTGTTGTTCCGCAGGATTGCTTGACGACCCAACTGGTTCCTTTCCTTTTCGACCCATTCTGAACACAACAAATAACAACAAGGGATCAAGTTATTCACTTTTCAACCTTAAAAAACCCCACACTTGCTTGACACTATGATTGAAGATGCCAATTAAACACATTATTCAGTTCTTCCAACAATTTTTTCGAAAAAATTTAGCATTATGTCCCTAGATGACAAACAATTTTCCCAAAATTAGGTTTCAATTCATCACTAAGCATCTACAACCATAACCCATTCAAACTCACTATCCATATCATTCAACATTTCAAGAAAATGTGGATATAGAAACAATTATGAACAACTTACAATTTCATTGCAATATACCATCAAGAATGAAAATAAATTACATACCTTAGTTTTGTAGAAGATGAAAATGACCAAAGCTTCAAAATAACTCAAAACCCAAAAATTTTCGGACTAAATTGTCCAAAATTCGACCACCAAAAAAACAGATTCTTCCAATTGCAATGATATAATTGAAACCCTTATGAAATTCTAGCCAAATTAGATCCAAAAATCGATTAACTTGGTTAAAAGATGAGAAAGTTATGATAGATTGAAGCGGGAGTTTAGGGTTTGAAAGTTTGAAAAGATGAAGAAGAATGTGTTTAAAATATGTGGTGAAAGAGTAGATTCCTGTTTATGTGGTGTTGGATAATTTTTAATTTTTTTAAAATATAAAGTCGATCCCAGTTGCCCAGTGTCCACCGTAAGCTACGGTGGCCACCGTAGCTTACGGTGGCCCCTGGGTTCAAATTCTACCGTATGCCAGTTGATGGCCAGCGTTAGCTTTTTATTCTCCACCATAGCTTACGGTGTCTACCGTAGGCTACGGTGGAACCTGTAGGTTTTTCTATTTTCAATTTTTTTAAGTAAAAACATTATAAAAACATTGAAAAAAAATCTACAAAAACCAAAATTACCCTACCCCCCCCCCTTGAAAAATCCGAGTTTCCCCAAACATGGTAAAAGGAATTTGTTAAAATTTTCCCATACTTGATTTGGACACACTCTAATACGAAAAAGGGTAATTTTTAAAACCAAACTGAATAATAACTAAACTAACTATACTAGAATATACAACATACATTGGCCTTTTATGAATTGGAAACATCCGATGAGCTTAGGAAGAAACTCACCTTGTCATCTTCAAGCATATTAACATCTTTACCTTCTAAGTATGGTTTGAGGCGATGTCCATTCACAACTTGTTTAACTTGATTTTGCATATCTTCAATCTCAACATCACCAAACCTCCCTACTCTTGTGATGACATAAGGACCCATCCACTTGCTTTTTAGCTTCCCGAGAAACAATTTGAGTCTCGAATTGAACAACCATACTTTTTGCCCAATTTCAAATGTTGTCTTCCTTATCTTAGCATCATGCACCCTTTTTAATTTTTCTTTATAAGCCGAGGCACATTCATACGCTTCATCCCGGATTTCCTCTAATTCACTCAACTTCAACTTCATCAACTCACCGGCTTCATTATAATCCATATTAACACTATTAATTGCCCATAACGCCAAGTGAGCCAAGTCCATTGGCAAATGGAAACCCTTTCCATACACCAACCGATAAGGAGTGGTACCAATCGGTGTTTTGTAAACGGTTCGATATGCCCATAACGCATCATCCAACTTAACCGAGCAATCTTTCCTATCCACCCGAACTGTTTTCATCAAAATTTCCTTAATTTGGCGATTGGAAACTTCAACGTGGCAACTCGTTTGAGGGTGGAAAGGTGTTGGAATTCGATGATTAACACCATAACGTTTTAAAAATTTACCAAATGTGAAGTTCTTGAAGTGCGATCCACCATCACTTATAATTACTCTTGGGATACCAAATCTTGAGAAAATGTTGGATTGTACAAACTTACACAGCACGGAGTGATCATTAGTTCTTGTTGCAACCGCTTCAACCCATTTCGAAATGTAATCAACCTCAACAAGAATGTATAAGTACCCACACGAGTTCGGAAACGGGCCCATAAAATCTATGCCCCAAACATCATAAATGTCAACCACCAAAATGGGTTGTAAAGGAATTTCATTCCTTTTTGATATACCCCATATTCGTTGAAAATTCAAGCAATATCGGGCATATTCATTAGCATCTTTGAAAAGTGTTGGCCAATAGAACCCGCATGTAAGTACTTTATACCCCGTTTTAGAGCCACTAAAATGGCCCCCACATGCCAACGAATGAGCATGTGTCAAAATCTCATGCACTTCATTTTCAGGTACACATCTTCTAAGAAATTGATCCACTCCAACGTTGAAAAGGTCCGGCTCATCCCAAATGTATTGCTTGACTTGGGACATGAACTTTTGCCCCCGTTTTTTACCAATGTTACGGAATCGCTCACGTGGCTAAATAATTAACGTAGTGGGCATACCACAGTGCGGTTGAGACGACGAGCAACTGTTCATCCTGAAAGTTTTCATTTATCTCCATAGGATAATCTACACATTCAAGTGGAATCAAAGACAAGTGATCCGCCACTACGTTCTCACAACCTTTCTTGTCCAGGATTTCAAGATCAAACTCCTCTGACAATAACACCCATCGAATCAAACGCGGTTTTGCGTATTTCTTTTCCATTAAATATCGGACCGCACTATGATCCGAATACACCACAACTTTACTTCCCGCATGTGACTCTGTGTTGGTAGTGGTGTAATTCAATTGTGCCTCAGATAAAGTTTTGATCGCATAATATATCACCACCGGCTTTTTATCCACTCATTGACCTAATACCGCTCCAACCGTGCTATAACTAGCATCACACATTATTTCAAACGGATTTGACCAAGCTGGTGATTGTAAAGTGGGTGCTCGCACTAACTTTTTCTTCAAACTGTCAAAAGCTTGCAAATATTCATCAGTAAACTCATAGGGGATGATGTGCGAAAATATATATATAAATAAAACACAAGTCGCAACTAAGCTTTAAAAACCAAACAATCTATCCTAGTTCACACAAACGGCAAGTGTGCCGATCACGTATAGCACAGATAAGGAAAGTCCGGATATCGAACTCGAAGACACGTGAAAACGTTTATAATTACTAAACTCTAACCAAGACTCACCAAAATATTTAATTAATTTATTTTAGAATTTAATTTAACTACTTAACTTAACTGAATGAAAACTTTTAACAAAACTTTGAAAACTTTGATTTAAATTCAATGAATAAAGACGTCTACCTAGGAATGAATCATGTTGATAGAAATAACAAGACAATGGATTGAAAATATTCACGACACCGGTTATAAAAGATGACAAAACTAAAACTTGTTTAAGAAAGTCAAATTACCTCTCAGTCTCTCTAACAATCTCTAACTTATTTTAGTTGATTTTAAAGAATAAACCGGAAAAACAATTATTAACGTGTTCAGATGACGACTCACCTCTCGGTCTCACCGACACACCATCCTAATGGAAACGAATACTACGCAACCAAGGACAGAGGAACAATTTAACTTAACCCAAATTAAACCAACTAATTGCACATAAACACTCAAACTTGACAAGACAAAAACCCGCTCTCGCGCGGTCTTAATTCTAACAAGTAAAAGCAACGAGACAATATTACTTCTTATCACCTCTCGGTCTCAAAGAAGGTGTATTTTAACTGATTTTAGATGATTTATATTACCCACTTATCCCTACCGTTGTACACCCCGCAAATAAACCCTAAACACCAAGTCAAGAGTCTAACAAGCAATCAATTAATCAAAACTAATTCAATTAACTAATGCAAGAGGATTATAAGTAATAAAACATAAAACACAGCCATCACACACAATCTAATTTATGGTTTAGTTAAACTTTACATCAATAATTCAAGTCTTGAACATTAACAATCCATTATACAAGTCTAAACTACTCAACAATCATCTATCCTAGGCAGAACAAACTAGTTTAGCTACTCATAGATTTTGGACAGCCATGCATACTTAAGAAAAACATCACAAACATCAACTTAAACATGATCAAATTCATTCAAGATTCAAACACAATCAATCACAAGTCAAACTATCAATCACTTGCAAAACAATCCAAAGCAAAAGACTAATTCAACAAAGTTAGGGTTCTTGAACAATAACCAAAGTTTAAGGACAATTACTTAGGGTTTATGGCTGAGATTTATGATGTATAAGATGCCTAACAGCTGTACAAAGATGCCCCTTGATGTTCCTTTTCCTCTCCAGCCGCCACAGCCACCACAGCCGCCGCCTAGCTTTCCTTTTTTCTTCTTCTTTGGCTGCTGCAGTTCCGATCGGAACTTGATGAAGGGGTTAGGGTTTTTTATTTTTGGGTTTGTTGGATGGATTAATGGCTGATTTCTCATGTTATTAATTTAATATAATATTATAAAAGGATTTTAAGATGTGGGCTTGGGTCGGGGCTTGACTTGTAAGTTTGAAAGTTGAACAATTAAGCCCCTAAACTCTTCCAATTTAACTCTTTTTTACACCAAACCTCATAACCTACAAGTAAACAATTATCTTTGTAACATTAAGCATAAACAAACCATAAAACTTAATAATTATACTAAAAAGCAATTAAAACATGATAAAAATGATACGGAAAGTAAGTGTGTTTCACTACACATCAAACATCCCCACACTTAAGTCTTTTTCGTCCCTGAAAAAGTCTAATGCAGTTGGATCAGAATCAGAAAATCAAAGTTAAATCAAACATATAGGTTAGATTTTAAAGCTCAGAAAAACGGAAAAACCGCGATCATCGATATTGTTGTCCACCTAAACCCATGCCTTAATCTTTACCGGGACAAATAAGATCCGACAATAATATTACTTAGTGGTTTACACAATTAGACCCGCTTATTTTCTGCTTTTACCGGACCAGACCACCCCAACTTGACTTAAACCTCAAAATTAGCAAAATTAAAACTTTGTTGCTCCATATTTATGAATAGTTAAGACGATCAAGGGTATTGTTTATCCACCTAAGCTTAAGCATCAAAGTCTACCAAGCAGCCATTAGATATGATTAAGGTTCAATTATTTATAGCTAGTGTTCCCCACAACATGACATACCCCCGTTATCAAGCAATACCCCAAATCCATAACCATAGGTGAGTATGCAAAATTTCATCTGTAGGGCTTACATGTAGCGTGTCCCTTGTGGTCCGTTTCTTAATGGTAATGAGACGCGAGCAAGGGGACCCCACATGACTAACAGCGTGGATGATCAAGTCTGTAGTGTATTTGTACTTTTGTACTTTTGTGATCATGTTTATAGACTTATAAGGGTTTGCTCTTTGGCTTTATTTTAAATTTCCACAACCCCACTTAGAAATTGTGAATACCCAGCTAAATAGATTGCATACAGACCCATGGTCTCCGGACCCGAAGCATCCCATCAATACAGGATTTAAGGTTATAAAACCATACGCCGATGAGGTGTAAAACACTAAACTAGCATTTAAGATTTATATCACAGGCTACACGGCATACTCTAACGTTAAACCTACCCAAGCCACATATGATAACGTATTCGAATTTTTAAAAACTCATGATACTTCCACATTTTCATACCAAAATTTGAGGCTTGAGTATGGCCCGACCTTTCATTGCTTATTTTCCACGGACAAAACGCTTTACCCACAAAAGATTTCCGTTTAACCGTTTTATCAAATTTGCCCTTTCATTTTCAAGGCTGAGCCTATCGACACATCCCAAGTTAAGTACGTTTTCTTTTATTTATCTCATATTATTAGTGTTTGAAAAGCCGATTTCCGATAAATATAATCATCTCCCACTTTAATGCAACAGAAGCTAAAAACAAGGGATATTTTTTTTTCAACATACGAAAACGAAAAACAAGTGAAAACTTTTTATTATTGTTTAAAAATTTTTTTTTTCTCTACAACTAAGTAAAATAAATTCCCATCCCCACACTTAGAACGAAATCGTCCTCGATGAGAACAAGGAAAAGAAATAAAATAAAAATAAATCGTAAAGCATAAAATTAAAACTTGAAAGAACAGAAATTAAAATAGAGAACGGGTTACTCCCCTGGTTTAGATGCAGATTCTTCACCATCTGTGTATGACTCAAACGAACGTATAGCATTTCATTCGCGGCCACAACCTCGGGTGGACCAGTTCCAAAACGCCATCAGAGCTACCATGCGCATAATAATACCTGTAACAACTCAAACTCGCTCGCATGTAGCGGCGTACTAAACAGAAAACAAAAACATAAGAAATAAACATATTTTTGTGTTTTTGAATTTTTTTAATTTTTTTGATTTTTATTAAATATTTAATTTTTAATTTTTTTTTGTATTTTCTATTTTTAAATAACAAAAAAAAAATAAAAAAAAATAAAAAATAAAAAACAAAACTCTAAATCTCGGGCTGCCTCCAGAGAGCGCTTAGTTTAACGGGTCCTCAGCCTGACCCCAAATCTCAATTTCAATCAGGTGGCTTCTCCTTTATCCGTTTCCCACTCGACCCGTTTCGTTTTATTTGTCTACTATTAGTCGGGAAAAACTTACCAGAAAAATTTAAAGAGATTTTGAAAAACTGAAACGGGTCGGACCACCAAGACTTATACTTACCTGGACCAAACTTTATACGAGTCGTGTAATGAAGGAGGATGTCATCTTTGCTGTGTGTCAACTTTTTATTTTGTTTCGTATGTCGTATCCTCACTTTCAAGTTCGTTTGATCCAAGTATACATGTTCCCTCTTCTGTGATGTCTCTCTGATAATTAATCTTTCTATTCCTTCAATGTCACCTCCCGGGTCAAATTTCGTATCATCTACTTCCATAGAGGTATCCTCCACAAGCTCTTCATGACAACCCTCAATATCCAAGACAACCACATTCGCCTTCTCGACCTCCATCAAAGTAGATGCAATGATAGCCGACAGCTTCATCTCTTCATCTAAAAACACATACTCAAGGTGGGCAGGTGAAACCATAATCTCTAAGGAAGAAGGAGGAATCTCGACCGAAGGTCGGTCCATCGGATCGTCTCGTACGATCTCAGCAGACACGCCAGATTCAGGGGTATGCGACTCGGTGTCGTCATCTAAGGACTGATTAGTTACGGCAACCATCTCAATCTCACTTAGGGGTTCGAAAAGTGTTTGACTCAGAGGTGGAACATATACCGAGTCATTCACAATAGCATGAAATACATCGTCCATTATTGCCACCAATTCCGGGGTGGGCTCTAATATATTTCCCAATGAATCCCTATACCCTAAGAAGTTCCCCATCAGATCATATGTGAAACGGTATGGAAGTTCTACCCAAAGTGATTCGAAGTTAGCCTTTTGTGCCTCGTTTTCTATCCTCCTTCGCTCATAAGCATCATGTACCCAGTGATCTCGGCCACACACTTTGCACCATGGCGTTCCAACGTGTCGTCCGAACATATTTCCTTTAAAGAACACTCGAAAGAAAAAGGATCACGGGCACCAAATAAAAATAGAACAAAATACTTAAAATAAAATTAAACTAAAACTTAACTAAATAAAATAACTAATCTAATCTAAATATACGAAAATACAATAGGCAAATCCTAACTAGGGTCGTTCTCAATACGCCTCTAACCGTGTCCCCGGCAACGACGCCAAAAACTTGATGTGCGAAAATATATATATAAATAAAACACAAGTCGCAACTAAGCTTTAAAAACCAAACAATCTATCCTAGTTCACACAAACGGCAAGTGTACCGATCGCGTATAGCACAGATAAGGAAAGTCCGGATATCGAACTCGAAGACACGTGAAAACGTTTATAATTACTAAACTCTAACCAAGACTCACCAAAATATTTAATTAATTTATTTTAGAATTTAATTTAACTACTTAACTTAACTGAATGAAAACTTTTAACAAAACTTTGAAAACTTTGATTTAAATTCAATGAATAAAGACGTCTACCTAGGAATGAATCATGTTGATAGAAATAACAAGACAATGGATTGAAAATATTCACGAGACCGGTTATAAAAGATGACAAAACTAAAACTTGTTTAAGAAAGTCAAATTACCTCTCAGTCTCTCTAACAATCTCTAACTTATTTTAGTTGATTTTAAAGAATAAACCGGAAAAACAATTATTAACGTGTTCAAATGACGACTCACCTCTCGGTCTCACCGACACACTATCCTAATGGAAACGAATACTACGCAACCAAGGACAGAGGAACAATTTAACTTAACCCAAATTAAACCAACTAATTGCACATAAACACTCAAACTTGACAAGACAAAAACCCGCTCTCGCGCGGTCTTAATTCTAACAAGTAAAAGCAACGAGACAATATTACTTCTTATCACCTCTCGGTCTCAAAGAAGGTGTATTTTAACTGATTTTAGATGATTTATATTACCCACTTATCCCTACCGTTGTACACCCCGCAAATAAACCCTAAACACCAAGTCAAGAGTCTAACAAGCAATCAATTAATCAAAACTAATTCAATTAACTAATGCAAGAGGATTATAAGTAATAAAACATAAAACACAGCCATCACACACAATCTAATTTATGGTTTAGTTAAACTTTACATCAATAATTCAAGTCTTGAACATTAACAATCCATTATACAAGTCTAAACTACTCAACAATCATCTATCCTAGGCAGAACAAACTAGTTTAGCTACTCATAGATTTTGGACAGCCATGCATACTTAAGAAAAACATCACAAACATCAACTTAAACATGATCAAATTCATTCAAGATTCAAACACAATCAATCACAAGTCAAACTATCAATCACTTGCAAAACAATCCAAAGCAAAAGACTAATTCAACAAAGTTAGGGTTCTTGAACAATAACCAAAGTTTAAGGACAATTACTTAGGGTTTATGGCTGAGATTTATGATGTATAAGATGCCTAACAGCTGTACAAAGATGCCCCTTGATGTTCCTTTTCCTCTCCAGCCGCCACAGCCACCACAGCCGCCGCCTAGCTTTCCTTTTTTCTTCTTCTTTGGCTGCTGCAGTTCCGATCGGAACTTGATGAAGGGGTTAGGGTTTTTTATTTTTGGGTTTGTTGGATGGATTAATGGCTGATTTCTCATGTTATTAATTTAATATAATATTATAAAAGGATTTTAAGATGTGGGCTTGGGTCGGGGCTTGACTTGTAAGTTTGAAAGTTGAACAATTAAGCCCCTAAACTCTTCCAATTTAACTCTTTTTTACACCAAACCTCATAACCTACAAGTAAACAATTATCTTTGTAACATTAAGCATAAACAAACCATAAAACTTAATAATTATACTAAAAAGCAATTAAAACATGATAAAAATGATACGGAAAGTAAGTGTGTTTCACTACACATCAAACATCCCCACACTTAAGTCTTTTTCGTCCCTGAAAAAGTCTAATGCAGTTGGATCAGAATCAGAAAATCAAAGTTAAATCAAACATATAGGTTAGATTTTAAAGCTCAGAAAAACGGAAAAACCGCGATCATCGATATTGTTGTCCACCTAAACCCATGCCTTAATCTTTACCGGGACAAATAAGATCCGACAATAATATTACTTAGTGGTTTACACAATTAGACCCGCTTATTTTCTGCTTTTACCGGACCAGACCACCCCAACTTGACTTAAACCTCAAAATTAGCAAAATTAAAACTTTGTTGCTCCATATTTATGAATAGTTAAGACGATCAAGGGTATTGTTTATCCACCTAAGCTTAAGCATCAAAGTCTACCAAGCAGCCATTAGATATGATTAAGGTTCAATTATTTATAGCTAGTGTTCCCCACAACATGACATACCCCCGTTATCAAGCAATACCCCAAATCCATAACCATAGGTGAGTATGCAAAATTTCATCTGTAGGGCTTACATGTAGCGTGTCCCTTGTGGTCCGTTTCTTAATGGTAATGAGACGCGAGCAAGGGGACCCCACATGACTAACAGCGTGGATGATCAAGTCTGTAGTGTATTTGTACTTTTGTACTTTTGTGATCATGTTTATAGACTTATAAGGGTTTGCTCTTTGGCTTTATTTTAAATTTCCACAACCCCACTTAGAAATTGTGAATACCCAGCTAAATAGATTGCATACAGACCCATGGTCTCCGGACCCGAAGCATCCCATCAATACAGGATTTAAGGTTATAAAACCATACGCCGATGAGGTGTAAAACACTAAACTAGCATTTAAGATTTATATCACAGGCTACACGGCATACTCTAACGTTAAACCTACCCAAGCCACATATGATAACGTATTCGAATTTTTAAAAACTCATGATACTTCCACATTTTCATACCAAAATTTGAGGCTTGAGTATGGCCCGACCTTTCATTGCTTATTTTCCACGGACAAAACGCTTTACCCACAAAAGATTTCCGTTTAACCGTTTTATCAAATTTGCCCTTTCATTTTCAAGGCTGAGCCTACCGACACATCCCAAGTTAAGTACGTTTTCTTTTATTTATCTCATATTATTAGTGTTTGAAAAACCGATTTCCGATAAATATAATCATCTCCCACTTTAATGCAACAGAAGCTAAAAACAAGGGATATTTTTTTTTCAACATACGAAAACGAAAAACAAGTGAAAACTTTTTATTATTGTTTAAAATTTTTTTTTTCTCTACAACTAAGTAAAATAAATTCCCATCCCCACACTTAGAACGAAATCGTCCTCGATGAGAACAAGGAAAAGAAATAAAATAAAAATAAATCGTAAAGCATAAAATTAAAACTTGAAAGAACAGAAATTAAAATAGAGAACGGGTTACTCCCCTGGTTTAGATGCAGATTCTTCACCATCTGTGTATGACTCAAACGAACGTATAGCATTTCATTCGCGGCCACAACCTCGGGTGGACCAGTTCCAAAACGCCATCAGAGCTACCATGCGCATAATAATACCTGTAACAACTCAAACTCGCTCGCATGTAGCGGCGTACTAAACAGAAAACAAAAACATAAGAAATAAACATATTTTTGTGTTTTTGAATTTTTTTAATTTTTTTGATTTTTATTAAATATTTAATTTTTAATTTTTTTTTGTATTTTCTATTTTTAAATAACAAAAAAAAAATAAAAAAAAATAAAAAATAAAAAACAAAACTCTAAATCTCGGGCTGCCTCCAGAGAGCGCTTAGTTTAACGGGTCCTCAGCCTGACCCCAAATCTCAATTTCAATCAGGTGGCTTCTCCTTTATCCGTTTCCCACTCGACCCGTTTCGTTTTATTTGTCTACTATTAGTCGGGAAAAACTTACCAGAAAAATTTAAAGAGATTTTGAAAAACTGAAACGGGTCGGACCACCAAGACTTATACTTACCTGGACCAAACTTTATACGAGTCGTGTAATGAAGGAGGATGTCATCTTTGCTGTGTGTCAACTTTTTATTTTGTTTCGTATGTCGTATCCTCACTTTCAAGTTCGTTTGATCCAAGTATACATGTTCCCTCTTCTGTGATGTCTCTCTGATAATTAATCTTTCTATTCCTTCAATGTCACCTCCCGGGTCAAATTTCGTATCATCTACTTCCATAGAGGTATCCTCCACAAGCTCTTCATGACAACCCTCAATATCCAAGACAACCACATTCGCCTTCTCGACCTCCATCAAAGTAGATGCAATGATAGCCGACAGCTTCATCTCTTCATCTAAAAACACATACTCAAGGTGGGCAGGTGAAACCATAATCTCTAAGGAAGAAGGAGGAATCTCGACCGAAGGTCGGTCCATCGGATCGTCTCGTACGATCTCAGCAGACACGCCAGATTCAGGGGTATGCGACTCGGTGTCGTCATCTAAGGACTGATTAGTTACGGCAACCATCTCAATCTCACTTAGGGGTTCGAAAAGTGTTTGACTCAGAGGTGGAACATATACCGAGTCATTCACAATAGCATGAAATACATCGTCCATTATTGCCACCAATTCCGGGGTGGGCTCTAATATATTTCCCAATGAATCCCTATACCCTAAGAAGTTCCCCATCAGATCATATGTGAAACGGTATGGAAGTTCTACCCAAAGTGATTCGAAGTTAGCCTTTTGTGCCTCGTTTTCTATCCTCCTTCGCTCATAAGCATCATGTACCCAGTGATCTCGGCCACACACTTTGCACCATGGCGTTCCAACGTGTCGTCCGAACATATTTCCTTTAAAGAACACTCGAAAGAAAAAGGATCACGGGCACCAAATAAAAATAGAACAAAATACTTAAAATAAAATTAAACTAAAACTTAACTAAATAAAATAACTAATCTAATCTAAATATACGAAAATACAATAGGCAAATCCTAACTAGGGTCGTTCTCAATACGCCTCTAACCGTGTCCCCGGCAACGACGCCAAAAACTTGATGTGCGAAAATATATATATAAATAAAACACAAGTCGCAACTAAGCTTTAAAAACCAAACAATCTATCCTAGTTCACACAAACGGCAAGTGTACCGATCGCGTATAGCACAGATAAGGAAAGTCCGGATATCGAACTCGAAGACACGTGAAAACGTTTATAATTACTAAACTCTAACCAAGACTCACCAAAATATTTAATTAATTTATTTTAGAATTTAATTTAACTACTTAACTTAACTGAATGAAAACTTTTAACAAAACTTTGAAAACTTTGATTTAAATTCAATGAATAAAGACGTCTACCTAGGAATGAATCATGTTGATAGAAATAACAAGACAATGGATTGAAAATATTCACGACACCGGTTATAAAAGATGACAAAACTAAAACTTGTTTAAGAAAGTCAAATTACCTCTCAGTCTCTCTAACAATCTCTAACTTATTTTAGTTGATTTTAAAGAATAAACCGGAAAAACAATTATTAACGTGTTCAAATGACGACTCACCTCTCGGTCTCACCGACACACTATCCTAATGGAAACGAATACTACGCAACCAAGGACAGAGGAACAATTTAACTTAACCCAAATTAAACCAACTAATTGCACATAAACACTCAAACTTGACAAGACAAAAACCCGCTCTCGCGCGGTCTTAATTCTAACAAGTAAAAGCAACGAGACAATATTACTTCTTATCACCTCTCGGTCTCAAAGAAGGTGTATTTTAACTGATTTTAGATGATTTATATTACCCACTTATCCCTACCGTTGTACACCCCGCAAATAAACCCTAAACACCAAGTCAAGAGTCTAACAAGCAATCAATTAATCAAAACTAATTCAATTAACTAATGCAAGAGGATTATAAGTAATAAAACATAAAACACAGCCATCACACACAATCTAATTTATGGTTTAGTTAAACTTTACATCAATAATTCAAGTCTTGAACATTAACAATCCATTATACAAGTCTAAACTACTCAACAATCATCTATCCTAGGCAGAACAAACTAGTTTAGCTACTCATAGATTTTGGACAGCCATGCATACTTAAGAAAAACATCACAAACATCAACTTAAACATGATCAAATTCATTCAAGATTCAAACACAATCAATCACAAGTCAAACTATCAATCACTTGCAAAACAATCCAAAGCAAAAGACTAATTCAACAAAGTTAGGGTTCTTGAACAATAACCAAAGTTTAAGGACAATTACTTAGGGTTTATGGCTGAGATTTATGATGTATAAGATGCCTAACAGCTGTACAAAGATGCCCCTTGATGTTCCTTTTCCTCTCCAGCCGCCACAGCCACCACAGCCGCCGCCTAGCTTTCCTTTTTTCTTCTTCTTTGGCTGCTGCAGTTCCGATCGGAACTTGATGAAGGGGTTAGGGTTTTTTATTTTTGGGTTTGTTGGATGGATTAATGGCTGATTTCTCATGTTATTAATTTAATATAATATTATAAAAGGATTTTAAGATGTGGGCTTGGGTCGGGGCTTGACTTGTAAGTTTGAAAGTTGAACAATTAAGCCCCTAAACTCTTCCAATTTAACTCTTTTTTACACCAAACCTCATAACCTACAAGTAAACAATTATCTTTGTAACATTAAGCATAAACAAACCATAAAACTTAATAATTATACTAAAAAGCAATTAAAACATGATAAAAATGATACGGAAAGTAAGTGTGTTTCACTACACATCAAACATCCCCACACTTAAGTCTTTTTCGTCCCTGAAAAAGTCTAATGCAGTTGGATCAGAATCAGAAAATCAAAGTTAAATCAAACATATAGGTTAGATTTTAAAGCTCAGAAAAACGGAAAAACCGCGATCATCGATATTGTTGTCCACCTAAACCCATGCCTTAATCTTTACCGGGACAAATAAGATCCGACAATAATATTACTTAGTGGTTTACACAATTAGACCCGCTTATTTTCTGCTTTTACCGGACCAGACCACCCTAACTTGACTTAAACCTCAAAATTAGCAAAATTAAAACTTTGTTGCTCCATATTTATGAATAGTTAAGACGATCAAGGGTATTGTTTATCCACCTAAGCTTAAGCATCAAAGTCTACCAAGCAGCCATTAGATATGATTAAGGTTCAATTATTTATAGCTAGTGTTCCCCACAACATGACATACCCCCGTTATCAAGCAATACCCCAAATCCATAACCATAGGTGAGTATGCAAAATTTCATCTGTAGGGCTTACATGTAGCGTGTCCCTTGTGGTCCGTTTCTTAATGGTAATGAGACGCGAGCAAGGGGACCCCACATGACTAACAGCGTGGATGATCAAGTCTGTAGTGTATTTGTACTTTTGTACTTTTGTGATCATGTTTATAGACTTATAAGGGTTTGCTCTTTGGCTTTATTTTAAATTTCCACAACCCCACTTAGAAATTGTGAATACCCAGCTAAATAGATTGCATACAGACCCATGGTCTCCGGACCCGAAGCATCCCATCAATACAGGATTTAAGGTTATAAAACCATACGCCGATGAGGTGTAAAACACTAAACTAGCATTTAAGATTTATATCACAGGCTACACGGCATACTCTAACGTTAAACCTACCCAAGCCACATATGATAACGTATTCGAATTTTTAAAAACTCATGATACTTCCACATTTTCATACCAAAATTTGAGGCTTGAGTATGGCCCGACCTTTCATTGCTTATTTTCCACGGACAAAACGCTTTACCCACAAAAGATTTCCGTTTAACCGTTTTATCAAATTTGCCCTTTCATTTTCAAGGCTGAGCCTACCGACACATCCCAAGTTAAGTACGTTTTCTTTTATTTATCTCATATTATTAGTGTTTGAAAAACCGATTTCTGATAAATATAATCATCTCCCACTTTAATGCAACAGAAGCTAAAAACAAGGGATATTTTTTTTTCAACATACGAAAACGAAAAACAAGTGAAAACTTTTTATTATTGTTTAAAATTTTTTTTTTCTCTACAACTAAGTAAAATAAATTCCCATCCCCACACTTAGAACGAAATCGTCCTCGATGAGAACAAGGAAAAGAAATAAAATAAAAATAAATCGTAAAGCATAAAATTAAAACTTGAAAGAACAGAAATTAAAATAGAGAGCGGGTTACTCCCCTGGTTTAGATGCAGATTCTTCACCATCTGTGTATGACTCAAACGAACGTATAGCATTTCATTCGCGGCCACAACCTCGGGTGGACCAGTTCCAAAACGCCATCAGAGCTACCATGCGCATAATAATACCTGTAACAACTCAAACTCGCTCGCATGTAGCGGCGTACTAAACAGAAAACAAAAACATAAGAAATAAACATATTTTTGTGTTTTTGAATTTTTTTAATTTTTTTGATTTTTATTAAATATTTAATTTTTAATTTTTTTTTGTATTTTCTATTTTTAAATAACAAAAAAAAAATAAAAAAAAATAAAAAATAAAAAACAAAACTCTAAATCTCGGGCTGCCTCCAGAGAGCGCTTAGTTTAACGGGTCCTCAGCCTGACCCCAAATCTCAATTTCAATCAGGTGGCTTCTCCTTTATCCGTTTCCCACTCGACCCGTTTCGTTTTATTTGTCTACTATTAGTCGGGAAAAACTTACCATAAAAATTTAAAGAGATTTTGAAAAACTGAAACGGGTCGGACCACCAAGACTTATACTTACCTGGACCAAACTTTATACGAGTCGTGTAATGAAGGAGGATGTCATCTTTGCTGTGTGTCAACTTTTTATTTTGTTTCGTATGTCGTATCCTCACTTTCAAGTTCGTTTGATCCAAGTATACATGTTCCCTCTTCTGTGATGTCTCTCTGATAATTAATCTTTCTATTCCTTCAATGTCACCTCCCGGGTCAAATTTCGTATCATCTACTTCCATAGAGGTATCCTCCACAAGCTCTTCATGACAACCCTCAATATCCAAGACAACCACATTCGCCTTCTCGACCTCCATCAAAGTAGATGCAATGATAGCCGACAGCTTCATCTCTTCATCTAAAAACACATACTCAAGGTGGGCAGGTGAAACCATAATCTCTAAGGAAGAAGGAGGAATCTCGACCGAAGGTCGGTCCATCGGATCGTCTCGTACGATCTCAGCAGACACGCCAGATTCAGGGGTATGCGACTCGGTGTCGTCATCTAAGGACTGATTAGTTACGGCAACCATCTCAATCTCACTTAGGGGTTCGAAAAGTGTTTGACTCAGAGGTGGAACATATACCGAGTCATTCACAATAGCATGAAATACATCGTCCATTATTGCCACCAATTCCGGGGTGGGCTCTAATATATTTCCCAATGAATCCCTATACCCTAAGAAGTTCCCCATCAGATCATATGTGAAACGGTATGGAAGTTCTACCCAAAGTGATTCGAAGTTAGCCTTTTGTGCCTCGTTTTCTATCCTCCTTCGCTCATAAGCATCATGTACCCAGTGATCTCGGCCACACACTTTGCACCATGGCGTTCCAACGTGTCGTCCGAACATATTTCCTTTAAAGAACACTCGAAAGAAAAAGGATCACGGGCACCAAATAAAAATAGAACAAAATACTTAAAATAAAATTAAACTAAAACTTAACTAAATAAAATAACTAATTTAATCTAAATATACGAAAATACAATAGGCAAATCCTAACTAGGGTCGTTCTCAATACGCCTCTAACCGTGTCCCCGGCAACGACGCCAAAAACTTGATGTGCGAAAATATATATATAAATAAAACACAAGTCGCAACTAAGCTTTAAAAACCAAACAATCTATCCTAGTTCACACAAACGGCAAGTGTACCGATCGCGTATAGCACAGATAAGGAAAGTCCGGATATCGAACTCGAAGACACGTGAAAACGTTTATAATTACTAAACTCTAACCAAGACTCACCAAAATATTTAATTAATTTATTTTAGAATTTAATTTAACTACTTAACTTAACTGAATGAAAACTTTTAACAAAACTTTGAAAACTTTGATTTAAATTCAATGAATAAAGACGTCTACCTAGGAATGAATCATGTTGATAGAAATAACAAGACAATGGATTGAAAATATTCACGAGACCGGTTATAAAAGATGACAAAACTAAAACTTGTTTAAGAAAGTCAAATTACCTCTCAGTCTCTCTAACAATCTCTAACTTATTTTAGTTGATTTTAAAGAATAAACCGGAAAAACAATTATTAACGTGTTCAAATGACGACTCACCTCTCGGTCTCACCGACACACTATCCTAATGGAAACGAATACTACGCAACCAAGGACAGAGGAACAATTTAACTTAACCCAAATTAAACCAACTAATTGCACATAAACACTCAAACTTGACAAGACAAAAACCCGCTCTCGCGCGGTCTTAATTCTAACAAGTAAAAGCAACGAGACAATATTACTTCTTATCACCTCTCGGTCTCAAAGAAGGTGTATTTTAACTGATTTTAGATGATTTATATTACCCACTTATCCCTACCGTTGTACACCCCGCAAATAAACCCTAAACACCAAGTCAAGAGTCTAACAAGCAATCAATTAATCAAAACTAATTCAATTAACTAATGCAAGAGGATTATAAGTAATAAAACATAAAACACAGCCATCACACACAATCTAATTTATGGTTTAGTTAAACTTTACATCAATAATTCAAGTCTTGAACATTAACAATCCATTATACAAGTCTAAACTACTCAACAATCATCTATCCTAGGCAGAACAAACTAGTTTAGCTACTCATAGATTTTGGACAGCCATGCATACTTAAGAAAAACATCACAAACATCAACTTAAACATGATCAAATTCATTCAAGATTCAAACACAATCAATCACAAGTCAAACTATCAATCACTTGCAAAACAATCCAAAGCAAAAGACTAATTCAACAAAGTTAGGGTTCTTGAACAATAACCAAAGTTTAAGGACAATTACTTAGGGTTTATGGCTGAGATTTATGATGTATAAGATGCCTAACAGCTGTACAAAGATGCCCCTTGATGTTCCTTTTCCTCTCCAGCCGCCACAGCCACCACAGCCGCCGCCTAGCTTTCCTTTTTTCTTCTTCTTTGGCTGCTGCAGTTCCGATCGGAACTTGATGAAGGGGTTAGGGTTTTTTATTTTTGGGTTTGTTGGATGGATTAATGGCTGATTTCTCATGTTATTAACTTAATATAATATTATAAAAGGATTTTAAGATGTGGGCTTGGGTCGGGGCTTGACTTGTAAGTTTGAAAGTTGAACAATTAAGCCCCTAAACTCTTCCAATTTAACTCTTTTTTACACCAAACCTCATAACCTACAAGTAAACAATTATCTTTGTAACATTAAGCATAAACAAACCATAAAACTTAATAATTATACTAAAAAGCAATTAAAACATGATAAAAATGATACGGAAAGTAAGTGTGTTTCACTACACATCAAACATCCCCACACTTAAGTCTTTTTCGTCCCTGAAAAAGTCTAATGCAGTTGGATCAGAATCAGAAAATCAAAGTTAAATCAAACATATAGGTTAGATTTTAAAGCTCAGAAAAACGGAAAAACCGCGATCATCGATATTGTTGTCCACCTAAACCCATGCCTTAATCTTTACCGGGACAAATAATATCCGACAATAATATTACTTAGTGGTTTACACAATTAGACCCGCTTATTTTCTGCTTTTACCGGACCAGACCACCCCAACTTGACTTAAACCTCAAAATTAGCAAAATTAAAACTTTGTTGCTCCATATTTATGAATAGTTAAGACGATCAAGGGTATTGTTTATCCACCTAAGCTTAAGCATCAAAGTCTACCAAGCAGCCATTAGATATGATTAAGGTTCAATTATTTATAGCTAGTGTTCCCCACAACATGACATACCCCCGTTATCAAGCAATACCCCAAATCCATAACCATAGGTGAGTATGCAAAATTTCATCTGTAGGGCTTACATGTAGCGTGTCCCTTGTGGTCCGTGTCTTAATGGTAATGAGACGCGAGCAAGGGGACCCCACATGACTAACAGCGTGGATGATCAAGTCTGTAGTGTATTTGTACTTTTGTACTTTTGTGATCATGTTTATAGACTTATAAGGGTTTGCTCTTTGGCTTTATTTTAAATTTCCACAACCCCACTTAGAAATTGTGAATACCCAGCTAAATAGATTGCATACAGACCCATGGTCTCCGGACCCGAAGCATCCCATCAATACAGGATTTAAGGTTATAAAACCATACGCCGATGAGGTGTAAAACACTAAACTAGCATTTAAGATTTATATCACAGGCTACACGGCATACTCTAACGTTAAACCTACCCAAGCATCATATGATAACGTATTCGAATTTTTAAAAACTCATGATACTTCCACATTTTCATACCAAAATTTGAGGCTTGAGTATGGCCCGACCTTTCATTGCTTATTTTCCACGGACAAAACGCTTTACCCACAAAAGATTTCCGTTTAACCGTTTTATCAAATTTGCCCTTTCATTTTCAAGGCTGAGCCTATCGACACATCCCAAGTTAAGTACGTTTTCTTTTATTTATCTCATATTATTAGTGTTTGAAAAACCAATTTCCGATAAATATCATCATCTCCCACTTTAATGCAACAGAAGCTAAAAACAAGGGATATTTTTTTTTCAACATACGAAAACGAAAAACAAGTGAAAACTTTTTATTATTTTTAAAAAATTTTTTTTTCTCTACAACTAAGTAAAATAAATTCCCATCCCCACACTTAGAACGAAATCGTCCTCGATGAGAACAAGGAAAAGAAATAAAATAAAAATAAATCGCAAAGCATAAAATTAAAACTTGAAAGAACAGAAATTAAAATAGAGAACGGGTTACTCCCCTGGTTTAGATGCAGATTCTTCACCATCTGTGTATGACTCAAACGAACGTATAGCATTTCATTCGCGGCCACAACCTCGGGTGGACCAGTTGCAAAACGCCATCAGAGCTACCATGCGCATAATAATACCTGTAACAACTCAAACTCGCTCGCATGTAGCGGCGTACTAAACAGAAAACAAAAACATAAGAAATAAACATATTTTTGTGTTTTTGAATTTTTTTAATTTTTTTGATTTTTATTAAATATTTAATTTTTAATTTTTTTTTGTATTTTCTATTTTTAAATAACAAAAAAAAAATAAAAAAAAAATAAAAAATAAAAAACAAAACTCTAAATCTCGGTCTGCCTCCAGAGAGCGCTTAATTTAACGGGTCCTCAGCCTGACCCCAAATCTCAATTTCAATCAGGTGGCTTCTCCTTTATCCGTTTCCCACTCGACCCGTTTCGTTTTATTTGTCTACTATTAGTCGGGAAAAACTTACCAGAAAAATTTAAAGAGATTTTGAAAAACTGAAACGGGTCGGACCACCAAGACTTATACTTACCTGGACCAAACTTTATACGAGTCGTGTAATGAAGGAGGATGTCATCTTTGCTGTGTGTCAACTTTTTATTTTGTTTCGTATGTCGTATCCTCACTTTCAAGTTCGTTTGATCCAAGTATACATGTTCCCTCTTCTGTGATGTCTCTCTGATAATTAATCTTTCTATTCCTTCAATGTCACCTCCCGGGTCAAATTTCGTATCATCTACTTCCATAGAGGTATCCTCCACAAGCTCTTCATGACAACCCTCAATATCCAAGACAACCACATTCGCCTTCTCGACCTCCATCAAAGTAGATGCAATGATAGCCGACAGCTTCATCTCTTCATCTAAAAACACATACTCAAGGTGGGCAGGTGAAACCATAATCTCTAAGGAAGAAGGAGGAATCTCGACCGAAGGTCGGTCCATCGGATCGTCTCGTACGATCTCAGCAGACACGCCAGATTCAGGGGTATGCGACTCGGTGTCGTCATCTAAGGACTGATTAGTTACGGCAACCATCTCAATCTCACTTAGGGGTTCGAAAAGTGTTTGACTCAGAGGTGGAACATATACCGAGTCATTCACAATAGCATGAAATACATCGTCCATTATTGCCACCAATTCCGGGGTGGGCTCTAATATATTTCCCAATGAATCCCTATACCCTAAGAAGTTCCCCATCAGATCATATGTGAAACGGTATGGAAGTTCTACCCAAAGTGATTCGAAGTTAGCCTTTTGTGCCTCGTTTTCTATCCTCCTTCGCTCATAAGCATCATGTACCCAGTGATCTCGGCCACACACTTTGCACCATGGCGTTCCAACGTGTCGTCCGAACATATTTCCTTTAAAGAACACTCGAAAGAAAAAGGATCACGGGCACCAAATAAAAATAGAACAAAATACTTAAAATAAAATTAAACTAAAACTTAACTAAATAAAATAACTAATCTAATCTAAATATACGAAAATACAATAGGCAAATCCTAACTAGGGTCGTTCTCAATACGCCTCTAACCGTGTCCCCGGCAACGACGCCAAAAACTTGATGTGCGAAAATATATATATAAATAAAACACAAGTCGCAACTAAGCTTTAAAAACCAAACAATCTATCCTAGTTCACACAAACGGCAAGTGTACCGATCGCGTATAGCACAGATAAGGAAAGTCCGGATATCGAACTCGAAGACACGTGAAAACGTTTATAATTACTAAACTCTAACCAAGACTCACCAAAATATTTAATTAATTTATTTTAGAATTTAATTTAACTACTTAACTTAACTGAATGAAAACTTTTAACAAAACTTTGAAAACTTTGATTTAAATTCAATGAATAAAGACGTCTACCTAGGAATGAATCATGTTGATAGAAATAACAAGACAATGGATTGAAAATATTCACGACACCGGTTATAAAAGATGACAAAACTAAAACTTGTTTAAGAAAGTCAAATTACCTCTCAGTCTCTCTAACAATCTCTAACTTATTTTAGTTGATTTTAAAGAATAAACCGGAAAAACAATTATTAACGTGTTCAAATGACGACTCACCTCTCGGTCTCACCGACACACTATCCTAATGGAAACGAATACTACGCAACCAAGGACAGAGGAACAATTTAACTTAACCCAAATTAAACCAACTAATTGCACATAAACACTCAAACTTGACAAGACAAAAACCCGCTCTCGCGCGGTCTTAATTCTAACAAGTAAAAGCAACGAGACAATATTACTTCTTATCACCTCTCGGTCTCAAAGAAGGTGTATTTTAACTGATTTTAGATGATTTATATTACCCACTTATCCCTACCGTTGTACACCCCGCAAATAAACCCTAAACACCAAGTCAAGAGTCTAACAAGCAATCAATTAATCAAAACTAATTCAATTAACTAATGCAAGAGGATTATAAGTAATAAAACATAAAACACAGCCATCACACACAATCTAATTTATGGTTTAGTTAAACTTTACATCAATAATTCAAGTCTTGAACATTAACAATCCATTATACAAGTCTAAACTACTCAACAATCATCTATCCTAGGCAGAACAAACTAGTTTAGCTACTCATAGATTTTGGACAGCCATGCATACTTAAGAAAAACATCACAAACATCAACTTAAACATGATCAAATTCATTCAAGATTCAAACACAATCAATCACAAGTCAAACTATCAATCACTTGCAAAACAATCCAAAGCAAAAGACTAATTCAACAAAGTTAGGGTTCTTGAACAATAACCAAAGTTTAAGGACAATTACTTAGGGTTTATGGCTGAGATTTATGATGTATAAGATGCCTAACAGCTGTACAAAGATGCCCCTTGATGTTCCTTTTCCTCTCCAGCCGCCACAGCCACCACAGCCGCCGCCTAGCTTTCCTTTTTTCTTCTTCTTTGGCTGCTGCAGTTCCGATCGGAACTTGATGAAGGGGTTAGGGTTTTTTATTTTTGGGTTTGTTGGATGGATTAATGGCTGATTTCTCATGTTATTAACTTAATATAATATTATAAAAGGATTTTAAGATGTGGGCTTGGGTCGGGGCTTGACTTGTAAGTTTGAAAGTTGAACAATTAAGCCCCTAAACTCTTCCAATTTAACTCTTTTTTACACCAAACCTCATAACCTACAAGTAAACAATTATCTTTGTAACATTAAGCATAAACAAACCATAAAACTTAATAATTATACTAAAAAGCAATTAAAACATGATAAAAATGATACGGAAAGTAAGTGTGTTTCACTACACATCAAACATCCCCACACTTAAGTCTTTTTCGTCCCTGAAAAAGTCTAATGCAGTTGGATCAGAATCAGAAAATCAAAGTTAAATCAAACATATAGGTTAGATTTTAAAGCTCAGAAAAACGGAAAAACCGTGATCATCGATATTGTTGTCCACCTAAACCCATGCCTTAATCTTTACCGGGACAAATAAGATCCGACAATAATATTACTTAGTGGTTTACACAATTAGACCCGCTTATTTTCTGCTTTTACCGGACCAGACCACCCCAACTTGACTTAAACCTCAAAATTAGCAAAATTAAAACTTTGTTGCTCCATATTTATGAATAGTTAAGACGATCAAGGGTATTGTTTATCCACCTAAGCTTAAGCATCAAAGTCTACCAAGCAGCCATTAGATATGATTAAGGTTCAATTATTTATAGCTAGTGTTCCCCACAACATGACATACCCCCGTTATCAAGCAATACCCCAAATCCATAACCATAGGTGAGTATGCAAAATTTCATCTGTAGGGCTTACATGTAGCGTGTCCCTTGTGGTCCGTGTCTTAATGGTAATGAGACGCGAGCAAGGGGACCCCACATGACTAACAGCGTGGATGATCAAGTCTGTAGTGTATTTGTACTTTTGTACTTTTGTGATCATGTTTATAGACTTATAAGGGTTTGCTCTTTGGCTTTATTTTAAATTTCCACAACCCCACTTAGAAATTGTGAATACCCAGCTAAATAGATTGCATACAGACCCATGGTCTCCGGACCCGAAGCATCCCATCAATACAGGATTTAAGGTTATAAAACCATACGCCGATGAGGTGTAAAACACTAAACTAGCATTTAAGATTTATATCACAGGCTACACGGCATACTCTAACGTTAAACCTACCCAAGCATCATATGATAACGTATTCGAATTTTTAAAAACTCATGATACTTCCACATTTTCATACCAAAATTTGAGGCTTGAGTATGGCCGACCTTTCATTGCTTATTTTCCACGGACAAAACGCTTTACCCACAAAAGATTTCCGTTTAACCGTTTTATCAAATTTGCCCTTTCATTTTCAAGGCTGAGCCTATCGACACATCCCAAGTTAAGTACGTTTTCTTTTATTTATCTCATATTATTAGTGTTTGAAAAACCAATTTCCGATAAATATCATCATCTCCCACTTTAATGCAACAGAAGCTAAAAACAAGGGATATTTTTTTTTCAACATACGAAAACGAAAAACAAGTGAAAACTTTTTATTATTTTTTAAAAATTTTTTTTTCTCTACAACTAAGTAAAATAAATTCCCATCCCCACACTTAGAACGAAATCGTCCTCGATGAGAACAAGGAAAAGAAATAAAATAAAAATAAATCGCAAAGCATAAAATTAAAACTTGAAAGAACAGAAATTAAAATAGAGAACGGGTTACTCCCCTGGTTTAGATGCAGATTCTTCACCATCTGTGTATGACTCAAACGAACGTATAGCATTTCATTCGCGGCCACAACCTCGGGTGGACCAGTTCCAAAACGCCATCAGAGCTACCATGCGCATAATAATACCTGTAACAACTCAAACTCGCTCGCATGTAGCGGCGTACTAAACAGAAAACAAAAACATAAGAAATAAACATATTTTTGTGTTTTTGAATTTTTTTAATTTTTTTGATTTTTATTAAATATTTAATTTTTAATTTTTTTTTGTATTTTCTATTTTTAAATAACAAAAAAAAAATAAAAAAAAAATAAAAAATAAAAAACAAAACTCTAAATCTCGGGCTGCCTCCAGAGAGCGCTTAGTTTAACGGGTCCTCAGCCTGACCCCAAATCTCAATTTCAATCAGGTGGCTTCTCCTTTATCCGTTTCCCACTCGACCCGTTTCGTTTTATTTGTCTACTATTAGTCGGGAAAAACTTACCAGAAAAATTTAAAGAGATTTTGAAAAACTGAAACGGGTCGGACCACCAAGACTTATACTTACCTGGACCAAACTTTATACGAGTCGTGTAATGAAGGAGGATGTCATCTTTGCTGTGTGTCAACTTTTTATTTTGTTTCGTATGTCGTATCCTCACTTTCAAGTTCGTTTGATCCAAGTATACATGTTCCCTCTTCTGTGATGTCTCTCTGATAATTAATCTTTCTATTCCTTCAATGTCACCTCCCGGGTCAAATTTCGTATCATCTACTTCCATAGAGGTATCCTCCACAAGCTCTTCATGACAACCCTCAATATCCAAGACAACCACATTCGCCTTCTCGACCTCCATCAAAGTAGATGCAATGATAGCCGACAGCTTCATCTCTTCATCTAAAAACACATACTCAAGGTGGGCAGGTGAAACCATAATCTCTAAGGAAGAAGGAGGAATCTCGACCGAAGGTCGGTCCATCGGATCGTCTCGTACGATCTCAGCAGACACGCCAGATTCAGGGGTATGCGACTCGGTGTCGTCATCTAAGGACTGATTAGTTACGGCAACCATCTCAATCTCACTTAGGGGTTCGAAAAGTGTTTGACTCAGAGGTGGAACATATACCGAGTCATTCACAATAGCATGAAATACATCGTCCATTATTGCCACCAATTCCGGGGTGGGCTCTAATATATTTCCCAATGAATCCCTATACCCTAAGAAGTTCCCCATCAGATCATATGTGAAACGGTATGGAAGTTCTACCCAAAGTGATTCGAAGTTAGCCTTTTGTGCCTCGTTTTCTATCCTCCTTCGCTCATAAGCATCATGTACCCAGTGATCTCGGCCACACACTTTGCACCATGGCGTTCCAACGTGTCGTCCGAACATATTTCCTTTAAAGAACACTCGAAAGAAAAAGGATCACGGGCACCAAATAAAAATAGAACAAAATACTTAAAATAAAATTAAACTAAAACTTAACTAAATAAAATAACTAATCTAATCTAAATATACGAAAATACAATAGGCAAATCCTAACTAGGGTCGTTCTCAATACGCCTCTAACCGTGTCCCCGGCAACGACGCCAAAAACTTGATGTGCGAAAATATATATATAAATAAAACACAAGTCGCAACTAAGCTTTAAAAACCAAACAATCTATCCTAGTTCACACAAACGGCAAGTGTACCGATCGCGTATAGCACAGATAAGGAAAGTCCGGATATCGAACTCGAAGACACGTGAAAACGTTTATAATTACTAAACTCTAACCAAGACTCACCAAAATATTTAATTAATTTATTTTAGAATTTAATTTAACTACTTAACTTAACTGAATGAAAACTTTTAACAAAACTTTGAAAACTTTGATTTAAATTCAATGAATAAAGACGTCTACCTAGGAATGAATCATGTTGATAGAAATAACAAGACAATGGATTGAAAATATTCACGACACCGGTTATAAAAGATGACAAAACTAAAACTTGTTTAAGAAAGTCAAATTACCTCTCAGTCTCTCTAACAATCTCTAACTTATTTTAGTTGATTTTAAAGAATAAACCGGAAAAACAATTATTAACGTGTTCAAATGACGACTCACCTCTCGGTCTCACCGACACACTATCCTAATGGAAACGAATACTACGCAACCAAGGACAGAGGAACAATTTAACTTAACCCAAATTAAACCAACTAATTGCACATAAACACTCAAACTTGACAAGACAAAAACCCGCTCTCGCGCGGTCTTAATTCTAACAAGTAAAAGCAACGAGACAATATTACTTCTTATCACCTCTCGGTCTCAAAGAAGGTGTATTTTAACTGATTTTAGATGATTTATATTACCCACTTATCCCTACCGTTGTACACCCCGCAAATAAACCCTAAACACCAAGTCAAGAGTCTAACAAGCAATCAATTAATCAAAACTAATTCAATTAACTAATGCAAGAGGATTATAAGTAATAAAACATAAAACACAGCCATCACACACAATCTAATTTATGGTTTATTAAACTTTACATCAATAATTCAAGTCTTGAACATTAACAATCCATTATACAAGTCTAAACTACTCAACAATCATCTATCCTAGGCAGAACAAACTAGTTTAGCTACTCATAGATTTTGGACAGCCATGCATACTTAAGAAAAACATCACAAACATCAACTTAAACATGATCAAATTCATTCAAGATTCAAACACAATCAATCACAAGTCAAACTATCAATCACTTGCAAAACAATCCAAAGCAAAAGACTAATTCAACAAAGTTAGGGTTCTTGAACAATAACCAAAGTTTAAGGACAATTACTTAGGGTTTATGG
Organism: Bidens hawaiensis; assembly: GCF_021521415.1. Taxonomy (NCBI): domain Eukaryota; kingdom Viridiplantae; phylum Streptophyta; class Magnoliopsida; order Asterales; family Asteraceae; genus Bidens; species Bidens hawaiensis. The sequence continues at coordinate 172,510 of NW_027493678.1, read as the reverse complement.
CTGAGATTTATGATGTATAAGATGCCTAACAGCTGTACAAAGATGCCCCTTGATGTTCCTTTTCCTCTCCAGCCGCCACAGCCACCACAGCCGCCGCCTAGCTTTCCTTTTTTCTTCTTCTTTGGCTGCTGCAGTTCCGATCGGAACTTGATGAAGGGGTTAGGGTTTTTTATTTTTGGGTTTGTTGGATGGATTAATGGCTGATTTCTCATGTTATTAACTTAATATAATATTATAAAAGGATTTTAAGATGTGGGCTTGGGTCGGGGCTTGACTTGTAAGTTTGAAAGTTGAACAATTAAGCCCCTAAACTCTTCCAATTTAACTCTTTTTTACACCAAACCTCATAACCTACAAGTAAACAATTATCTTTGTAACATTAAGCATAAACAAACCATAAAACTTAATAATTATACTAAAAAGCAATTAAAACATGATAAAAATGATACGGAAAGTAAGTGTGTTTCACTACACATCAAACATCCCCACACTTAAGTCTTTTTCGTCCCTGAAAAAGTCTAATGCAGTTGGATCAGAATCAGAAAATCAAAGTTAAATCAAACATATAGGTTAGATTTTAAAGCTCAGAAAAATGGAAAAACCGTGATCATCGATATTGTTGTCCACCTAAACCCATGCCTTAATCTTTACCGGGACAAATAAGATCCGACAATAATATTACTTAGTGGTTTACACAATTAGACCCGCTTATTTTCTGCTTTTACCGGACCAGACCACCCCAACTTGACTTAAACCTCAAAATTAGCAAAATTAAAACTTTGTTGCTCCATATTTATGAATAGTTAAGACGATCAAGGGTATTGTTTATCCACCTAAGCTTAAGCATCAAAGTCTACCAAGCAGCCATTAGATATGATTAAGGTTCAATTATTTATAGCTAGTGTTCCCCACAACATGACATACCCCCGTTATCAAGCAATACCCCAAATCCATAACCATAGGTGAGTATGCAAAATTTCATCTGTAGGGCTTACATGTAGCGTGTCCCTTGTGGTCCGTGTCTTAATGGTAATGAGACGCGAGCAAGGGGACCCCACATGACTAACAGCGTGGATGATCAAGTCTGTAGTGTATTTGTACTTTTGTACTTTTGTGATCATGTTTATAGACTTATAAGGGTTTGCTCTTTGGCTTTATTTTAAATTTCCACAACCCCACTTAGAAATTGTGAATACCCAGCTAAATAGATTGCATACAGACCCATGGTCTCCGGACCCGAAGCATCCCATCAATACAGGATTTAAGGTTATAAAACCATACGCCGATGAGGTGTAAAACACTAAACTAGCATTTAAGATTTATATCACAGGCTACACGGCATACTCTAACGTTAAACCTACCCAAGCATCATATGATAACGTATTCGAATTTTTAAAAACTCATGATACTTCCACATTTTCATACCAAAATTTGAGGCTTGAGTATGGCCCGACCTTTCATTGCTTATTTTCCACGGACAAAACGCTTTACCCCCAAAAGATTTCCGTTTAACCGTTTTATCAAATTTGCCCTTTCATTTTCAAGGCTGAGCCTATCGACACATCCCAAGTTAAGTACGTTTTCTTTTATTTATCTCATATTATTAGTGTTTGAAAAACCAATTTCCGATAAATATCATCATCTCCCACTTTAATGCAACAGAAGCTAAAAACAAGGGATATTTTTTTTTCAACATACGAAAACGAAAAACAAGTGAAAACTTTTTATTATTTTTTAAAAATTTTTTTTTCTCTACAACTAAGTAAAATAAATTCCCATCCCCACACTTAGAACGAAATCGTCCTCGATGAGAACAAGGAAAAGAAATAAAATAAAAATAAATCGCAAAGCATAAAATTAAAACTTGAAAGAACAGAAATTAAAATAGAGAACGGGTTACTCCCCTGGTTTAGATGCAGATTCTTCACCATCTGTGTATGACTCAAACGAACGTATAGCATTTCATTCGCGGCCACAACCTCGGGTGGACCAGTTCCAAAACGCCATCAGAGCTACCATGCGCATAATAATACCTGTAACAACTCAAACTCGCTCGCATGTAGCGGCGTACTAAACAGAAAACAAAAACATAAGAAATAAACATATTTTTGTGTTTTTGAATTTTTTTAATTTTTTTGATTTTTATTAAATATTTAATTTTTAATTTTTTTTTGTATTTTCTATTTTTAAATAACAAAAAAAAATAAAAAAAAAATAAAAAATAAAAAACAAAACTCTAAATCTCGGGCTGCCTCCAGAGAGCGCTTAGTTTAACGGGTCCTCAGCCTGACCCCAAATCTCAATTTCAATCAGGTGGCTTCTCCTTTATCCGTTTCCCACTCGACCCGTTTCGTTTTATTTGTCTACTATTAGTCGGGAAAAACTTACCAGAAAAATTTAAAGAGATTTTGAAAAACTGAAACGGGTCGGACCACCAAGACTTATACTTACCTGGACCAAACTTTATACGAGTCGTGTAATGAAGGAGGATGTCATCTTTGCTGTGTGTCAACTTTTTATTTTGTTTCGTATGTCGTATCCTCACTTTCAAGTTCGTTTGATCCAAGTATACATGTTCCCTCTTCTGTGATGTCTCTCTGATAATTAATCTTTCTATTCCTTCAATGTCACCTCCCGGGTCAAATTTCTTATCATCTACTTCCATAGAGGTATCCTCCACAAGCTCTTCATGACAACCCTCAATATCCAAGACAACCACATTCGCCTTCTCGACCTCCATCAAAGTAGATGCAATGATAGCCGACAGCTTCATCTCTTCATCTAAAAACACATACTCAAGGTGGGCAGGTGAAACCTTAATCTCTAAGGAAGAAGGAGGAATCTCGACCGAAGGTCGGTCCATCGGATCGTCTCGTACGATCTCAGCAGACACGCCAGATTCAGGGGTATGCGACTCGGTGTCGTCATCTAAGGACTGATTAGTTACGGCAACCATCTCAATCTCACTTAGGGGTTCGAAAAGTGTTTGACTCAGAGGTGGAACATATACCGAGTCATTCACAATAGCATGCAATACATCGTCCATTATTGCCACCAATTCCGGGGTGGGCTCTAATATATTTCCCAATGAATCCCTATACCCTAAGAAGTTCCCCATCAGATCATATGTGAAACGGTATGGAAGTTCTACCCAAAGTGATTCGAAGTTAGCCTTTTGTGCCTCGTTTTCTATCCTCCTTCGCTCATAAGCATCATGTACCCAGTGATCTCGGCCACACACTTTGCACCATGGCGTTCCAACGTGTCGTCCGAACATATTTCCTTTAAAGAACACTCGAAAGAAAAAGGATCACGGGCACCAAATAAAAATAGAACAAAATACTTAAAATAAAATTAAACTAAAACTTAACTAAATAAAATAACTAATCTAATCTAAATATACGAAAATACAATAGGCAAATCCTAACTAGGGTCGTTCTCAATACGCCTCTAACCGTGTCCCCGGCAACGACGCCAAAAACTTGATGTGCGAAAATATATATATAAATAAAACACAAGTCGCAACTAAGCTTTAAAAACCAAACAATCTATCCTAGTTCACACAAACGGCAAGTGTACCGATCGCGTATAGCACAGATAAGGAAAGTCCGGATATCGAACTCGAAGACACGTGAAAACGTTTATAATTACTAAACTCTAACCAAGACTCACCAAAATATTTAATTAATTTATTTTAGAATTTAATTTAACTACTTAACTTAACTGAATGAAAACTTTTAACAAAACTTTGAAAACTTTGATTTAAATTCAATGAATAAAGACGTCTACCTAGGAATGAATCATATTGATAGAAATAACAAGACAATGGATTGAAAATATTCACGACACCGGTTATAAAAGATGATACAACTAAAACTTGTTTAAGAAAGTCAAATTACCTCTCAGTCTCTCTTACAATCTCTAACTTATTTTAGTTGATTTTAAAGAATAAACCGGAAAAACAATTATTAACGTGTTCAAATGACGACTCACCTCTCGGTCTCACCGACACACTATCCTAATGGAAACGAATACTACGCAACCAAGGACAGAGGAACAATTTAACTTAACCCAAATTAAACCAACTAATTGCACATAAACACTCAAACTTGACAAGACAAAAACCCGCTCTCGCGCGGTCTTAATTCTAACAAGTAAAAGCAACGAGACAATATTACTTCTTATCACCTCTCGGTCTCAAAGAAGGTGTATTTTAACTGATTTTAGATGATTTATATTACCCACTTATCCCTACGGTTGTACACCCCGCAAATAAACCCTAAACACCAAGTCAAGAGTCTAACAAGCAATCAATTAATCAAAACTAATTCAATTAACTAATGCAAGAGAATTATAATTAATAAAACATAAAACACAGCCATCACACACAATCTAATTTATGGTTTAGTTAAACTTTACATCAATAATTCAAGTCTTGAACATTAACAATCCATTATACAAGTCTAAACTACTCAACAATCATCTATCCTAGGCAGAACAAACTAGTTTAGCTACTTATAGATTTTGGACAGCCATGCATACTTAAGAAAAACATCACAAACATCAACTTAAACATGATCAAATTCATTCAAGATTCAAACACAATCAATCACAAGTCAAACTATCAATCACTTGCAAAACAATCCAAAGCAAAAGACTAATTCAACAAAGTTAGGGTTCTTGAACAATAACCAAAGTTTAAGGACAATTACTTATGGTTTATGGCTGAGATTTATGATGTATAAGATGCCTAACGGCTGTACAAAGATGCCCCTTGATGTTCCTCTTCCTCTCCAGCCGCCACAGCCACCACAGCCGCCGCCTAGCTTTCCTTTTTTCTTCTTCTTTGGACGCTGCAGTTCCGATCGGAACTTGATGAAGGGGTTAGGGTTTTTTATTTTCGGGTGTGTTGGATGGATTAATGGCTGAGTTCTCATGTTATTAACTTAATATAATATTATAAAAGGCTTTTAAGATGTGGGCTTGGGTCGGGCCTTGACTTGTAAGTTTGAAAGTTGAACAATTAAGCCCCTAAACTCTTCCAATTTAACTCTTTTTTCCACCAAACCTCATAACCTACAAGTAAACAATTATCTTTGTAACATTAAGCATAAACAAACCATAAAACTTAATAATTATACTAAAAAGCAATTAAAACATGATAAAAATGATACGGAAAGTAAGTGTGTTTCACTACATATCAGGGGACATCCTTCAATAAGAGATTAGATAAAGGTTTTGAAATTTCACTAAAACCCTTAATGAATCTCCTCTAAAATCCGGCATGTCCCAAAAATGATCTCACCCCTTTGACATTTTTTGGTGGTGGAAAAGATGAAATTACTTTTATTTTAGCTTGATCACTACGTGAAACCACATGGCCCAACACAATGCCCTCTTGCACCATGAAGTGATTTTTTTCCCAACTCAACACCAAGTTTGTCTCAAAACAAAATTTTAAACCTTTTCTAAAGCATTGAGACACGACTCGAAAGTTGAGCCAAAAATGGAAAAATCGTCCATAAAAACTTCAAGTGAATCCCCGACCATGTCAGAAAAGATGCTCATCATACATATTTGAAAAGTGGTCGGGGCATTACACAGTCCAAATGGCATTTGCCTAAAGGCAAAATTACCATATGGACAAGTGAAGGTGGTCTTGTGTTGGTCATCGTAATAGATTGCAATTTGACTGTAACCCAAATATCCATCCAAAAAAACAATAATATTTTTTACCAGAATGTTTTTCAATTATTTGACCAATGAATGGTAATGGAAAATGGTCTTATGAGGTTGCATTATATAAATTTCTATAATCATGCACACTCGCCACCCGGTTACTGGTCGGATGGCGATTTGTTCACCATTATCATCTTTTATTACCTGGATGCCGACTTTCTTAGGTACTACCTGTGTCGGGATCACCCATGCACTATATGAAATGGGTTAAATGATTCCCACATCCCACCACTTAATCACCTCATTTTTCACAATTTCTCGCAAATTCGGGTTCAATCTTCTTTGAGTCTCCCTTGTTGGTTTAGCCTCCTCATTTGTAATTATTTTATGCATAACATTCGAAGGACTAATACCCTTTAAATTTGCAAGTATCCATCCAACGGCCGCCTTGTGTGCTTCCAAAACCTTTACCAACGCCCTCTCTTGATCTTCCTCCAAGTTAGAAGCAATGATAACCGAAAGGGTTTCATTATCCACTAAAAATGCATACTTCAAATGACCTGGAGTTTCCTTAAATTAAACCTTTAGTGGACACTCCAAAGATGGCTTTGTGTCCGAGTTGATCTCCATTGGTAAGTTCTAAAATTGATGTGTCCAAGGTGGTCTTCCTTCCGGCATAGTTAAAGTATCTTGTTTTTGTTCTTCCATCCGTAAAGCAAACACGTGTACCTGTTCAAAATCATCACAAATACATTCTTCCAAACAATCTTCATCATATTCATGAGGAATACAATAATCAACCACATCTGCCATAATACATTCTTCACCACTCAAAGAATTAGCAACATTAGTAAAAACATTAAGGCGCATTTTTCGTTTACCAAACGCCATGTCAACAGTACCAAATCTACAATCAATGATTGCATGGGCAGTGTTCAAAAATGCTCGACCCATGATAACATTTTGTTGTTGACTTGGGTCACCCGACGAATAATCTAACACCAAAATATCCATAAGATAATAAAAATCCTCCACTTTCACAATTACATCTTGCACGATCCCACGGGGAAGTTTATGGGACAAATCCGCTAATACAACTATGGTCTCAACACGTTTCAAAGGACCAAAGTCATATTGGTCATATATAACCCCCCCGAGGGAATGCTTACTCGGCCCCAAGATCTAGTAACTCCCTAGACATTTGGAATTCACCAACTTGAATATTAATTAAGGACGTTTCCGGATTTTGAAGCTTAGGAGGAAGAACTTCTTTTAACACCGCACTTACCTGCTCAGTTAAATCCACCCGTTTAGGCACTTTCTATTGCCTCTTTTGGGTGCATAATTTTTTCAAAAGTTTAGCATACGCGGGTACTTACTTAATTGCCTCAAGTGTAGGTAAATTCACTTTTACCTGTTTAAACACCTCCCACATTTCCTCCTTTTGAGGACCCCGTTTAACAATTACGTTTTTCTTACCCGGGTTAAGCAAAGCCGAAGGAAATGGAACCGTATTTGATTCGACTTCCTTATTTTTATCTTTTAAATTTGAATCTTGACCCGAAGTTTGTAACGGTTTTTTAAAAGTGACATGTTTAGTGGGTTTATTAGTTTCAATTTCATAATCACTTTCATTACCCCTAATGTCCTCAACTTCCCCATCAACCACACCCGATGACAAATCAGTTTTATACTCTTTACCACTTCTTAACACACTAACATGGTTAATAGGAACGTTACGGGATGAGATATGGGAAGGGTTTACCTTAGTGTCGTTTGGCAGTTGACCCTTGTTTTTCTTCAATCAGACACTTCGGTTGCAAGTTAACCCATTTGAGTGGTCAACGATTGGATGGCCTTGTCTCGGACTTCATCCTTTTGCATTAGAGCTTCATCAACTTGATTTCTCCATTGCATATCTTGTTGCATAATCTTCAACATGTCCATAACTTCATTTCCACTTGATGAACTTTGACACGCGGACCCACTTTGACCGCCACCCCCTTGCCCTTGGAACCCTTGATTATTCCCACCATGAAAATTACTTTGATTGTTATATTGTTGGCGAGGAACATAATTTCCTTGATTCCCTTGGAAATTCGGGTTGGATTGAGTAGCCGGATTTCCATAGCGAAAATTTGGGTGATTCCGTAACCCGGGGTGGTAAGTGTTGGAGTTCATATTGTAATTCCTACCACCCCCCTGATGTTCATTCACCTCCGAAGCATGACCCAACTCATTACAATATGTACAAACCTCGATTACCTAATTAGTAGCTTGTACCCCTCATTCTTCCACGGCTTGTACTTGTGGTCTTCCAATTGCCGGTCTTGCTCTTCTTCCGATTTGAGCCTTTCTCTTTGATGTGACCGCTATTTGTTCCAAATATGCCCAATCATCTTGTTCATAATTAGTACCAAATGTACCATTTGTAATCGACCTCAAATCCCGTTCATCATCCATACTCCACCCCTCATGAAACGCATTCAATAATTCCTATATAGTAATACCATGATGAGGACAATTTTTAATCATCTTGTTAAACCGCTCGAATGATTCATGAAACATCTCACCCGATTGTTGTTGGAAGGTTCTCAAAATCCTTCGTGCATCGTTAGTCTTTTGGGCCGTGAAAAATTCTTTCAAGAATCTTTGTTGCATCTCGGCCCAAGTATAAATGGATGTGGAAGGTAATGTGTAAAACCATCTCTTTGCCTTATCTTCCAAAGAAAATTGAAACAAGACCAACTTAACCTCATCTGACGAAAACCCTTGACCCCCAATCATGTTGCAAATTGAGTCATATGCCTCCAAGTGAAAGTAAGTTCCTCCGTTTCTAGACCCTTATACTTTGGTTGACTTTGGAGGGAATTGGTCCTCACCTCAAATGTCCTTCCTTGTTGATTGTGAAAAATAACCATCGGAGACGGATTACTAGTGATTATCGGTCAAAAATGAGCTTCAATCCCCCTTACCATCTCTCTTGCATGCGTTCTTGGTACCCCCATTGGAACTCTTGGTTGACCCATTTGCCTATATACAGGCCTTGGAGGTGCAAATTTTTGAAATTGTGGTTGACGCATTTGTTGTTTAAATTGTTTCCCTTGTGGTTGTACTTGTTGTAGAGCTTTTTGTTGTTGTTGAACAACCGGTGGTGGTTGTATATTAAGTTCTTTCACCGGTTCTGTTTTTTGCCCTTGTACATACTCAAAATTCCCTTGATTCACCCTTTGACTTCCATCACCCCCCCCCCCCCCCCGTGTAGTAACCTTCCACTTCATACCCCTTAAATTCACTGTCAAGTCTATACCCATAACCATCACCTTGTGTTCTTAAATATTGCATGAAAGATAGAGGTTTATATTGATGGCTTGATTGTGGTTTTTGAAGGTTGGTTGTTGGTTTTGTGGAGATGATGATGCACCAAAGGTAGGAAAAATGTTAGAAATAGGTGGCAATGTTAATGATTTTGAGTAGGTGAATTGAGCATGTATGGGTTCGGTTGTGTGAGTTGGTTTCAATTCACTTGATAAAATATGTATGGTAGTAGTAATCGGTGGAGGTGAAATTAGTGGAGGTGTAGATGGCAATGTTTGACCCGAAGTGGGAGCTGGTGAATCCATGTTGCTGTTTAATGCAGTTGGAGAACCAAGAAGCTTGTTCTCCCTAAGTCGGTTTCTTCTAAGTGTCCGTTCAATCTCGGGATCAATTACTAGTGGTGATGACTTGTTGGAGCCTCTAGTATGCATACACCTGTAAGTACCTGCACACTAACACAACCAGCGTAAACCCGAAAATATAAAAAATGAAAAATACAAAAGCTAACACACATTGCGCACTACTCCCCGGCAACAGCGCTAAAATTTGACGTGATGTCAAAGACTCACTCAAAAATAAACCGATTGCAACTAATTAGATAGAGGAAAGAGGGTATCGAACACAGGGAGTTTGTGGAAAATGTGTTACTAAGTAGCTATGTAATTTATCTATATTAAATAGTGCAGAAAATAAATTCGAAGATTTGGTTGTTTTATATGATTAACAAAAAGAACTGAAAACAATTTAATGAATTTTATATCAATACGAGAAAATATGCCTTCCCTCGGTTTCAGGTTTCTACGAATGCCAAAATAAATGTTTAACTGAGATGAACGATAAAGATATAGTCCGTGCTTATGAAACGATTGTGATAATTGAAGACTAAGTACTTGGATTATAAATTCAAGGTAATCAATCAAATATCAATTAGTTATCCAACCCCGAAACCCTCCCGATTAATCTCGATTGCTTCCGGCACAAAGAACTGACGGTTTAGAACACGAACTCAACAAACTAACAATCTACTAATCAATTCATAAACACCATAATAATGAAATCAATAAGTTCAAACTATTATCTCAGAAATTGCATAAACATTCAATCAACATTAATAACGAAACCTTACAATCCGAGGGAAAACACAAAGAGAATTAGCCGAGCATGATCCGGTTCATCATCCATTCGATTATAGTAAACGTACGAATTAAAAACATGTGTTTAACGATTACACAACACTCAATGGATCTATCGAACCTCCAATTCGCCCCTAGGTCATCCTCCTTTGAAAGATAATGATAAGAATGTCAAAAGCCGTTCCTAAAACGAGTTTATAAGGCTGTTACAAGTTTCAGCGTCAGGTCCACAATAAGCTACTGTGGCCACCGTAGCTTATTGGGGCTTCCAAATAACCCACGATGGCTTAAAACTGCCATACGACAACCATTTTAGCCAGGTCCCACCATAGCTTACGGTGGCCACCGTAAGCTACAGTGGCTTCCTCCTTTCCTTCTTGTTTTCTTCATAATTTTTTCGTTCCAAGTCCATTTTCTTCACCGTTTTTACCCACGTTCTCGTAATTCCATCCTCTATCTACTCCTACCTGCAATTATATGAGTAAACGTAGTCAAAAAATTCAACAAAAATAAACCGATTGCATGCATGATTATTAATCATTTTAATTCACTTAAGGGTTGTCAAATGGACCACACGTCACTGACCTTATAATTTCTCGATGATTTGATCAATGAACGGTAGAGGGAAATGGTCTTTGGAAGTCGCGTCATTCAAATTCCGATAGTCAACATAAATTCGCCATCCGGTTACCGGTCGGGTGGCAATCTCTTCACCCTTGTCATTACGGATTATCTGAATATACGCCTTCTTCGGAACCGTTTGTGTTGCACTTACCCAAGTGCTATCCGAAATTGGGAAAACAATTCCCACATCCAACCACTTCGATACCTCTTTCTTTAAAACTTCCCTCATATATAGATTCAAGTGTCTTTGTGCATCATGTGCGGGTTTTACCTCGGGGTCCGTACAAATTTTATGCATCACGATAGACGAACTAATTCCCTTCAAAAGTCTGCTATCGTCCACCCAATCGCCGCTTTATGTTCTTTCAAAACTTCCATCAACACCCTTATTTGATCTTCTTCTAAGTTTAATGTGATAATGGCGGGAATTGTTTCATTTTCTCCCAAAAAAACACATATTTGACGTGTTTTGGGAGTTCCTTCAACTAGACTACCGGAGGACTCTCAAGTGAAGGCTTCAACTTGTAATCGATAGTGTCCGGTAGCATCTCCACATGTTGCGACCATGGTGGTTTACCCATACTTGCAGCATAAACTGCAACTGCCTTCTCCTCCTCATGTAACTGCAATGTATGCTCAAACGTTGTCCAATCAAAAATGTCACACTCCTATGTGGTCTCGTCCTCATTCTCATGAGGATACAACCCGTCAATGACGTCCGCCATAAAGCATTCATCACTAACCAGAGGGTTAGAAACATTTGAAAAGACATTTAAACGCAGATTTTTATTCCCAAATGCCATATCAACTACTCCTGTTCTACAATTTATTAAAGCATTTAAAGTTGCCAAAAAGGGCCTAATAAGATTCACGTTCGGTTGTCGTTTCACGTTAACTGTCACATAGTCTAGAACCAGGAAGTCAATCGGGTAGTAAAAATCTTCAATCATAACAATTACATCAATAACGATTCCCCTAGGAAGCTTAAGAGTCAAATCAGCTAACACCACAGTGGTGTCGGCTTTTCTGAGTGGGTTAAAATCGTATTGGTCTTATAAGATTCCCGAGAGAATACTCACCCCGGATCCAAGATCTAACAACACCCTTGTCATTTTAAAAGCACCCACTTGAATAGGTATTATTGGCGTTTTTGGATCCTGGAGCTTAGGTGGGAGGACACCCGTTAAAATCGAATTCACATTAGCAGTTAAGTCAATTTTTTAGGTATTTTATGAGTTCGCCTTTGAGTACACAAGTCCTTTAAATACTTAGCATATGAAGGGAATTTCTTAATAACATCAATAAGGGGTAGATTTATTTTTACTTGTGTGAAAATTTCCCATATTTCCTCCTCTTGTGGGCCCTTCTTTTTGAGTGATGATGATGTTTCGGGATTCACCAATTCTTGAGGAAATGGAACGGTTTTACCAGTTTGACCCATCTCCTTGGCGGTTGGTGTTTCCTTTTTATTTACCGATTTATTTAAAATTTTATCAATTAAATTTTTGGTTTATTTATTGTTTCAATTTCCACATCATCATCACTATTCTCATTCTCACCCAAATATTCCACCACACCTTCAACGAAGGATGATGGTGGATTTACCCCATCATCATAAACCTTACCGGTCCTAAGGGTACTTTCCTAGTTAATGTGGGTGCTCTTTCCACCAGAAGAACTGTTATTCTGATGGTTCGGGTTTTAATAATTGTCACTCGATAGTTTGAATGGATTTTTATTGAAACTTTCCACTTCTTTAGTTAACTGACTCACCTGTTTATCCCTTGAAGCATTAGATTTCTCTTGGAGCTCTAATCTCTGATTCACACTATTATTCTGAGTCTCTTGATCTGTTTTCATTTGCTTTAACAACTCCATCACATTCTTAATCGACTCTTCTTTGTTACCCGAGTAATTCCCTTTTTCCTGCTGATAACTCTTTTGATAACCTTTATTATAACCCCTAGAATCTCTCTGATTGTACCCGCTCTAACCCTTACCTGAACTGTTCCCATACTGTTTCCGATTCGACTGATATCCTGTCTTCTAACAACCGCCTTCAAATTCAGGTTCGGCTGAGTGATCGCGTTTCCATAGCTGAAATTTGGATGATTTTTGAGGATCGGATGATAAGTATTTGACTTCGTATTGTCGCACTTCCTTTCACCCTGGACATAGTTGACCTATTCTTCTGCGTTCTCCTCATCTTGTACTACCCCACAACTCATGACTTCATGCCCCAACTCACCACAACCTTTGCATACTGGGTATGTTTTTACCGAGTTACCCTTTCCTTGCATAACTGCTTCCGATAACCTGTCCATCTTCTTTTCCAGTCTATCCATTCTGTCATCTGCCCCTTGATTGTCTACTACTTTTACTACTTCTCTTTTGACCATTTTATTCGACTGAGCCTGTCTCTTCGAATTAGTCGCATGTCTTTCAAGATGCCTCCAATCCACATTTTCATCATTCGCAAGAAAAGAACCATTAGTAGTGGCTTGGAGGTCTCGAACATCATCATTATAGGGACTATCGTGGAACGCCTTTATCAAATCCTATAAAACTATTCCATGATGAGGGCAAGTCCTTAACAATAGTTTAAATCTCTGAAAGGTTTCATAGAAAGTTTCACCCATACGCTGCTGAAAATTTCGAATAGCATTTTGAGCCTCTGTGGTTCTCTGTGGCATGAAATATTCATCCAAAAACTGTTGTGCCAAGTCCTGTCACGTGTAAATACTAGCCGATGGTAATGATAAGAACCACTGTTTGTTGCATCCTTCAAACTGAACTGGAACACAACCATCTTCACTTCATCCGCAGGAAAACCTGACTTGAGATAGAGGAACCGATTGAATTAAAATCACTCAAGTGCAGATATGGTTCTTCAGTAGCTTTTCCATGAAATGTGGGTAATCCGATTAAACTGCTCTGTCTAACTGAAAATGTTCTTGCATCTGTAACCAGAATAATGATCGGTAGAGAGTTTTTGGACACTTGTGGGATGAAGTGACTTTGAATTCCCCTAACGGGTGGTGGATTATATGCTTTCGGAACTCCATCATCAAACTCGTAAAAGGGAATCTGTAGCTCGCGGTTATTTTGACGTCTCGGAGCTTAATATTACTGATTTTCTGGATGGGTTTTGTCGAGGTTCCTGGTTATTCTGAATATTTTTTTTGTTGATACCGATCCCTATATGCATCCAAAATCTCCTCCTTATCATCACAATCTAACCCCGCATCATCCCCGATGTTCCATTATTCGACACGTATATTAGTCTGGTTAACCCCCGGTCTCTTACTTTTCTGCTGGCCTCTAACGATTTGGTGGGGCGGATCTGACTGACCAGTTGTCATCAAAGTTCAGTTGCCTTCTTTGGTTACGGTTGCCCTCTCCATGGGTTCTATTACAGTTAACATTCTGGTTACGGTTTGGTGGTGGGTTGTTTTGTGGAACATGTTGTTCTTGGTTTCGTGGTTGGTCTTGGTTATCGAGCGGGTAGTCATTAGGGTTTTAAATTATTTCGGTTACTCATGTCTTTTGTTTTTGGTATCGAATTTATGACTTATGGTTTTCGGTTTAACTTCGTTTCTGAGTTGTTCAATTTCGCTTTGCTGTTTTTTCAGCAACTATATCAAACTGTAGCGGCTCTTTCTCGCGGGATTATCTTATCTGCATTAACCTGTAAGATCACCTGCATAGACAAAAACACTAACACCCCGCGTAAAATCAACGAAGAATTAATTAAAACAAAACTAAAAATTAAGCTAAACTAGCACTTTGTGTGATGATTCCACGGCAGTGGTGCCATTTTGATCGATGTTGAAAGGTCAATCAAAAACATTTATAAAATTACCTCTACTAGAAAGGGCAAGTAAGGTGTTGAATTCACATGGAATCAATGGAAAGTTCTCGTTCAGTTTAATGCTTTTACTTAATTACTAACATTAGAGCCCGCGCTTCGCGGCGCGTATGTATTATTGTACCAATTCACAATAACAAGTTACAATGTAATTAACTTTAGAGTTCTTCGTAATCAATTTATAAATAAAATATACATGTAACATATAAGTTATGGAGAAATGTCAGTTTGGTAATTTCAAACGATTAACGAGTAAAACTGAAACCAAATAGTTTTCATAAACTCTAAAACTGAATTTTTGACTTGAGCCTGAAACTGTCCCATACACATCCTAAATATTAAAATACGTGTTCTTTAACCGGTGCAACATGAAACCTTTTAAAGTCTCATGTGGTATTTGTTAGATGTTACAAAGTTTGATGTAGTTGTAACTTATAAGAGGATCATATCAGGCTTGAAGTTCAAATGTAGTATGCTACCTTGAAAGTCAAACTGCCTTGCTTTGGTTTAGCTTACATGCCTACCAAAACAATCATTTCCTTGGGTTTAGTATGTGTGCAATTTATTTGGATGTAGGTAACCTGGTAAAGGAAAAGACAAAGATCATATATCCGATACCGCCCTTGACCTTCGTGATTAAGTTAAATTTCAATTGGTAAATTAAAAAAACTTGCAATTAATTCCAAATAAAAGTTTTCGAAAATAATATTAAACCAGCTTAACAAAACTAATGCCCACGGAGCTCTGTGCGCAAGTCTTTGATTTATTTTGTCTCAAAATTCAGTGCACAATAGTTAAACGTGTCCTCATCATACACAACTCTTGAAGGTGTCTCAGAATCCTCCTAACAATAATAGATAGATTCATAAATAGGTATTTTAGAAAAAATACATAAAATATTTTTTTGGACACATTTAAGCACATGATATTAAATTAATCACTCGCATTATTGTAGTTGAAGTGAAAGTTTTTCAAACTTGAACTTACTAAAATTCATATAAGGTTAATAATGTACACAATAAGTTAACGAAGAAAACCGACGAACCGACACAAACCAACCCGGAAATACCGACAACTAATAAATAATGCAATTTGGTTTTAGGTTGTCTAGGTTTTAAATTGCGAGATGCGCTTCGATACAACTTGGTTTTAGAAATCTTTGACAGCTAACGCTATAGATTTTCAATAAATTGCGTGATTAAGTTAACATTGTCAAAATACTTAATACTTCTAATATGGATTTTATACTTCTAATATGGATTTTATTCAAGAATTCAATTATCCGTATTAAGAGCAACTACATTCCAGGTGTAGTTTTGAGCTAGAACTCGGAGCTTGAATCCGGTATGTTTTTCAATAGAATCAATCTTCTTTGCGAGTCTTTTCTCCAAAAAATCATGTCATAAAAGATAAGAATATCGATTAAAATTCTTTATATGAAACAATTGAGTAGTAATTTTACAAATTTTGATACATTTGATACCTGACCGTCTGATAGGAAGTCTGCAACATTAATAACCGTGGTGAATTCTTTTAGAGGTATCTCTTGTTTGTTAACCCCGGCCCAAATTGACCCATTATGTAAACCACACCAGAGTTTGACCGGCTAGAGATTAAACATAACCGGTATCAACCCGTTGGTAAGAAAATAAATAACATTAGACAAACATTTAATATAATAAAACCTTAACAGAAATCGTTGTAACGCGATTACTTCTCCTCGTAGGGCATCGTTTTCATAAACAAGTTCTCATTCCTGCAGTTTGAATGTTCAATATCCTCGAACAGCATAGCATCATGAAATTATAAGGGTTGAAACTGTATAAAAACTTTATAAATGTTAGTGTTTTGATAATTTATAAAGATGTTACAAAATCTTGTTTTCTTTGATTAAAATAAGCCGTCTCTCAGTTTTTGCTTGACTTGATGTAGTTATTGCACACTTGCGCCACCATGGTTGTGGCCCATTAGACGCTTGCACCATAAACACACAAAATTTAACACAAAGTAACATATGTTTAAAGAACGATCATTGCATGACATAACATTAATAATTAAAAATAAAAATTAACTAACATACGAGTATGAGAAAAATATCAACATATCGAAATAAAAATGGAAGTACTCAGGAGTTTTCATTTCTAAGCCTAGTTACATCATCTCTCAAGAGTTCTAGCTCGGTCTCTGTTCTTGACTCTATGAGAAAACAATAACATGCTAGAAATAAATAAAATAGCGCATCCAAATTCCACATTAGAATTATGTACCATCTCCACTTGTATTTTGTGAAGTTGACGGTTCTATCATCCTATTGTACCGATCAATTATTCCCCTCATGCTGCATATTAACAAAAAGAATAAAGTTGATAATGTATTGTTTCTATAACATGAAAACCATGTATGCTATTCATTAATTTGTTGTAGAACTACAGTTAGGATAAGAATTACAAGAGAAACATAATATTATGTCATCGGTGAGTTCCATATTATTATTTCATGAATCTAAAACATAATCAATGGCAATAGGATGATCAAGTTCAAAATCATAACAATCGAGTAACAAGCACTCAACATGTACACATTAATTAACCTTAATTTCCACCATTTTCGAACCAATCACAAGAGAATTGAAACAAAGCCTAATTTTGAGTAAATGAATTAAAATCAAACAAAAAAAAATTGGTAATGTCTAAGTAGAAAGCACCTTCGTAATGAAGGAACCAGTGAGTAGAATAGACCAAACTATGAAACAAGATACCAAAAAACTCGTGACTCGCCTCCAGCCCTTAAATTTTAGATTAAGAATAAGGATAATGAACATAGGTTGTAACGGTTGAAGATTTTCAATAGCAATGAGTGTAATTGAATGAATAGGCAGATGGTGATGGCGTCTCATCGGAATATCTTCAATTACTATTTTTTTCTTCCTATAGCGATTATGGTTTAGGACTCAAGAACTGAACATGAATGATGATAATAGCTAGTTTATGGATACTAACCTGTCACCGATGCAACTCAATAATACAGAACACAGATGCTCGCGATACCCAAATTGAATGAAAAAACCTAAACACAAACGAATTGTGGGAAGTCGGCAACGCATTAATATAAGATTAATGGAGAACGTCAAATGAATAGCAATTAATGATGAACCCGAAACCGATCATTGAATCAAAGCCATTCAATTGAACAGATTGAAGGGGGGCTGTTGGGATGCTCCGGCTACATTTGCTTTCTGGAGTCTTATCGGCGGCGGTTTACATTTAATTTTAAAGGCGTCTTATGAGAGAGAGTGTTGGAATGTGAAAGGTTACTTATCTCTATTATAATGTAATATAGATATAGATAATATGACGGACAAACGATTTCAAGCAGTTTAAAAGTGATTTGTAATAATATGAAATTAATCAATCTCCAGGTTTCAGGCTTTCAAGCAAGTTGGACAATTAATAAAACCTAGTTGGAAAAATCTTAGTTTAGATAAGTAAACCAATAGACTTAATATTTGGCTATGTTAAATTTCAGAACTTAATCCAATCGATTGACACAGCTTTGTTAATGCACGGTTTTGGCATCTCGAGTCTTTGTATTTATCATCTTTGTATTTTATTAATATAATGAAAAAGATATATATGTTAAATAGGTAGTTCGTTAATGTAAGGCTAGTTCGCTAAGAATGATTAACGAACTAGCCAGTTTTCTTAATGTATCTCCCATTCGTTAAGGATGTTTGACGAATGGGCTTATAATTCGTTATGTATAGTCCCATTCGTCATGGAATGTTGACGAATGGGGCATAATGAATCAAAATGATTCGTTATGTTTCCTTATTGAGTCTGTAATGTTAACGAACTGGACTCCAATTCGTTACGGGATGTGTAACGAATTGGGTCCATCGTCTATATATAGAGGGTTAATCCTCTGATAAATTAAGTTTTGATTATCTAAAGTATTGAACCTCTGTCAAAATCATCTCTAGATCAAAGCTTCGTATAAACTATTACTAATATATATATATACTAATTAAGAGTAATAACTAGAACTAGATCCTAGTAAGGTATTAGATCTAAGATTGATTCTTCCTAGATCTGATACGTGATTAAGAAGTGGTATAAGAACTTTCGGTGTTCTGATTGCTCTTGATTTAGTTTATTGAATTAACAATTATAGCATATTTTATTTGGTTTTGGTTTTATTAAGATTCAACTGAATTCGATCGAATTAACAGTTAAATTGATTAAGTATGGACTAAGTTTGGTTGAATTGTGATTTTGAATAGAATTAGATTGAGTTTGATTTGGATCTGAATGTGTACGGAAAAAGGTATCGGGTTTGGATTAATTGTGTTTTGATTTGGTCGATTGAGGTTACGAGATGATGTGTATTGGATTCATGATGTGTATACGAGTATTTTGAGCTAAAGTTTGATCAATTTGGTTAAGTATCGAGTTGGTATTACAAATTTGATTAAGTTTTTGTTGTTCTTCATTCTAGAAATTTTCCAGAATTCTGGAAAACTTGTTTGAAGATTCAACAATGGTGTTAGTTCGTCATGGTTAATTCGAAACACGAGTTAATTCGCTACATTTGATTAGTTATCAACGTGTCCTGTTCGTTACCTTTTTCTGAACAAATTCGTGCCACGTGTCAAAAGTTGTTAACCGTCTAACAACCTGATTCGTTATTTACTGTAGTTGATTCGTCATCAACTGTAGAAATTCGTGTCTCTTGATTTGTTAACATTAATTACTAATTCGTCATCTAGATTCGTTAGTGTGATTCGTCATATTGATTCGTCAACTTGATTCGTTGTTATGATTCATTATTGATTGTGTCTACAATTCGTTAGTGATGTGTCATTGATTCCTTACTAATTAGTTATAAGCTAATTCGTTGTGGTACTATTCCTTGTTCATTATTCAGATAATAATCAATTCGTGCATTTAATTCGCTATACTTAATTCGTTACTCTTACTGTTCACAGTTCGTTCAAATTTTTCAATATTAACTCTTGAATTTTGAATTGTTGTTAAATTTTAAATTGTTACTTACAATGGCTGGTTTTTATGCGTTAGCTTCTCAGAGCATACTGATGCAACAGATGTTACAATTGGATGCTGAAATTGGATCTCATTCCAAATGCCATCGACTGATGAAGTTCAGTGACTTTGCAAAATGGGAACCACAATTTCGTGCTCATCTTGGTTCTGTTAATCCAGATTGTTCCTATTGTCTTGATGAAGTTTATATTGTACCAATGATTGGTGATGAGACTACTGGTTTTACTCCTAAAACTATTTCACAATATTCTCAAGAGGAAAAGAAGGCTTTAGAGCTCGAGACAAAAGCGCATTCGACTCTTACTATGGCATTTCCAGATAATATATTCCATCAAGTTGGAAGCATCAAGATTAGTGCTTCTTTGTTTCAACACATCAGAATGAAAAGCATGGGTAATACTGAGGAAAGCAAGAAAGTAATGTTAAAGTTCCAATTCCAAAACTTCAACTTACTCAAAGGTGAAATTGTTGAGAAAATAACTACCCGTTTCAATCATTTAATTGCTGAAATGAACAAGTTAAAAATGAAACCCTCTAAAAGTGACAAGATGGATACAATTAAAAATGCTTTACCTAGCTCATACTCAACATTTCTGATGGTGTTGAAGGAGAATGATTATTTCAAAAATAAATATTTGACTGCTTCTGAGTATATGCAAAAGATTGAAGCTCGGGAATAAGATTTGAAGTGTCAAAAGTCATCAAAAGAAAGTCAAGATACATCCTTCTATGGTGGAAGTATGCCTTTAAGCTCCATAGTATCTCCGATCACTGCATTTCTCACTCAGAATGCAAATGAAATTCAACAACAACTTATAGTGATCCAAAAGTATGCTTTTTGGTATCTGGAGGTTCTGGATCTTCTGGAGATTCTGGAACTTCGGCTACTGCAAATTAATTCTCAGCACCACCTAATGTGAACATGAAAGAGGCTGAACAAAATTTTGCCTTTTTGTGTGCTTTCATGACTTCTTATGAAAACTTGGTTGGTACTAAAATTGCTACAAGTGAATTAACCGATGAAGATTATGACCAAATCGATCCTGATGATTTGGAGCACATGGATTTAAAATTGAATATGTCAATGATAGTAAGAAAAGTGAAGAAGTTCATGCAAAGAACTAGCAAAGATCTTCCATCATTGAACAAGAAGGTTAGGTTTGATAAATTGAAAGTTAAGTGTTTTAACAGCCAAGAGTTTGGACACTTTGCCAAAGAGTGTGACAATCAAAGAAGGAGCACACTGGTCCTCGAAGTCAAGATAGAAATTTTTTTGTGAAAAAGAATAATGATGCAGATAAGTCTTCTGGAAATAAACAGTCTGCTTCTGGATCACAAGCATTGTTGTCTGCTGTTGATGGAACTGATTGGTCACAAAGGCTGTTATGCAATGACAATCAAGCTAACTTGGCTATGTTCAAGTCAAATGAAAATTTTCAAGATGCGAGTGGAAGTGAGCTATCTTCATACATTGATACTGAGTCTGTTTCTGATGATTCATGTGAAATGCAGCCAACTACGTTTGCTTGTATGGCCAAAATTGACGAGGTTAGTTCTTCTGTTCCTAACTCTGTTAATTTATCTGCTAATGTGCCCTGTGTTGTTTGTGAGAAAAATAAGCCTAAGTTAGAATCATTGAAAGATCATAACGATTGTTTAGTAAAAGAAATTGCTTCCCTTTAGGATACTTAAAGACAATCTTTAGAATCTCAAATGAGATCTAGGGAGAAAATTGAAGAATTTTCTATAGGTAATCATGATCTCAAAGCTGAGTTGCCAGTCAAAATAACAATTAATGATAAAAAATTTCAAGAAATCTTGAAACATTGTTATAAGATAACTGAGCTTGGGAATGAAGTTCTTGAGTTGAAAAATAAGTTGGGCAAATTTAGAAACTCATCATTTTTGCTAAATGAGATAATCGAAGTATCTGGTAAGCAAAAAGATTCTAAAAGAGTGTAGGTTTTGTTGAAGTACCACCACCATTTCATAATGGTTATATTGCAAATCCTTTTGCTGGAAAAGAAGAAGTGGTTGTGAATGAACATGTTGTTTCAGAAAAACCTAAACCAGTAAAAACTGACAATGTTGAGGTCCAATCGTCAACTCAAAAACATCATGTTGAAAGCAACAAAGTTTTTGTTGAGAATGTTGAGAAAGTTATCATTGAGGATGTGTTTGAACCAGATGTGATACACAAAAACCAGAACATTCCTAGTTCAAATCACATTCTATGTGAACCTCATGAATTTGAGGAGGTGGTGTATGGTTCGAACATATCTCAAATGAAAAAGGAAAAAGTTGTTAAACCAGTGAAGGCTAAGAAATCAAAAAAACCTAAAATTTCTGATGAGGATTTGATGCCCTTTATCAATTCTATTGCTTTTAAGCTATCAACTGATCGTGTTTTTAAGCTTAAAGGATAAGCACAATGTTCACTGAGAAAGATATTCCGCTTGATATTATCAAACCCGAATTGATTGAAAGCTTCTTTCACAATGATACATCTAAAGTACTAGAAATTAAAAACAAATTTATGAAATCCAAGACCTCAAAAGTAGTAGATCCATTGATAAAAGGTAAGAATTTGTTAAACTCTGCTAAAAATGTTCAGTTTGTGAAATCAAATGGAACGGATTCATTACAAAGCTTTTCTAATTGTTCAAATCTGGATTTCTACATGATACGGAAATCTATTACTTTTGATGACTTGGAGAAAGATCCGATTGCTGGAGTTTATCATCAACCTTCAGTTACACATGTTTCTTCTAAACCATCACATGAACATGTTGACATGAGAACCTATTTTCTGTGGTGAACATGGTCATGTAGTCAGAAACTGTGGTCTGAAGAAATCCCAAAATCTTCATCCATTTATCAAGGAACAATCTAAACCCGTTCCTGTGATTAAGGAGATTTTGATGCGCTTTATCAATCTTGTTGCTTTTAAGCTATCAACGGGTCGTGTTTTTAAGCTTAAAGGGATAAGCACAATGTTCACTGAGAAAGTTATTCCGCTTGATATTATCAAACATGAATTGATTGAAAGCGTCTTTTACAATGATACATCTAAACTACAAGACATTAAAAACAAATTTGTGAAATCCAAGACCTCAAAAGTAGTAGATCCGTTGATAAAAGGTAAGAATTTGTTAAACTCTGCTAAAAATGTTCAGTTTGTGAAATCAAATGGAACTGATTCTTTACAAAGCTTTTCTAATTGTTCAAATCTGGATTTCTACATGAAATGAAAATCTGTTACTTTTGATGACTTGGAGAAAGATCCGATTGCTGGAGTTTATCATCAACCTTCAGTTACACATGTTTCTTCTAAACCATCACATGAACATGTTTACATGAGAACCTATTTTCTCTGTGGTGAACATGGTCATGTAGTCAGAAACTGTGATCTGAAGAAATCCCAAAATCTTCATCCATTTATCAAGGAACAATCTAAACCCGTTCCTGTGATTAAGGAGATTTTGATGCGCTTTATTAATCCTGTTGCTTTTAAGCTATCAACTGGTCGTGTTTTTAAGCTTAAAGGGATAAGCACAATGTTCACTGAGAAAGTTATTCCGCTTGATATTATCAAACCCGAATTGATTGAAAGCGTCTTTCACAATGATACATCTAAACTACAAGACATTAAAAACAAATTTGTGAAATCCAAGACCTCAAAAGTAGTAGATCCGTTGATAAAAGGTAAGAATTTGTTAAACTCTGCTAAAAATGTTCAGTTTGTGAAATCAAATGGAACTGATTCTTTACAAAGCTTTTCTAATTGTTCAAATCTGGATTTCTACATGAAACGAAAATCTGTTACTTTTGATGACTTGGAGAAAGATCCGATTGCTTGAGTTTATCATCAACCTTCAGTTACACATGTTTCTTCTAAACCATCACATGAACATGTTTACATGAGAACCTATTTTCTCTGTGGTGAACATGGTCATGTAGTCAGAAACTGTGATCTGAAGAAATCCCAAAATCTTCATCCATTTATCAAGGAACAATCTAAACCCGTTCCTGTGATTAAGGAGAATTTGAGAAGACCAATGTCTTTTGAGGATGAAACTGACATTTTGTTTTCTGATGTGAATCCTCGAAAGGTGATTCATGTTATTGAGAATGTAAGTAATGTTAAGCCCAAATTCGTTCCTACAGAACCTATTTGCAAAAATGTGAATACAAATATTGTTCAAGCTGCATATCTAAAACGAAAGTCTGAACGTCCTGTGACTTATTCAAAAGCAGCTAAGAAACATTTGGATACATTAAATGTTAAAACTTCAAGAGAAACTCAAGAGGTGCCCAAGACTGAGGCCTGGGCTGCCTTTTTGAGCTGGTCATTTTCTTTTCATGTGTAGGGATCATCCAAGACCATTTCTGGTGAAAACTGCATAATGGATAGTGGATGTTGTCGTCATATTACTGGCAACATTGATCTTTTAACGAATGTAAAAAATATATAAGGAGGGTATGTTGCGTTTGCTGGTAATTCGGGAGGAATGATAATAAAAGAGGGTGATGTGTCAAATGGATGCATTACGCTTGAAAAAGTCAACTAATGTGATAAAGTTGTTCACAACCTGTTGAGTGTGTCACAAATATGTGATAAGAAATATATTACTGTCTTTACAGATAAAGAATGTCTAATTCTGAAACTGGGATACGTATTTCCTGAGGACATGGTTGTCATGAGATCTCCTCGATCGAATGATATTTATGTGCTGAACATGTCTTCTAAAGTATCGACTTCTGTGGAAACGTGTTTTGTTTCTAAGGCAACTGAAAAGGACACGATTCTCTGGCACAGAAGAATGAGTCATATCATGTCAGGAAAATGAATTATTTAATGGCAAATGACCTGGTTGAAGGTGTTTCTTTGAAACATTTTAAGTTATCTGATCACTGTGTTGCTAGTAATAAGAAGAAAAAGTCACACCCATCTAAGTTAATCAATACCATTGATACTCCACTTGAATGACTTCATATGGATTTGTTTGGTCCTGTGAATCGTGCAAGTATCGCTGGTGATAGGTATTTTTTAGTCGTCATGATGATTATTCAAGATATTCGTGGGTCTTATTTATGAGTTCAAAAGATCAGACACGCATTCTGGTTCAAAATTTAATCACTAAGATCGAATCACTATACAAATTAAAAGTGAGACGTATTCGAAGTGATAATGGTACGGAATTTAAAAACAATGTATTGGATTTATTTTGTGTTCAAAAGGGTATCCATCGAGAATACAGTGCTCCTTACGTACCACAACATAATGGGGTGGCTGAAGAAAGAATAAAACATTGATTGAAGCAGCAAGAACAATGCTTGCAGATTCTAAGCTTCATGTTCAGTTCTGGAACGAGGTTGTGTATAATACTTCCTGCTACACGCTCAATCGTGTTTTGACTATAAAGAAGTTTCAAAAGACGAGTTATGAGTTTCTGAACAAGATAAAACCTAATTTAAAGTACTTGGAATCATTTGGGTGTCCTCGTACTATGTTGAAGAAAGATGCAGGAAAATTTGAAGAAAAAGCAATTGAATGTTACTTCTTAGGTTACGCATCACCTAAGAAACGTGTATTTAACTTTACCTCCGGTTGTGTAGAGGAGTGGTACCATGTTGATTGCAAAAGGTACACCACACATTCAAGGTAAAGGACCTGATTTGATGTTTGACTATGAGAGTTTATTTAATTCATTTACTCAAATGGATGATCAATAAGATGAAGATTTGGTGCGTGCATATTTGGAAGATCAATACTTACCTCCAAGATCTTCAGTTTCTAATTATGAAGACACAATTCAAGATGATCTTCCTGATGTATCCATTGTGATTTCTATATCTTCGGATGATAGTCTGTTTGTTGATTCTTCCTCAGCTTCATTTCCTGAAACACATGAGATTGGTGAATCGTCTCATGATGCTGAGGAGAATCTCACTAATTTAACAGACAATGTTGTTGTGCCTAAGAATCCTATCCTTAGGATTCATAACTATCATCCACAGGACAACATCATTGGGGAACTTTATGTAGGTGTGCAAACACGTCATCAAGTTGCTACGTCAAGTGAATCTAACATATTGTGTGCTTATGCGGATTTACATTCTTCAGGAATCGTGAATCTCGCCAAATACACTTGCTTTCTATCCCAAGTAGAGCCAACGACGACTCGTATGGCACTTGAAGATCCTTCTTGGGTAGAAGCAATGCCAGAGGAATTGCAACAGTTTAACCAACTGGGTGTATGGGATCTCATCGATAATCCTGCTAGAGTTAAGAAGCCTATCCCTACGAAGTGGGTAATGATCGTGAGAAACAAATCACGTTTAGTGGTGCAAGGTTTTCATCAGCAAGAGGAAATAGACTACACTGAGGTATATGCTACGGCCGCAAGATTGGAAGATATACGAATATTTTTGGCTTATGTGGCTTACAAGAATATTAAAGTTTATCAAATGGATGTGAAAAGTGTTTTTCTCAACGGCGAACTACATGAGGAAGTGTTTGTTTTACAGCCTCCTGGCTTTGAAGACCCTAATTATCCAAACCGAGATTACCATTTAAACAAGGCCCTGTATGGTCTCCATCAAGCCCTGAGAGCTTAGTATGGAATGCTTGCTGACCATCTTACTGATAATGGCTTCGAGAGAGGGACTGTAGACTGCACATTATTTTATAAGAATGTTGGTGATGATCTGCTCCTCGTTCAGATATATGACAACGACATTATCTTTGGGTCAACAAATGACAAGTTATGTAAGGATTTCGAGAAGTCAA
Organism: Bidens hawaiensis; assembly: GCF_021521415.1. Taxonomy (NCBI): domain Eukaryota; kingdom Viridiplantae; phylum Streptophyta; class Magnoliopsida; order Asterales; family Asteraceae; genus Bidens; species Bidens hawaiensis. Next base: position 146,035 of record NW_027493678.1, on the reverse strand, counting down.
TGCAAACAAAGTTCGAAATGAGCTCGATGGGTGAGATGAACTTATTTTTAGGGTTGCAGGTTCATCAGTCTGACAAGGGAATCTTCATTCATCAAACGAAGTACGTGAACGATGTCTTGAGCCGATTCAAGATAACTACCAAAAAAATCCCTTCAACTCCTCTCCCCGTGGGTCACAATTAATCACCGGATGAATTGGAGGAAACCGTCGATCCTACCCTTTATTAGGCGATGATAGGTTCTTTAATGTATCTTATTGCTTCTCTACCTGACATAATGTTAGCAGTTTGTTTATGTGGTAGGTACCAAGCAAGTCCCCGAGTGACTCACCTGGCAGCGGTAAAGCTTATACTTCAATATCTTAGGGGTAATCCTAACATCGGGTTATGGTATCCCAAGGACGATAATTTCGATTTCACTACGTTTTCTAATTTAGACTATGGAGGGTGCAAGATCAACTTTAAATCGACTACAGCAGGGTGTCAATTCCTAGGAAGCCGGCTTATTTCCAGGCAGTGTAAGAAGCAGACAATGGTCTCCACTTCAAACGCAGAAGCCGAATACGTGGAAGCCTTGAGTTGCTGTGCACATATTTTATGGATCCAGCAACACTTGCGAGATTACGGTTTGAAATTTCTTGCTACTCCCATATTTATTGATAACTATGCTGCTATAAGTATCACCAAGAATACTATGCAACACTCAAAAACTAATCACATCGAAATTCGATATCATTTTATACGGTATTGCTTTGAAAAGAAATTAATTGATATTAAGAAAGTGCACACCGATTTTCAAAAAGCCGATCTGTTTACCAAGGCATTTGATAAAACACGTTATAACTTTCTGCTTGGTTTAAATGGATTAAAAAACCCTTGCTGATATCCTGAAACAAGGATAACTATCTTTATTTTCTGTTTATTTTTCTTTCATTTAATTTTTATTTTTTGGGTTTTGAGGGTGAAATAGAAAATACAAAAATTGTAACATCCCGTTTTTTTCGAGTTTCTATTAATAAATGAAATACGAGTCATTATAAGTCGGATTAGTGTTGGGTTAAATGGATATGGGTTATGGACTTGGGTTATGAAGGAAGGAAGGAAAGTCCATGGGCTTAAGCCCATGATCCGTAATTATATAAGTCATAAATCACCCATTTAATTTCATTTCACACATATTCCATACACCACCAAAACACACACTTAAGCTCTCTCTCTAGTTTCTTTCCTTTCTCTAGCCGATCCAAGATAGAAAACTGATCCCGATCCAAGGTAATGATAGTATGATGTTGTATGAGCTTAAACCCGCTAGATCTAGTCACGAAACGACGATCTGACACCTTAAACCGTTAAAGTCACGAGATCCGAATAGAATCAGGTATAAACCAATCAAAAGATGAGCTTAGGGGTCACCCTAGCTCAGATCTGGATCGAACGGGACGAAAAACGGTAAAAACGGTCTAAAATGGGGTAAACCGCGTTTTTCCGGCCAGGGGCGCTACCCCCGGACCCCCTCTCGTTAAGGGTAATAGGTAGACTAGAAACGAGATATGGATAGTGATAGTTAATTGATACGTGTAATTGTTATACAGTTAATCGTGCACAGCTCAAGAAAGGAATAACCGTAAATGGTGAACGTAAGCGAATTCAGGTGAGTTTCTAGCCCCACTTTCTTGTTATGTTTTTGGGATTGTATGCATACTCGATGTGATAGTTAATACACTTACCTTAAGTGGTAAGTGTATGCCTCGTATGAATTATGTATGATGATTGCTTGACGGTGCATGAACGATCTTCGGGTATTGCATGGACCATCAGGTGGTAGCTAAAGATATGAATGATATATATAATGTATGAATGATGTATGTATGAAGTATGTATGATGTATGAACGATGTATGTGTGATATGTTAATAGTACGTGAACGATCTTTGGATATTGCACGTGTTATTAAGGTAAGTATGTAAAGGACAGGTATGTTACAGTAGCACGATACAAAGGGACCAGACCCTAATAAATCTGTGATGATATGGACCAGACCCTAATGATATCTGTGAGGATAGGGACCAGACCCTATAATATTTGTGATGGTAGGGACCAGACCCTAATAATATTTGTGATATTGGGGACCAGACCCTTATAATATCTGTGAGGTTATAGCGCGGAAGGCTCTATATATGGTATGGATAGTTATGCAAGTAAAGTAAGGTATGAATAATGTACACACTTTCGGGCACGTGTGCAAGTATGTGAATAGATTGTATGTCGTATGATTAACTAGAACTCACTCAGCGTAGCTGACTTTTAGTATGGACACAAGTGAGTAGAATGAGGCAGCTTGCATGTGGGGAAGCACATGGCATGAACTTGAAGAAGCTGGCATCTCAAGAAATGTTATGTTATTTTAAAGACAAGGATTTATGTTTAAACGTTTTGAATGCTCGTTAAGAGAAGAATGGATGGTTATGTATATAATGGTTTGAAAGTTTTATATTCCGCGTAAAGTTTTAATTAACTCTGACATTTAAAAGTGTGTTTATGAGTAAATCCAACGTTAAAGTGAGGTACCGGTAACGGGGCCGTACAAAAATATTGTGCTTTGTGTTTGTATAGAGAAAATCCAAAAAAATATTAAAAATTTTGAAAAATACAAAAATATTATAATTTTGTTGAAAATATTTTGAAAAGGTCAAAAACATTAAAAATTGAAAACATTAAAAATATTGTGATTTTCTGTTTGTATCAAAAAATCTGAAAATACAAAAAGATTGTGATTTTAATGTATGTACAGAGAAAAACCAAAAAGATTTTTGCATACTGTTGCTTAAAATTATGTCATTTACTTATATTTGAAGGACATATACTTGTATATGTTTGGTCCTGATGTTTACTTGTAAATGATTAGGATAGCCATTTACCTGATAATTGAAAGTGAATGGGGCAACTATTATGTGTTTTATTTAATTCTCTCGCTGAAAATTAAGTCGGTTATTTAAGTTTGTAGAACATGCTTGCATGTTTTGGTCCTGTTATCCACTTTTGGTTCGATAGGATAGCCATAAATCTATAGACTAAAAGTAACTGGGCGATTGAATTTATATTTATGCTCCTCAAAATTTTGAGTTTTTTAAACAAAAAGAGAAAATGATAGTACATTGATCATCTGGTCCCATATCCAGAAAGAAATATGCAACATCCCATTTTCTCGTTTCGGTTAATAAATAAAATATGAGTTACTATGAGTTGGGCTTGTGTTGGGTTAAATAGATATTAGTTATGGACTTGAGTTAAAAAGGAAAGAAATAAAAACCATGGACTTAAGCCCATGACCCATCATATATAAACAATAATTACTCCACAATCCATTCATCTCACATATTCCATACACCACCCAAAACACATTTAAGCTCTCTCTCATATTTCTCTCTTTCTCTAGCCGAAACCAAGAAGAAGAGTCGCACCCGACCCGAGGTAATGATAGTATGATATTGTATGGATCCAAACCCGCTAGATCTAGTCGCGAAACAACGAGCCGACACCCTAAACTGTTAAAGTAACAAGATCCGGATGGAATCGGGTATAAACCGATCAAAAGATGAGCTTAGGGGTCACCCTAGCTCAGATTTGGATCGAACGGGACGAAAAATGGTTAAAAATGGTGTAATATGGGGTAAAATACGTTTTTCCAGCCACCGTCCGGCTTTCTGGCACGGCGGCGCCGGAAAGGCGGCGCGGGTATTTAAGGATGTCAGAGAATGTTGCTGACATTCTCTGACCTAACCCTAATTCGTTAACGGGGAAATGACGAACTAGTAGTGATTAGTTAAGGGAGGAATGGCGAACCAGCAGCAATTCGTTAAGGGGAAAATAACGAACTAGCAGTAATTCGTCCTGCCCATTCGTTAAGAAGAGATAACGAATTAGAAACAGTTCGTTAAGCCCTTCGTTAAGTAATTCATTAACGAAGAACTAACGAATGAACCCCAGTTCGTTATAAGGGCCAGTTCGTTATAAAGGTTCAATTCATTATAAATAACAGTTCATTATAAAGGTCAATTCGTTAAGAGATAATGTATCAGTCAATTCATTATGAACCCCCATTCGTTAAATAGCTGATTAACGAACTAAAGTTTGAAAGAATGACAGAAAGGTCCCTGGACTTAAGATAAATGGATTAATTACAAAGAAGCCCTCTAACTTTATAAATTAGCAAATATAATAATAAAATAGAATTCTAATCGACCCCAGCCAGGGGCTCTGCTCCTTGAACCCTGCTAGAGGCTGCCGCCCCTAGAACCCTGCTGCCAGGGGCGCTGCCCCCGGACGCCGTTCGTTGAGGGTTATAATTAAACTAGAAACACGATGTGGGTAGCGATAGATAATTGATACGTGTAATTGTTATACAGTTAGTCGCTTACAACTAAAGAAAGGAATAATCATAAACGGTGAACGTAACCGCATTCAGGTGAGTTTTTACCCCCATTCCTTATTATGTTTTCGGGGCTATATGCATACTCGATGTGATTAGTTAATACACTTACCTTAAGTGGTAAGTTTATGTCTTATATGATTTATGTATGAATGAATGATTGACGATGCATGAACGATCTTCGAATATTTCATGTACCATCAAGGGATAGTTTAAAGATATGTTGATATATATATATGATGTATAAATGATGTATGAACGTGCGGAAGTTATAATTATAAATGTAAAGAAAGGTATGGAAGGTATAGTTAGAAAGGGAACTAAACCTAATAATGTCAGCGAATGTAGGGAACCGACCCTAATAATGTCGGCGAATGTAGGGAACCGACCCTAATAATGTCGGCGAATGTAGGGAACCGACCCTAATAATATCGGCGAATGTTATAGGGCGAAATTGTAAGGCCTCGTTCCCGGTGCCTCACTTTAACGTTGGATTTACTCATAAACACAGTTCTACAATCAGAGTTAATTAAAACTTTTCAAGGAAACGTTAATCTCAATCAATCGTTACAACACATTTAATCTTTTCTTTAGAACCATAACATCAAACATCATATTTAAAATATCATCTCTTCCATCTTTATATGTCAGCCATTCAATCCATGCCATGTGCCATCCTCATGCTAGTATTTTAGTCTAATCACCTGCGTGCATACTAAAAATCAGCTACGCTGAGTGAGTTCTAGTTAATCAGGCGACGTACAATACCTACACATATCATACATACATACATATCCGAAGATACATATCCATACTTAACCAGTTACCTTTCCAACATACATTCATGCATACATACTATTACCTACCTCAGCCTACCGATAGTATGTTCATAGTCCGTCATCTATACCTATACTCAAGGTTGTGAACACGTAAAAGGTCCGTAGTCCTTACCTATGTTCACCATTTATGGTACGTGCAAGGTCCGCAGTCCTTTCCTATACCATCCTACAATAAAACACGTACAAGGTCCACAGTCCTTCCCTATGTTGCAACCTAGTTCATAGCACGTATGAGGTCTGCAGTCCTCCCCTATGCTACCACAACATAATTACAGCACGTATAAGGTCCGCAGTCCTTTCCTATGTTGGATCCTATCCGAAGTACGTATAAGGCTCACAGTCCTTAACTACGTTCTCATCTATCCTCTATAACACGTATAAGGCCCACAGTCCTTAAACACGTTCTCATCTATCATCTATAACACGTATAAGGCCCGCAGTCCTTAACTACGCCATCACATGCCAAGTCTATAACCTGACAGTACGCGTAATATCCGAAGATCGTTCACATATGGACAAGCAATCATTCATATCTATCCATATATCATATATAACATACACTTACCACTTAAGGTAAGTGTATTAACAAATCACATCGAGTATGCACACAGCCACAAAAATATAACAAGGAATGGGGCTAGAAACTAACCTGAGTCCTGTTGTGTTCACCATTAATAGTTAACCCTTCTTTAGCTGGTCACGGCTAACTGTATAACGATTATGCGTATCAATCAACTATCATTTTCCATATCGTATTTTAGTCTAATTATTACCCTCAACAAACGAGGGTCCCGGGGCAGCACCCCAGGCAGCGAGGTTCTAGGGGTGGCAGGCCCTAGCAGGGTCCAGGGGCAGAGCCCCTGGCTGGGGTTAAGCTGATTCGCTATCTGATTCGTTACCTTCATGACTTGATTCGTCACCTGGTTCATTATCTTATCATAACGAATTGGCAAGTAACGAATCACCTGATTCATTATCTGGTTCGTTACCCTAGTTCGTTAGCCTAATTCGTTATCTTGACGTGTCCTGATTCGTTATCTTAATATAACGAATGTGTAGATAACTAATTAAAGGTTTATTCGTTATCAAATCACACGAATGAGTCCCATTCTTTATGACCATGTAACGAATTGATCAGTCATAACGAATCATCCCAGTTCTTATCCAGACTTTGACTCAAGGGTCAAAGTCTAAATCGTCAAGAACAATAAACAGTCAACACGAACCAGATTCACGATTAAACCTCAAATCTTGATGAAAGAACACGAATTTGGTCTCATTGAGCTCGTTTACTCAGCGCCAACAAACCCTAATCATCAAATCAGTCTAACATTCACGTTTAGAGGGAGCGATTTATACATAAACACCTACGGCTCATTTATCAATCAATTAACCCACCAAACATTAACCAATTTTAGTAAGATTTGTTGTGTTGTGTTTGTTTTTATCATTCTCATACAGATCTAAGATCCCCCAAACAAATCCGATGCCTAATGAACAATTTATAATTATAAACGTACCTTAAACGAGTCGATCTATGAACACAATCTACTATTGACGTTGGTTTGGTCCGTCACAACGTTCTAGCACCAAAAGCTCGGGCTTTCACCTTCGGATCTTGGCTCGGGATATAGGATGCTGTGTGTGTGTTTCCAAGGTGTAGGCTATGGTGTAGAGATGGATAAAAATGGAAAGATTTAGGGTTTAATGGGTATTTATACTCCCTTAAGCCCATGGCCCTAAGGCCCATCTTTCCTTTTTGGTCCATAATTAATTCCATCTAAAAGCCTACTTGTTCTTTCATCTCTATTATTTTATTAAGTCTCTACTAAATCAAGTAACTTTTCCATCATAGGTAAATAATATATAAAGTATTATTCTAGGAAATTTCGGTATGTTACAGAAAAGTTCCTTAAAACGTATATGTATGAATGAAATTATGTATGTAAGTATGAAAGAAAGAATGAAAGTACGTATGTATGTAAGTATGTAAGTAAATATGAAGGTATGTACCTTCGGGTGCATTTGTAAGTATGTGAAAGTATCGTATGTCATCTGATTAAATAGAACTCACTGAGCGTAGCTGACTTTTAGTATGCATGCAGGTTAATCGACTGAGACAGCTGGCTTGAGGGAGACACATGGCAGGATCTGAAGAGGCTGGCATCTGAAGATTTTTCGTGATGTTTTAAATACTATGTTTTATGTTATTTTTTTAAAAGACAAGTTATGGATGTTTGTAATGAATGGTTGACTTTTATATTATTCCGTGAAAGTTTAAAATAACTCTGATTTTTAGAACTGTGTTTATGAGTAAATCAAACGCTAAAGTAGGGCACCGGGACCGAGGCCTTACAAAATAAGCTTAAAAGACTGTGTACTTAATTGCATTGGTAGGTCTTAAACATGTCGTTAGAGTAAAGTATGTGATATAAACATAAAGAAATGCCAAATTGAAAGAGGTGTTAGTCTCTACCAAATATCTCGGTAATGATGGCAGAAATATAATAGCCTGTCATACTCAAGCCTTATGTTTGTTTGATCACCAAAAACAAAATAAGTTTGATTAAAAGGCTTTAGGATTCTGGACACTATGAGTCTTTATGCGGCTTAATCATCTGGGTATTCATATGCATGAATATTTCAATCACTTTTAGAGCAAACCCAAAGTCATTAAACTTGATCACCGCTGTACACTTTACAATTTGAATTACTGACTTGATCAAAATCCGTTGTTATTCATACATTGTTCCTCCCTTGCGTGCGTCTTAATAACAATAAGAAACGGACCCCAGGGGACACAATGTATGTATGCCGACAGATGGAATCGTGCATACTCACTCACAGTAAAATAATCTTAGTACATCAAACGAAATCTCTATAATCAAAATTTTGATCGACAACATAATGGTTTAAGTCAATTTGGGGTGATACGGTAAAAATCAAATTAAGCTTGAACCGAGATTAGAGGCTGATAATTTCTGATATTCTGTGCTTTAATTGAACCAATTAATCATATCACAAAAACGCTTGAAAGTTTGTTATAAGATTTCAGTGGACAACTATATCAATGACCGACTTACCGCCAGTCATAATATCGCTAAAATATAAAACTGTGATGGAAGGGCAATTTAGTCAATATGATTCTCTGCTTAAACTCACCAAAAAAATACAAAAATATGTACTTCTTTCGAAAAACATACAAAAATACAAAAATATTTTATGTTTTATGCTTATTTTTTGGATTTGAATGTAAATATTTTAATATGAAAAAGAAAAACACCAAAAAAGATTTTATTTTTTTTCTTTTATATATTATTTAATCATTTTAAGTGAAGTGTTTTGAACAAAAAAAACGTTAATGTATTTCATCTTATATCGTTGGATAAGATTCGTCAAAGTATAATTTCATTGGGACACGGGTTTCAATGAGTTATTTATTTATTCATTTATTTAATTGTTTTATTTATTTATTTAATTTAGGGATATTGGTTTTTAATACTCTTAACTTTCACTCGTTGGTAGATAACACTCACAACTAACGATTTGTCTCCCAACGCTCCCAACTTGTAACTTCTTTTCTTTTGTCACTCCCGAACTTAATGGACCCTAACCCCGTTAGTTTTTTTGCTAACGTGGCATTTTTTTGCTTATGTGTCATGCCATGTGGAAAATAACTTATTAAATAAAGAAAAACCTAACAAAACAATAAATAATATATATATATATATACACAAACACACACACACATACAGACACGACACCACCACCACGACCTCTATACCACTACCACTTCCGGCCTCTATCACCACCTTCACCATCACCACTAGATTCACTGCCTTCACCACCACCAGTAGCCTCCATAGCCTCCTTCACTGCCGCCACCGCGTTTTTCCAGCGAACCCGCCGTTAATCATAAAACAACGATTCGAGGTAATAAACATTACATTCTACTCGATTCTTTATTCATATCAAAAGCCCTATGCTAATGTATTCAGATTGTAAACAAGAAAATTGAATTTTAGCAAAGTAAATTGGGTTGGTTTAGGGTTTAGCTGTTGATGTGGCTGCTTAAGATAGTGGTGGTGGTGAAGGCTGATGGTGAGGGTGAAGGCACTGGAGGCTAGCAATTATGATGAATGTTGAGGCAGAACCCGACGGTTGTGGAGGCCGATGTGAATGTCGGTGGTTTTTGTAGTGGGATGTGTGTGTGTATTATTTGTTGTTTTGTTAGTTTTTTTAATAAGTTATTTTTCACATGGCATGCCACATAAGCAAAAAAAATGCCACGTCAGCAAAAAAACTAACGGGGTTAGGGTCCGTTAAGTTCAGGAGTGACAAAAGAAAAGAAGTTACAAGCTGGGAGTGGTGGGAGACAAATCGTTAGTTGGGAGTGTTATCTACCAACGAGTGAAAGTTAAGAGTCTTAAAAACCAATATCCCTTTAATTTAAAATCAAATAAAAGAAAATGTTAACATATTGATTCATTAATTATGGTTAACGAATGGGGATATTTTTTAACGAATTACTTTAAATCGTTACCTCTCTAATTCGCTTCCGCCACTCTGTAACGAATGACCTAATTCGTCATCCATCATATAACGAATCATACATGTTTCCAATTCGTTATTGTTTCGTGTTAACGAATCACTCATTCGTTTGCCACGTGTAATGAAGTTATTGCCACGTGTAATGAATTTGTTGCCACGTGTACCGAATATGATAACGAATCAACTGATTCGTTATTTCAAATTTAAGCGAATCAGATGATTCGTTGTTTTGAAAACCGTGATGAGTCGTTGCTTATAGGGAAATGTGAAGCGATTCATCTTCATTCACTGTTTCACTTTCTTCTTCCATAAGCAAAGTTACTCTGGCCGATTTTTCCAGAAAATTCATTCCTCACTAAACCTTTGTTTGATCCTCATTTTAGATTCACAAGGTAATAAGGATCAGAACGCGATGATTTTCGTCAAATTACATGACTATTTCAAGGGTCTTTTGATCGATTCTTATATTGGTTTTCCATTACATATATAAACCGCAATTGAAATAATTTAGATCAATATTTAGTCTAAATGGATAACATGAATCAGGTATCGATGTGTTTCCGAGATGATTAGGCTCATTTCTTCGGATTTGCATCGTATAGTATGTTGTAATTGATTCTAGATTTGAAGTTTGACTATTTTTGTTCTTGTTAATTGTGACTTGGACTCCAATTAGTCAAAATTAAGAATTATTAGTGCCCATTCGTTATATGGTAATGAATTGAGACTCATTCATCTGTTACCGAAGATTAATGAATCAACCCCTTCGTGAAAAATGATAAGGAATCACTGCCAGTTCGTTCATTAATTCGTTATCTTTTCACCAGTGATTCGTTATGTCTAATTCGTGTTATTTCCATGATAACGAATTAGCCAATTCGTCATAACGAATCAGAAAATCTAATTAAATATTTTATTTAATCAAAAATATAATTAAATATTATCTTTAAATATTTAAATATTATTTCATTTGTACTAAATCTCGGGTTTATCTATTTTCAGTTATGGCTGACGAGAATGTTCATGATCCTACTGCTGCTGAGCAACAACCGGTACAGCAACAACAAGTACCGGATCTTCCTTTGTTGTCGTTCGAAAAGAAGCATAACATCTGTGTTTTTGTCGGAACAAACTTTGCCGATGAAGATATATTTGGGGAGTTTCTAGCATTTATACGTCGTTCACGTATTACTTATACTGTCACAGCAAATCCTGAGATTCGATTGAGTATTATCCGTCAGTTCTGGAACTCAGTCTGATATGTGGAGACGGAGGATCATATAGCTGCCGAGGTGAATGGTAGACTGGTTGTGATATCAATCGAGGAGATCCAACGAGTGTTGATATTTGGTGACAATATGGATAACCCGTGTGAATTCGACAAGGGGTTGATCCGTGGTTTGTTTGGTTGAGTGTTTTATGCTGGCGACCTTGAAAAGTCAATGTATAACAAGGCGTACTTGTGTCCCACGTACAAGTATTTATTGAACGTTCTGATTCATTGCCTTGGTGGACGGAAAGGTGGATTTGACGAGTGTCAAATTATGCTTCAATCGGCATTCGTCACATTGATTTTGTACAAACCTTTCAACTTCTCGGAGATGATCTTCGATCATCTCAAAGAGAATTGCCTTGTCAAGAATCGACGTAATAAATTTCTTATGTATCCTAGGTTTCTCCAACTGCTCATTCAGGATGCAATTCCTGATTTGGTGATTGATCCAACACTCCGCAATGATGTATTGAAGCTTGAACACATGAAAGCTGATACAATGAGAAGAATGAAGCTGTACGATCAAGATCCTCATCCAAGGACCAAACCTTTGATTGGTCATTTATCTAATCCAGCATATGTATGTCCTTCTGATGATCGCTGGATCCATGATGATTCAGATTCTGAGCGTGAAGAGGGGCCAGGTGGGAACGACGGTGATGATGGAGATGATGGTGATGACGGTGGGGATGATCACCAACGACGTGCTGACGTTGAGGCTGTTGTTGCTCAAGCTGCTCAACGAAAGCGAAAAGGAAAAGAGGTGGCTAGTGGTGAGTCATCTAAACGTCGAGTGGCAAAAGGTGCTGGTATATCATTTGGAGTTCAACCTCCAAGGTCGTCTGCTCCTAAAGACTGGCGGTGACGCTTACTACTAGCACCCCGGAACTGACATTGACGACCACGCTCACTTCAGATCCTAGGCTTGGTATGATTCCGCAATATTTCTTATCTACTTTACCAAGGCCTACAGCTGCTACATCGGTGGTTTCTCCAACACCGACAATGATGCCGACACAGCCTATGGACATGTCGTTCATGAGGCTTAATCGTCCTTAAGGTCCAGTACAGCCGATCCATCCATCCTTTCATGCTATACCACATGAGAATCAGATGAACATACTCTTGAGTTTGATTCATCTATATGAGAATCAAATGGCGGCCGATCGTCAAGCTCAAGAGCATATGTTAATTAATCAAAGGAAGTTGATGGGTTATGTCTCCTACTGTCAAAAGAAGACCAAGGAGCTCATTGAGATTGTTACGTCTCAGGGGTGAAAATAAAGGAGCAAGAGGATCTTTTTCTGCATCTAACATGCAAAGAAGATGTACTTAAGAAGCTAAAGAATGATGATGAAGATCCTGAGGCCTCGGGTGCTAGAGGTAATGAGCCGAAACAAGCTCAAGGTTCATCCTCTGGTACTGGAACGAGTGGTGTTGGTGATGTGGATAAATAGGTGGTTGTTTATCAAGACTCGACGAATGTACAACCTATCGAGTCGATAAAGGCCAATACTGTCATATTTGTGGACAATATGGGGGTGGTGAGGAGCATGGTGAATGCGGATGAGATTGAGGAGGGATAGTTTGTTGATCGGTCCTTGACACGCGGGCAGATTTCTATACTGCTGGGTCTTAATGATGAAGAACTTGACGTGTTAGAGGCCGAGGATGATGTTGAGGTTATGAATGACGAGGAAGTCTTACAAGATCCGACGATTCCTATGAATACGTCGTTTATCTATGAAGATGAGGAGGTCGAGATCGAGGAAGTGACGGCTGAGGAATACCCTGACTTATTTCAACGATCAAATGTTGATCAGGGTGCTCCTATATTTACTGAAGAAAATGTTAAAGCGGCTGAAGATACATAAATAGTTTATGCACTCTTGAAAGATCATATGGATAAGGTGTCAAAGGGTAAAGAAAAGTTGTTTAAGTCGAATCTTGATCCTTCAATTGCAGATATTCAAGGTTGGTTTTCATATCGATGCAAGCGGTCGCGTAAGATTATTGAAGCATACAGATATGTGGATAAAGAGCAAAAGCAGGAAGCAGCTGCACGCGCCAAAGCCAATCAAAAGACTACATTCAAGGTCGTGGCTACAATGAAAGGTGATATTATTTCCTTGCTTTATGATTCGGACTTAAAGGTTTGCATTATCAAATTGGAGAACGGTGTTCAATACTATCAAAACATCACTGGCATTCTCTCATTACCGCGTTGGGATGTGCGTACCCTCGCGAATCGACCTTTCATGAACCGTGGTGGAAATCAGAAGGCAGAATGATTTCGCAAACATCTGTTGTTTGAAGTAAACCTTGGGTTCAAATTCATTAAGCCGCAGATTCCGATCCATAAATGTATCGATGAGATAGATCCACGTACGGGTTGGAGGAAGCTTGTGTTTAATGTAAAACCGACAATACGATGAAGCATGTACCAGTCAAGACACTTAATCTGCATATTTATTTATCATTCAATCGTTGGTATTATGATAATCATACTGGCGAGGCCGTTATTGTTTTGGGAAAAGGTTTGAAGATCGAGCTAATTAAGATTATCTGCCCGATGTGGCTCGTTAATCTAACTGAGACGGACACTGACGTGCTATTCAAGAACAAGATATTGATAGAGCGCCGTGAAGATTATGACCGAGCTATGCAATTCCATCATGTCGTACGTGTATGTCACGAGTACGGGGTTCATAGCTGTCGGGACTGGCAGACTAAGCGCTTCAAACAAATTAAAGACAAAGAGCTCAAGACGAGGGGGTGTCTGTTAGTGCACGGTTTTGGCGTCTCGAGTCTTTGTATTTATTGTCTTTGTATTTTTTATTATTATAATGAAAAAGATATTTATGTTAAATAGTTAGTTCGTTAATGTAAGGCTAGTTCCTTAAGGATGTTTAACGAACTAGCCAGTTTGCTTAATGTATCTCCCATTCGTTAAGGATGTTTATCGAATGGGATTGTAGTTCGTTATGTATGTTCCCATTCGTCATGGAATGTTGGCGAATGGGGCATAACAAAACAGAATGATTCGTTATGTTTCCTTATTGAGTCTTTAATGTTAACGAATTGGACTCCAATTCCCTACGTGATGTGTAACGAATTGGGTCCATCGTCTATATATAGAGGGTTAATCCTCTGATAATTTAAGTTTTGATTATCTAAAGTATTGAACCTCTGTCAAAATCATCTCTCAATCAATGCTTCGTATAAACTATTACTAATATACAACTAATACATAATATATATATATATATATATATATATATATATCTATATAATATAATAATTAAGAGTAATAACTAGAACAAGATCCTAGTAAGGTATTAGATCTAAGATTGATTCGTTCTAGATCCGATCCGTGATTAACAAGCTTAATAAGTATCTATTTGATTATCAGCTTTAGGTTTTGATGCACAAATCAATACTATGGTTAATGATGAATGGGTCAATGAAGAAAAAACTCAATTCTAATTGTTGATGGCCTCAATCAATTAACTGATAAAAGATTAACCATTCAAATACTAGAAAACTGTTGAAGCACAAACAAATATAAAGAATTGATCAATCGAATGATTATCCAAATCCTAAGTTAAGATCTAGAATACCAAAAACTCCAAAGTACAACTCAACCCTATACCCAGATTTGGTTATGAAGTCTTTAGCCTTGCATCTTGATCTTGAATCTTTTGATTATGATGTTGGAAGATGATTGCATGAATGATTATGGTGATTAAGAGATGATACGATGTTGAAAGATAGCCTCTATGTCACCCCTATGTAGTAGAGAATGAATAATCATCGACCTTAGGGTTTATGCCTTTTAAATATGGAAGAAACAACCAAAACATAAAAACCCGTCAGACCTGGCCGTAGCCTACGGCCAGGTCACCGTAGCTTACGGTGGGGACGTAGGCTACAACCTTCAACCTCTTCCTTGCAGCTCCCATCAGGCCGAAGGCTACGGTCTGACACCCGTAGCCTACTGTTTCTACAGTGCCAAACGCCCGGTATTCCATATTCTTCGAATTTTGATCATCTGATTAAGCTCTTGGTTACTCCTCTTCTTGTAATATTGGCTTCTCCATCCTTAAACATTCCAAATTAACCTCATTAAGCTCCGCACACCTATAAACATAAAAATACTCAAAGTACCCGTGTTCGATGGATTTAAACAAGTAAAACACACGAGATTACACACTATAAACACGTGTTTTCACCCATACATCATTTAGCCATAAAACAATGAGTAAACGGCCATATAAGTGTTCGTTGGTTTGATTTCAAGTTTATTTATTAATTTGGTTTCAATATTGCATACCTCAAATCAATTACAAGTTGTTTACTAGTTTTGGACTGCCTTTCCTGGTGTGGATGATTCATTGATCGTTCGTATCTTTGCCAACATTTTTCAGTTGTTAGGGTTAACATATGTTTAATCGTTCTTATTCTTGCCTTGAAATATTTTATTTTAAAAAGCCACATAAGTAAAGAAAGAAGGCCTTGTAAGCAATATAACCGTTGTTACCGGTTACAAGTCTTTTTTTATAAACAAAATCACATTTATGTTCATAATGAAAGTGATTGAAGAAAGAAGGCCTCATAAGGGATTCATGAAGATGTTCATAATAAACGTGAATGAAGAAAGTGTAGTGTATGATAGTGTGATCAAGACTAATGCTTGTATGTTGAAGATCAATGTAGTAAATGAAGATGAATGCAATGAATGTAGAAATAAAGGTGTATGTAAATGTATAAATGAATAATAATGAAGTGATTGAATTATACAGTATAGGTGAGTAAATGAGTAATGAATGAAAGATAAAAGTTTTTGTGGCTACAATCAAAGAATAGTGTAACATCCCCAAAATTTTGATCCAAATTTGACAACTTAAGAAAGTTGAGGGATCAAAAATAATCTCAAGATAAGTAATGGGAAAATATCAAATAAGGAATTATAAGAAAAATAAGGAAACAAAAATATTTCCTAAGTTAAGTATTCTTATATGAAGGAAAATAATAAAACTTCATCCCACATTGAAAGATGTAAGAAAGTGGAAGCATTCCACTAAGGTATAAATAAGAAAGATGGGATCCATCCCACATGGAAAGTGGTAAATAAATAGAAGCTCTTTATAAGGAAGAGATTTTCCATAATAATATTCTTTTATGAATATCATGCACCAAGTGGTCCTAGCGGAGGGTGCGTAGCACCCGACGCGCACGGGCTCGGGCGAGGACGATGGCGAAGGCGAAGGCGAAGGCGAAGGCGAAGGGCGTTGGGCGCAATATGGCGCTTTGATGGCGCACTTTGCACTTCGCACACTCGCATCGCCGCGAGCCGCCTTAGAATTTTTGGACAACGAGAATTAGACCGGAAGTGACAAGCTACAAAAGATGAAGGACTGAAAATGAAAAATAATATATATGGACCCATCACGCTACGCGATGAGTCCAAGAAGACGGCCATCGCGTACCGCGATGGGCCGTGATGACTCAGGAACACGTGTCACACTCTGGTGACACGTGGCAGAAATCTACCCGTCGCGATACGCGACGGTGTTGAAAAAGGGGACCCATCGCGTACCACGATGGGATCCAAAATTGGCTATAAAAGGGGAGCCTCACGGCACATTCCCTCACACCTCACATTTACTCTCTCTAGAAATCCATTCTCTCTCTACCCCGGTTTGCGTGACGAACACCGTTTTGTGTACCACCGACCCGACAATCATTACCTCGTAATCTGTGCCAAGTACCCGGCGTTTCTTCGAAGTGCGTGCCACCCAAAAGTAACCCGACATTCCATCTCGAAGTACCTGCACAACACCGGCGACCGAACATTGCCTCGATTTGCGTGCCAAGAAGAGTTGATCAAGAACGCTTTGATAAACGTGCATATAGAGTAGAAGTGTTGCCCGTATAAACTTAGGAATATTTAACTCCGAATACCGTGCGAGGCCCGAGGTAACAAAACAAGAAGAAGAATCAGAAAACAGGAATCAGTAAAAGAAACTGATTATAAACAGACAAGGTGAATACGCCCCAAACCTTTTTATTGAGTCAGAATATTTACATAGGATTCACGAATCCTTAAAAACTTTGTGTACAATAATAAGAAACGGACACTCTGATTAAGAGTTTACATGTGTCTGGATCCAAACATACATGGTGACTCGGCATTTCCCCGTGGCCATGCATATCATCAACATGCCTCTAAAGGTCTACGGGACTGTTTAGAGAAATGATATTGTGTATGTAATTAATTGTACATGGTACTTAGGGCAATTTGATCCCAATTTAGTTGGGTGCCTAATGAGTAGTCACAAAGGTATTATTGTTGATTTCACAAAGGTATTGAAAAGAGATTTTAGAGTCAGCGTTATTCACCAGCTTCGTGCTGAAGTATTTTCCCGCCCATGTTACAGGGAAACAAGAAAGGTTAGAACATACAAGCAAGAAGGAATAGAAGATTGGAGTTATAGTCATTAGATGCTATCTGATGGCTAAGATATTTTATTTGAAAATATTATAAAGAGATATGTTTTTCCAAAGAAATGTATTTGAAATATCAAACGGGTAATTAAACCCGAGATTTTAACAAGTTTTCAATATGATAATATTTTATTAAATACTTCTGCTAAAATGAAACCCGCAACTCTGATTTATTTACAAAACAGGTACCAACTTGTGGTCACACGCCTAGGCCCTAAATCGGGGTGTGACAAATAGTAAGAGCATACACATTGGTAGTAACTATTTTTATTCTCAAACACCTTTATATTATCACTATGTCATCAAATTCTCTCGTCTCTCTCTTCTATCTTACTTTTATCTCCGGTTCTCCTCCTCTTCTCTCTCTCTCCTTCATGTGACTCTCTCTTTCACCCATATAAGTTTCAAAAAATTCAAAAACTAAGCATTATAGATGCTCTGAGGGTGGTGGGAGTGGAGAACGAAATTCAGTGCCACGCAGGACCTGCGGGAACACCGTCTTGTCCCTTTTGGTACCCGGAAAAACACCTCGCTCTGGGACTACATGCCGCAATCCATACTGATGATTAATTATTTTTTGTTCTTTTCTAACAAACCTTTTGTATTAGTGATTGATGGTGGTGACAATGGTATTTGGTGATGGCGAAGTACGACGAAGGACGTTAGAGTAGTGGTGGCAGAGGGGTGGAAGGTAACCGATGATGACTATATATGATATGAAGACAATATTTTGTTAGTTTTTTTTAGTTTTTGTTATTTTTTTAAACCCATATTCCAACAAAGCCCAATATGTTTTTAAAAAAGGCCCATATTATTTTTATTTTATTTTTTTAGTGTTTTTATAGCTTAAAACATTAATTTTTAAAAGTGATTAAAGTAAAAAAAAATTATATATTTTATAATCTTTTTATAATATGTTTTCTAATTAAAAAAGAATTTGGTTAATTTTATTAAATGAAACATATAAACTGGTTGAAAGATGAATTGGGATGATTGCAAGGCTTTAGAGATGAATTGGTTTGGTTGTAGGATGAAATGATGCGGCAATAATGTCATACCCCGACCAAAGGGCGGAACATGCCGGGGTGCAACGGATTGCTCAAGAACACAAGACACTATTAAAGTGACAATATTTAATCAACTCGTTTAAATTCATCGATCATAACACGTCACATAACTTGTTCATACAATAACCGAATTCAAACATAGCAAATTATATATTGTTCGTTTTGCTAATATCCTAATAGTTTTGATAACGTTTTTCGTCAAGTCCTCGAGTCAACCAAAGTCAATCATGTAACATTGCATAAAATAGAGTTTGTCAACACAGAGGTTGGTGAGCAATTTCATAGTTTTGAACGACAAGTATATAATAGGAAATTCCACAACTTGTATACGAAACAATATGTAATAGAAACAATTTAGATAATGAAATCGTTAATAAGAATACATTAACGACACCGTCTATAAGAGAATACCAAATAGATTCGGATTTTATATAAGATCGTTAATAAGCATACATTAACGACATCGTCTATAAGAGAATACCAAATAGATTCGGATTTTATAAGAGATTGTTAATAAGCATACATTAACGACACCGTGTATAAGAGAATACCAAATAGATTCGGATTTATGGATCAACCAACCAAAAGCTGTAAGCACATTAGCATTTAAGCATGTAAGCATAGAACACCAAATTGAGCATTTATTTAAGTAAAGTATACAATAAAGTTTGTGGTTTAAGACTCAAGTATAAACATTTAGATTGAATAAGTATGCAATATCTATGAAAGTACTCACATTCAATTAACAAACTTGATTTGGTAAAATGACGAGTAACCGGAAGGATGAGATTTAACGAGCAAGGTCTAGATGAAAGGAAGTCTTGCATTAGAAAGGTTGTCTAGGAAGTCTTTAAATAAAATAAATGATAAGAAATGCAAACAATTTAAAGTTTAAGGTTTAAAATGTAAATATATAAGAAATTTTAATAATAGTCTTTAAAAATATAAGTTTGCTCGAAACCGGGTTAAAGTATCTAGTCCTCAATATTTACTCAACCTATGTTGAGTAATAAGGTGGGTAAAAATGCAAGAATGCAAGTCCCTTTATAATATAGGTACTAAAACGGGTTTTAACGAGTGTTTCGGGTCTTGATAATTGGTCAAACCCAAAGTCAACTTTCCAAAATAATTAATATTATGAGATAACTCAATAAATTTAAGTAGACTTAACCAAGTATGTAGTTCTATTGTTTTAGAACTAACAACGTCTGTTAAGCGAGTGTTCGGTTTTTTCGGTCCAAACTTTGTTATGAGATCAAGTTGGATCCAACATTTCCAAGTACTTAAGAAAATAATTAAAAACAGTTTATAAAGTATTTTTAAAGATTTATACAAGTCTTGATAGCTAAAAACACAGTTGTGTGTCTTAAGCGAGTGAAAGTCGGTTTAGTTCGGTTTGGTTCGGTTTCCATCTCCCAATAAGTTCATGGATGGTTGCCACATGTCCAAATATCAAAGAACTTGTATAGTTAAGTATAAATGATGATACTTAAGTTATGCAACCAAAAAGTTAACAATAAAGTCTTTAAACGAAAGTTCGGTTTTCGGTTCGGATCTTGTTTCGGGTTAAGACCGAGGTAAGATTCTACAAACCCATAACCATAGAACTTATAAAAATGGTTTTAGAAACTTAAATCTAACAATAAGCATGTTTAATCAATTATTTAACAAAACTAGTAAACAAAGTTCGGTTTATGGTTGAGAGCTATTTACGGTTAAACCGAGGTTAGTCTCTTTAAACTAATAACCATGGAACTTCATAAATATGATATACAAACTAAAATGAGCAGAAGTTAAGCATGGTTAGTAAGCAATAATAAAGTTAGATGGTTAGATAGTTAAATATATATTAAGGACCATGAAAGTCCTCCATGAAGCCTTGCCTTACGAGGCCCGACACTCCACCGATCGAGACCGGGGAAGTGACCACCAAAGGTAACAAGGGGTGTATATTATATATATGTTGAAACAACAAGTTTGAATCATATGGAGTTAGTTGAAATCAAAGGAAACTCTTGTCTGACTCTTGAAGGTCAAACAAGTAAGAACTTTAAGGTTGGAGCTTAGAACTTAGGATGAGAGTGTTTGATGAGTATGAGCATGTTCAAATGAGGGGTCAGGCTTGGTTTTATGAAGGTTAAGGTGTTAGAGTCATCCATAAGGTTTCTTTAGAGATTTCTAAGCATTTTGATTGGTTTAGATGGCCAAACATGTGATAAATAACAAAAAAAAAAACAGATTTGGTAACAGCAAATGTCTGCCCGTGCCACGCGGCCGCCCCAGCCCTCATGGCCACGCAGTGTGGCCCCATGAGGGTGGGGTTTGGTCCATCTCGTCTTGCGAGGTTCGTTTTGCGTCCCGGAAGTTTGTTTTCGATGTAATTTGAGCGTTTTAAAGACGTTTTCGAATCCATAAAAGGGGTTTTTCAAATTGAACGAACGGGAATAATTTAGTAACATAAAATCCAATATTTTATATATTTAAAATGTTCGGGATATAAATCAGGTCGGTTTACATGATAAACGAATACACAAACGAATACAAATAGGATCCGAAATTGACGAATGTCACAAGTGACGTGGATGAGAGAAAGTGTGAAAATAGTAAAAACAAATCGTGTGAAATGTGGGATGAGAGTGAGGTGACTCCCACCACCCTAAGCGATTAAAATCGGGTTAAAAACATGGCAAAACCAAAAGAAAGTGGCAAGTATAAATTTAGAAACATGACTACAACAATGGGTAAACAAAAAGAACACACACACACACACACATATATATATATATATATATAAAAGATTATCATAAAGCCTTGCTTAAGCAGTTGTTGGTGCCTTGCGACAATAGGTGACACCAGAACCATTTTTTGGTGGTGGCCCTACTACCTTAATGGTCGGAAAACAATGGGTAGCAGGATGGTTGTGGTTGTGTCTTTGAGCGAGTAACAAAACTGTCGAAATGGACGGTAGAATTTGTTTGGCAACGCATTTGTAACATCCTACTTTTGGTTATAATAATAAAATAAATTTCGTATATTTCATAGTGGGTCATTATCGGTTTAGATGAATAGAATATGAGTTGGTCTAGTGTTGGGTTAATGGATATGGGTTATGGACTTGGGTATGAAAGAAAGAAGGAAAGACCATGGGCTTAAGCCCATGATCCCTAAATATATAAACAATAATCACCATTAATTCCCTCATTTTACACATATTCCATACACCACCAAAACACACATTAAAGCTCCCTCTCTCGAGTCTCTCTCTCTAGCCGAAACATAGAAGAAGAACCGATCCCGATCCAACGTATGATAGTATGATATTGTTTGAGCTTAAACCGTTGTATATAATCACAAACCGACGAGCCGACACCGTTACATCATTAAAGTCACGAGATTCGGGTGGAATCGGGTATAAACCGAACCTAAGATGAGCTTAGGGGTCATCCTAGCTCATATCTGGGTCGAACGGGAAGAAAAACGATGAAAAACGGTGTAAAACGGTGAAAATACGTTTTTCCGGTGAGTTTTACGGTATTCCGGAAATGGCGTCGCCGGAAAAACATGTAAGAGGTTGTCAGGGAATGTTCTGACATTCCCTGACCTAACCCTAGTTCGCTATGGAAACCTAACGAATTAAAAGGTGATTCGTCAGTTAATTCGTATAAGGGGGCATAACGAACTAAGCTCTAGTTCGTGTCTGATTCGTTAAGGGAAAGGGTAGCGAATTACCCTTGATTCGTGATAGTTAGTTCGTTAAAAGAAATAACGAATTAGAAAGTCCAATTCGCTACTTGGATCGGTTCGCTATATGGACTGATTCGTTAAGGAGTCCAATTCGTTAAAGGGTTCAATTCGTTATAGGAACCAGTTCGCTAAGATAAGCCAATTCGTTATGAACCAGTAACGAATTAGAAGTTTAACGGAATGACAATAACAGTCCCTGGACTTAGAAAACAATGATTTAATTACAAAGAAGCCCTTGGACTTTAAGTAGCAAATTATTTAATGATTCAAAACTCTAATGGAAAATGTGTTAAGACAACTTAACCCCAGCCAGGGGCTCTGCCCCTTGGACCCCGCTAGGAGCTGCCGCCCCTAGAACCCCGCTGCCAGGGGCGTTTCCCCCGGACCCCCGTTCGTTGAGGGTAATAATTAAACTAGAAAGACGATATGTGTAGTGATAGTTTATTGATACGTATAATTATTATACAGTTAGTCGTGCACAGATCAAGAAGGGAATAACCGTAAACGGTGAACGCAACCGCATTGAGGTGAGTTTCTAGCCCCACTTCCTTGTTATGTTTTCGGGGCTGTGTGCATACTCGATGTGATAGTCAATAATGAATGGTTGACTTTTATATTATTCCGCGAAAGTTTTTATTAACTCTGATATTATGAACTGCGTTTATGAATAAATCCAACGTTAAAGTGAGGCACCGGTAACAGGGCCTTAAATCATTTCCACTTATGCATGTGTTGGTGCGTGCTCTCTCTCGTGGCTTCGATTTTTTATAAGGTGTGGTTGGAAAACATACAATGGAGATTGTGATGTGTACAGAGCCAAGTAAACCTGAAACCAATCAAGAGGTCTTTAAAGAGAGGGTTTTTCAAAAAAAAATTTAGGAAAGATGATAGGTATGGTATCTTTGTATCATCGTAAAAGTATTAAATCTGGTTTTCTAGTAAAATTTATGAAGGCATACAAAAAAAGAGCAATATCACAATAATCTAATAGGTTAAATGTTAAGGGCACTGGGGTGTTCCTTTTAGGCTATTTGTAGTAGGCGGCAAATATGGGGCAATGAGCGCGATAAGGGGCGTGAACACCGCCCCCCTGCGCGACTTTTGGGGCGAAAAGGGGTGGGGCGCAAGGAATTTGTCACCGGCCATTGTGGGTATGTTGTGTGTATATATTATTATTATATAATTATGTGTGTGTAATATATATATATTAGGCTACAACACCATTACACCCTAAAAACAAAAACGTATCATTTGCTGACTGGACGTCACATGATACAAAACACTCCACTACACATAGCCTTAGGCTCCATAAACTACCCTAAAACTCCATATTTGATGATGACACTCTATTTGAAACCATTATAAAAGTAAACTAAATGCTCATTTAAAAACACTAATAAAAATAATCTTTTACTAGAAATAAAATCACATAATTCAAACTAAAAAATAAAAAATAAAATAAAAATCAGACATTTCAAATAATAAAATCTAAAAGTTACACGACCAGTTATATTTTTGCGCTATACAATTTGCAATTTTATATTTTATGGTAGAATCAGTCGGGGGACCTGAGAGGCGGTGGTTTACCCTACGACGGATGTCAGCAGTTCGAGTCCGCTTATCTCTAACTCGTGAACTTAGCCGATACAAGGCTATATGATAGCACCCAATTTTTCCGATTCGACGGTTCGATCTATGATTTACCATTCATGGACGTTGATAAGATAGGGGAATTTAATTACAGCACATGAATTCAAGTCCTGGATTTTAGAATTGAGAGAGATATTGAGAGAGATCAAGACTGACAATTTCAAAATAATCCGGGATAGACGCAATGTCCACAATACCTGGATTTAATCAGATACAATTTGAAGGATTTTGTAGGTTCATTGATCAGGGTTTGACAGAGGAGCTTTCTAAGTTTCTAAAAGTTGAAGATACAAATCAAGAAAATGACTTTGAATTATTTTCGGAAAGATATCAATTGGTAGAACCCGAAATTAAATACATGATTATATATCAAAAGTTGTGTGTAAAGGATGATGAATGTATGATAGAATTTATGATATGTAGATTTTTATATCTTTTTATTACACCCTTACTTACGTATTGTAATTTTTAAATGGTCGTATAATATTTCGGTTAATAAAACCTGTAAAATATACCGGCCAGCAACCCTTGCAAGGATCACTTTGAAGGGTGACTGTGGTGTTCCCGTAAAAACAATACTACCATTTTACCAGTGGCGGATCCATAAATTTTTATTACGGTGGGCACTAAATAAATAGAGTAAAAATTAGGGATGGGTCAAAGATTATATGGCCAGCCAACCTTTCTAGAGGCGCATAGTAAAATGAACTTTCGGGGCATATGAGAGGATAAATTAGTCTTTATACACACCACATATTTTTAAAGTTTTATACTATATATATAGATATAATTAAGACATCTTTAATTCAAACAAATTCATATTTTATTTAACATCTTATCTTTAAAATTTAGAGACACTTTACAGCGGCTAACCAGCAAAAACAATATTATGTTTGCTCTTCAATTTGTTTAGTAACTAACGATAGCCAACGACAATGGTGAAACTAGCATTTTAGAATGAAATGGTCAACATAGATTTTTTTTACATCAATTAACTTCTTTAGCCATCAATGTATTAACTAGTAATTATAATAATTGGTTCCTCGTATCTTAACATCCTTGTTAATTATTTCATTTTCTTTTATTATAAAAACATCTTCGTATTGAATTGTTTTATAATACATATTTTTAACAAAACATGTTTACTTAGAGCACAAAAGGACATATTTTTCTAAGTTATATATTATTTTAAAAACGAAAAAAAATCAACTTATGTAAAATATATATACATGATAAACATAAGTAATAATACACTTTCAAAACTATATAAACAATTAAATTATACTATTGCATAATATTTCAAGCTAAAACTAAAAATAATAAAATAATTAAAATCTTAACCAAGGAGAACTATAAGGCCAAACGTAGTGGGCGAGAGTCGGGGGCGAATTGGGGCGACAAAGGGCTAGAACACCGCTCTCGGGGCTATATTTGGGCAAAAAAGGGCGGGGGCGGGGTTAGTTTGTCGCCGGGTGGAGAAGAAATTAATATTATTATATTCATATGATCGTTGTAAAACGGTCAAATATTTAAAAAAAATAATATAAACAATATATATATATATATATATATATATATAAACATACAAATTCTTCTCCATTTCATATCCATTTCATACACAATTCATACCCAAATTCTTCAAAAAATTAAGCAAAATGAATCTTACAAACAACCCGAACCAACCGACACTCGTGGAACTCGCCGCTACCATGAGATAATTCGTCAAAAAACAAAAAAGTGTGTCGAGGAACTCAACGAGGCCATGAGAGAAACCGACAAACAACACGAAAAGATTGCCCAAATGTTGGAATTGCGGAAAATGAGTGAAGAATACAAATCCCTCAAAGCGGCCGGGTTACACGAAGAAGCCACATTATTGCAACGACAACGAATGGAAAAAATGCGCGAATATTATGGATATTAGATTTTATTTAGTTATGTTTTTTAATATTTTTAGTTATGTATTTTTTTTAATTTTAATGCATTATTAGTTATGTTTTTTAATTTTTTTGTATTTCTATTTAATTTTAATGCATTTTTATTTAATTATTTAAATAAATTGGTTTTTATTTGTTTAGTTTATTATAAAAAGAAAATAATAAAAAGAAACTGTGGGCCCAACTTGTAGCCCCTACACCATTACACCCCAAAAACAAATTTCCACTCCTTGCTGACTGGACGCCACGTGTCACAATTCGCCCCCAATTGTAGCCCCTCCACTACACATGGCCTAAGATACCAACTTTCGAAGTATATAAATTGAATAAAATTTAAAACTAAATAAATAAAGGGATGTGTTATTCATACACTCTTTACAGGGTGTATATATAGATAGGGTGTGTGTTAAGAGGGTGTGTGAATAACCAAAAAAGATGTATAAATAACCATTGCCTAAATAAATGGCTCATAAATGGCAATTAAATATATTTATGCCTTGAAAATAGCAATCAAAGACATAGTTAAATATAATAAATAACTAAAGTCTTCGTCCTCGTCTCCCTTCATATTTGTTGCCGGAACTTCACAGTTGTATATTCCGGCTAATATCAAATCCGGCGAACGGAGGGTCCACAAACCCCCTGGATCCTCCCTAGTTCCGACGGTGGGCACTGAACTCATTATTGGCTCATCATATACAGCGCGTATCTGTAAACACGGTATTCCAACATATGGACGGTGGGCATCGGCCCACCCTACCCATGCCTTGAATCCGCCCCTGATTCTACCAATGAGAATTGAGAGGTATTGAAGCCAAGAGTAACGAGTACGAACCTTATGTAAACAATCTTAATAATATACAAATCCTTGTTACAATATCTATCACTAAATAGGATCAATAATGCTTAGATAGATACATAAACCCAAAATCAACACGAGTGGGTCATAATAATTCATTAATTTGTCAGCAAAACATAGGAAAAAGTTGCACAGTTAAAATAAGGGAACGTAATATTATTATTATATATATCCCTAAAAACATGATCAATCATACGACATTCCGAAAACCTTTGCTATTTCGACGACATTTCCGTTTATAAAACTTAAAAACAATTTAGTCATCAAAACCCATCATATCATAAAACCAAGAAAAGGGAAAAATCTTCGTACGGCGGTGCTCACTCCCATTCACACCATAAAAACCATATACCACCGGAATATTCCCCGACATTAAATATCATCACCTCTCTCTCTCTTATCTCTCTCCTCAACCCATCATCACCTCTCTCTCTCTCTCTCTCTCTTTACAATCTCTCCCAAACCAAAACCAAAGGATGCCGGACCACCCAAAACCCAGCCGTAAAATCCTCTCAATCATCCTCAAATTCATCGTCATGTCCTTGATCCTCTCCATCTTCCTCCTCTTCATCGGCCTCGCCGCCATTATCCTCCTCCACCTCCTCCTCGCCGGATCTTTCCTCCACCGCCGCTCCACTACCCTAGGCTCCTCCTCCTCTATCACCCTCCACGACGTACAAACCAACCTCACCCCGTTCCAATACCCAGCCGCAGACAGTGACCTCGTATCCGATGACTGTTCCATTTGTTTGGAGCCTTATGAACAAGGCGAGACCTGCCGGGTTCTTCCGGTGTGTGACCACGTGTTTCACGCAAGGTGTGTCGATAGGTGGCTGACCAAGGTCCCCAGTTGCCCGATTTGCAGGACCCGGGTCCGGTTGGACGGGGGTGGGTCGTCGGATTCGGGTGTTGGTGATGATGAAACCAAGTTTTTGTGGGCGGTTGGTGTAGCTAGGTAGGTAGATTGAATCTGAAGGTTAAAGATTCGAGAGTTTGTTGGGGAGTATGAATGATATAGTTTTCTTAGTTTTTTTGAATCTTGTGTTGATGTAAGTAGGTTATGTTATCAATTGCAGATTCAATGGTTTAGATTTTTAGACAGTTTTTAATCTCTCTATATCTAGCTTGCTTTTGAGAATCTGTTTTTCTTAGATTAATCTCGCTTAAGTACGGGGCCTAGTTGTTCGTATCCCGATCTCTAATTATATTGATTGTTATCAGTTTTGAGATTGTTGAATCCATGTTTTGTTGGATTTTACCATTGAGATTCAAAATCCAATGTGACTAATTATTGCTGCTGGTGTTTGATTGTTGGAGATGACACAGAGATTAATTATCTTTAGTTCTCTGGACTTTTCATTGGACCCAAGAGTTTAATCGTCATCTTGATGTTAAGACTATTCATTTTTTTAATACTAAAATAACGCCAAAAAGCTCTATTTATTTGGGCATCATATGATTATGATATACTTTTGTGCATTTTGACGTCATATTACAGGTAATTTTTATTTGAGTAATTTTATAAGATCACGGGGTGTGCTAGTGTGATTTATGGGGTGGAAACTGGCATGAAGGTGTTATTGTCACACCGCTTTCATGTAGATCCATGCGGATATAGAAGGTGCGGTTAAAATTTTCACGTCGTGTGCAAAAAATGACACGTTATAATTTTAAAACAATCGAATTAATAATTTTTCTTGTCATTTATTTACCGTCTGAATTAAAAAAAATCGAATTAATAATTTTTCTTGTCATTTTTCTTAATAAATGGGTTCCGGGTTTACGTCTTGGGAAAGTTGAGCTATCGGCTTTACATTTGTGGGTTATCGTTCATAATGTTTCTATGGAGTTATGGAAGGAAAGGGGTATGAGTAAAGTCTTTAGTGGGGTTGGTGTTCCGCGGTTGTTGGATAAAATTACTCAAGCTCGTATAGTGGGTAAAACTGGTAAAATGGGGTATGTCCGTATGTTGGCTGAAGTAAAGGCTGTGTCTAAATTACTAGACGAAGTTGAGATAGAATGCCCGGCTGGACCGAATTGTAATGCTCGTATTGGTGTTTTGAAGGTTTCCTATCAATGGAAACCCGCTACATGTTCCTATTGTTGTGTGTTTGGACACTCGTTTAACCTTTGTAATAAAAGGTCTCGTACCGAGAACGAGGTTGCAGAGAAGGTTGCAAAAGATCAGTCGAAAAATACTCCTAACATTGTTGAATCGCCATTTGGTGATAAGCTTGACGGTTTTACCCCGGTAATTAGGAAAAGACGCAAAGGAAGGGTACCACTAAAGAGCCTTCTAAGCATGTCACGGAGTCAAAAAGCGTAGTTTCTGATGCTCGAGGTAAGTCTACTGTTAATAGATCGTTGAGAAAAAGTGGTAATAATAAATCAAATATGGTTGCAAGTAAGGTCAATAATTCGGGTACAAGTGGTAATATGAGTGGTGCTAATAATAGTAAGGCGGGGTTTAACTTTACTTAAGCGGCTCATGAGCCAAATTCCCAAGCAAACATATTTGAAGTGCTCTTTGATCTCGTGTGTGAAGTCAATCGGCCTGCTGAGGAATCAGACTCGTCATTTTCGATAATGGACTTCAATTTGAGTGTTAAACATAATAAATTGGTGGTTAAAAAAGCCAAAATTAATCAGTCGGATCCTATGTCGCTGGAGCAGATTATTGATAATCGTATGGTTGAAAAACATATCCGGATGATGTGTTAAGTGAGGAAGGGCTTGATGATTTCCAGGGTGTTGGTAACGAGTGTCAAACGGTAGGTGACAACACAAAGGAGGTTGAGGCTACGATTAGGATGGCTCGTGACTTGGGGATGAATTTCTAGCGTATGGAAGATCTTGTTTGTAAGGCTATAGAAGAAGAAGAAGGGTTTAGATCCCGAGGTTGAGGTTTAGTTAACTAGATCTCTTTGCTTGATGGTTGTTCGGGTGTTCCCTTGTTAGTTTTCTAGAGGTTTTTTGATGTTTAGGCAGTCTTGTTTGTTTTTTTGGTTTTGTCTTGGGTTTTTGCTAGTTTCCCCCCTAGCCTTTCTATAAAAATTTGCCGTTCAAAAAAAATGCTCAGTGTCATTTGTTTTGAAAAATTATGTATTATGTCATTTTCAATTGGGAGGGCACTCATAGCTAGTTGACACTCTTGTTTTTAGTTCATGGGGTTATTTTTATGGAAAATTCCCAAAATAAGCGTTTATGAAAACGCTTTTCAGGTTTTAGGTGTCATTTGCAAGAAATTCTTAAAATAGTTATTATAAATTAGTCGTGACGAGTAGTTTGTAGAACCAGTTAAAACTTGTCACATGTCCTTAAATTAACCGTAACGAGCAGATTCTCTAATAATTTACTCGTCACGACTAAATAAGTTTCATGCCTCATAATAAATGCTCACGAGTAATTCATACGTCCTTTAGTCGTGGCGACTAGTTTACCTGGTTTACATTCCCTACAGGAGTAGTTTATTGGTAGTTAACTTGCCGCGACTAGTTTAACCTTACAATCTACACGTCGCGACTAAATAACTTATGAATTACTCGTGGGCGTTGATTACGAGGCATAAAACTTATTTAGTCGTGACGAGTAATTGGTTAGTAAATCTGCTTGTTATTGTTAGGTTGAAGACACGTGTCAAGTTTTAATTGGTTATACAAAATACTCGGTACGACTAGATTATAATACCTATTTTGGGAATTTTTGAGAAATAACACCTAAAACCTAAAAAACGTTTTCATAAACGCTTATTTTGAGAATTTTTCCTATTTTTATTCATGGCAAGGAATAAAATTTTTAAAATAGAAAAAAAACAGGTAGTAGAAAATGGTGTATTCTTTTAATTATTATTAGTTTTTAAATGAGTTGTTATAGTAACAAAAAGGTATAATTTTATTTTAATTAAGTATCCTCATGGCTAGTTTGTTTGTTATTATTACTAGGCTATTGACCCGTGTATGATACGGGTGGAAATTTATAAATCAAGTAAAAACCGCAGTTAATATAAAATAGGTTGTCATATAGTTGGGATGGGTACATGATATTTAGTTGTTAATAATAATTGTAAAAAATTGATTATCAAACATAACTTTCAACAAAATTAACATCCTTAATACAATTATTCGATAGATAATCCAAAGTTCAAAATGAAAAATTCACTAACTACTAAATAGTTCCTTATAAACCACATTTGTAGTTTTGTTTTAACTTACCGTCTTTGTCTAATATAAGAATTTTAACACCATCTCTACTCTTCACTCATGAAATTCCCTATGCAATTACTTCTTTGTATTTATCGTGAAAACTATTAAATATAAAAACAGAAGAATGGTTATAAAAATATTTGTTATAACCTATGAAATAAAGTGTGAATATATGTACTTTATCCAAAAATTAAATGAATAGAAAAAAGTAGGATTATTGGATTTAAATAATCCCACCTTTGATGGATTGGCCAATAATAATCCCACCTCCGGTATTTCCCGCTGGCAGTCTCACCTTTTCAAGGTTTTTTGTTTTATGATCCCCCGTTAAAAATAATTAGCGGGGTTAAGTTTTTGCTGATGTGGCTTTTTCATTATCCTACATGGCTTTTCCCTTTTTTTCCCCCTCTCTCTGATTACTTACGTGGAATACTCACCCATTTAACCCCCAAAATTATCTATTGAGCCCTAATTATCTATTAAATCCGATTGAATCCTCACCCACGGCAAACTCAGACAAAAATTTGTCGATTGGATCCCAAAATGAGTTCGTCCTCTTATCGCGCACAAAATCCTAAGCTTTTTAGGATTGACACCAACAGAAAGGTTTATTGTAAGCATGAGTTGGTTGCGACAATAGGAGAAGTCGGAAAACGAAATTCCAGGCCAGGTCAAGAATTTTATAGCTGCTTGTTATGGCCTGTAAGTTTGTTCCTTTCAAATTTTGTGTTGTTAGATGTCTGTTTATTCTAACCGGTGGGTGTTTATTGTTAGAGATCCAATTGAAATTTCTTTATTTGGAAACAAGATGTTGATGCTCTAAAAACAAATCGGTGCAACTGCAGCATGCTTGAGATGAATGTTCAAAGGCT
Organism: Bidens hawaiensis; assembly: GCF_021521415.1. NCBI lineage: Eukaryota > Viridiplantae > Streptophyta > Magnoliopsida > Asterales > Asteraceae > Bidens > Bidens hawaiensis. The sequence goes on along the minus strand of NW_027493678.1, from coordinate 114,108 downwards.
AGAGTTAGAGAAGAAGTTGCTAGAAGAGGAGAACAAGAGTTTGAAAAAATCAGAAGGTGGAATGCCAATCATAGCATATGTTTGTGCATTTGTTTATGGTGTATTGTTTGCAATGTACTTCTTATTTTGACCCATGTGGGAAAGACTAGTTAGCTTGGCTTTTGTATAACTATGAATACTAGTTGGCTTGTCTTGGCTTTTGTAGAACAATGTATGTAAGACTAGTTTGATAGGATTTTATAGAACTATGAAATGTATTGGCAATTTTTGATGCAAGTGGAATGCCAAATATAGCTTATGTTTAAGTATTTGTTTGTGTATTGTTTGCAATGTACTTGTTATTTTGAGCCCAACTTGGCCATTGGCTACTGTGAATCTATTGTATTGACACTGACACATGTATTGACATTGACCAAATTGACACTAAACACATTGCATTGGCATAAAATTATTTTGAGCCCAATATGATAACACATGTATTGACATTGACAAAATTGACACTAAACACATTGCATTGGCATAAAGCATAATTAGCACATCATTATCCAAAAACCATAAGTAGTACCAAGTACATAGAGCACAAGTTTAGAACAAAAGCATAACATAACAAAAACCAAATAACACATAACAAGTTCATAGATATTAAGTTTGAAACATAACTTTCATTTTGGTCCATCTTTAGTCTTGGCAACCTTTTTTGGCCTTCCTCTTGAGAAGATTGTTGTGTAGCCTGAGAAGGTTGAGATTGTGATGTTGCTGATTTTATTGCCTTCCCATTTGACCTTTTAGATGGCTGAGATTGTTGAGTGGCCTGAGAAGCTTGTTGAGTGGCTCTAGAAGGTTGTGGATTACCTTGTGTTGCTGCCACTGACTTTTTTGGCCTACCCCTCTTTCTTGAAACTTGAGAACTTTCAGGTGCAACTTTAGAACAAGATGACTTGTTATGGCCCTTTTCATTACAGTTCTTGCAAGTCATTAACAAACCATGCCTACTTAGCTTCCTAGGTTTCTTGGCCTCATGAGGATCTTTCTTTCTGTTCTTTTTAGGTCTTCCAGGACCAATCTTGATGGGTGGAGGGTCTAATGGTAATTCAACACATGGCCAATATTTTACTAAAGGCAATGGTGGCATAGTGTAGTCATATGACTTGAGATACATCTCCTTTGTGTAACTACTATCAACAAAATCCTCAGCATTCCTTTTCATAAATCCTGCAACTGCACATGCATTATAACATGGGATACCAGTTAAGTCCCATTTTTTGCATGTACATGTTCTATTCTTGATGTCTACAGATACATCATCATAGGACTTAACTTGAAACACTGTGTTGCTTGATAGGTACACACTACACATATAAGCTTTGTCCTTCTCTCTATCCAGTTTTCTTTTTTGAACTCTAGGGCATACCACAACCTTTTTACCAGACATTTCATTTTTCTTGGTAATTAATCTTGTCATTACTGCCAACCTTATATCCTTTAACATATCAATTATATTCTTTGATCTAGACTTGATGATATAACCATTAAATGTCTCTGCCATATTGCTAACAATAACATCAGATCTAGTATGAGTTTGAAGATAACACATGCAGACGCATTTTGGATTATGGTTTATGAATGCTTCATATGCTTCAACTTTCACTTGATTCATATCTTCAAGTGCAATTTTGTGATTAGCCTCATTATATGCTCTAGCAGCCCTCCAATATAACTACTTTAGTTCATCACCCTTGAACTTTTTATGCCAATTTGCATATATGTGCCTAGCACAATTCCTATGCTCAACATTACTCCAAACAGAGGCAACAACATTTAGTAATCCCCGAAAGAACATATAGTTGAAGGGAATAAAAAAATTGATATAGACTAGATAAAACCATTAAATGTACCTTTTGCTGGTCAGATACAAGTGTCCAACCCTTCCCTTCATCAGTTACATCCAAGAACTTCTTCAACTCAGTCATGAACCAATCCCAACTATCATTGTTCTCACCTTCTACTATAGCTCAAGCTACTGGATACATCTGATCATTAGCATCTCTACCAATTGTAGCCAATAACATTCCACCAAGAAATGTCTTTAGAAAGCAGCCATCAAGACATAAAAGTTTTTTGCAGCCTGCTATAAAACCTTGTTTCACTTGATCAAAAAAAAACAAATAACCTAAAAAAAAAACCTCTACACCAACATCATCCATAATACTCTAATGGGATAGTCAAAAGTTTAAAGGTAGATGTTGGATTTACTTGCTTCAAGGCTGCTAAATATGACACCAACATACAATAATGATCTTTCATTGAACCATGCAATTTCCTTTGAGCACTTGTCTTACTCTTATAAGCCATCCAGTTAGTAATTAGAACCTTAAACTTCTCCTTAACTGCATCCTGGATATCCTTTGCAGACCAATGTGGTTTAGCTTTGAAAATTGGTAGGAACTGGTTAGCTATAAAGTCAGCAGTAAGTTGTCTATTCTTCAACATATTTATCTGACAAGTGTGTTCATTAATGGCAGTTTTGATCAAGAAACAACCCTTCCTAGGATGAAAAGATGCATACACCTTGAATGGACAATCCTTGACACAACAAAAACCTAATCTTCCATGCCCGTTCTTGTCACTTACTATAACTCTAAGATTTCTCCCATTACAAACTACATAATTTCTAACAACATTTCTAATAGCTTCCCTTGTTGGGAACCTTGTACCAACTACCCACTCCCACTTTGACCAATCTGTATTTTCAGTTACAACATCCCCCTCAGAGTCTTCATAGCTGCTACAATCACTATGTGCTTCTTCAACTTGAATCTCACCATGGAAGTTTTTTAATAACCTGTCAACCAACTGCTTTTCTGCTAATTGACTTTCTTTTATTGCAGCAACCGATTCCTTCCACTCATCATCATCATCATCTGTCCCAACTTCATCATCATCTAGATTCAACTCTTCTTCAATTTCTAACTCTGATCCATCATCAGATCCATATGCCTCTCCTTCAGATGCAGATCCATTGTCAACTTGCATCTCACTTTGGAAGTCTTGATTGGTGATTGGTTTGGGAAGGGTACATGTCACACCCCAGACCACGGCCTAGGCGTATGACAACTATGTTGGTACCACAAGTGTAATTACATCAGAGTTACGTTTAACAATTGAAGATTTTATAAACTTGTAGGTTTAAAGTGTAATATTACAAAAGACGGGATTATAAAATACCCGTTTAAGTTATAACAAAAGTATTAATTGTTTTTAATTACAAACCACCATTTTTAATATTTTAAGTTTATACAAAACAAATCCGAGCCATTGGATATTCATAGCACTTCGACACTCCAACCGCTATCCTTGTTCACCTGCAAAATGTAAGAAAATACGTCAGCAACGAATGCTGGTGAATATCCTGACGCTAAAATATTTTCTTTTACTTTATTACTCCTCGAGACTACGCCTGCCTCGGTCGATCGTGGCTTAGGAATAACAAAGTTAAACAACACAATTATAAACTCGAGTCTCTACACTAGGTCACCTCAGCAAACATCGCAGCGTTCGACTTAGTTAAGTACCCGTATGTATACACATGGTCGTACTTCCCGCGGGAAAGCGTCCTACGACCAAGTGTGGTGCGATGTGCCCACCGCGTACTACCACATATGTAAGGATCCAGACAAACGTATACTACAGCCTGAGGGCTAGGCTTATACTCTTATTTGTAACGGTTTTAGGAACACGTAGTCCCTTGTAAATAATTTTCATATAAAATGTTTGACTCGTTTGAAAATAAGTTTGTAAATGTTTGGGGGCGTATTCACCTTTTCACTTTGGGATCGGCTTCAAACACCGTCTGAGGGTCTTTCCCTTGCTATCTCGCACCTATAGTACGAGTAAAACCATTTGTTAGTCGGATATACAATCCGGCTTAAGACCTTTAGTCTTATTTTATGAAATCTACCTCGATAAACCTTTAGTTCAAAATCTCTTTTTACTTAAAAACCTTTAGTTTGAAAGTAATTATAAACTTCTAGTTTATTTATAAAAAAAAACCCGACGTTTCTTCTTCTTTAAGAAACGTATTCTTTTCTTGTTATTATTTAAAAATAGTTATTTAGTCTTTAAATAATATATATAACAAAGAATATACATATATACTTTCACACATATATACATATTTATAATTCTATCTTTTATTCTTTCTTTGTTATGTTTACTTTTTTTTTCTTTTATCGAGGTATCGATTATAACCTCGACTTAAGGTTTAAACCTTTATAATATTTTATTATTATATTCATTGGCGTTACGCCTACCTTGTTGGCGTTTAGAAACCCTAACAATTCGAGCAGCACTCCAACACCGCTTGATCTCTTTTGCCTTCTCGATCAACACTTCCTTTCTCGTCACCTTCCTTTTTGTACGCCAAACGATAAACACCAAAATTCAACACTCTTCGGCACGTCTTTCGATACTCATCGTCATGATATTGGAAAGTAACAAAACGCCTTCTTGTTTGATATGCCGGTGGAGGGTGGTACGAACTTCTAGGAAACGTCAGCACAGAAAACAAGAATCGGGACACGTTTATCGAGGAATTATGGCACGAACTTCGAGGTATGATTAAAGGCTAGCGAGATGTTAGAGAGAGAGAGAGAGTTGAAAGCAGGTTTTGGGATGCTTGGAATGAGATCCCGACCTTGCTATTTATAGGCAAAATTTTGGGACCCGTCGCGGTACACGATGGCCTCCTGGCCAAGCCCGTCGCATATCGCGACGTAGGCCTTCTGCTTCACCACGTGGCGACATGTGGCAGGCTTTGTGCCGCGTGGCGACACGTGGCGGAAGTGCTTCCGCGTAGTGACATGTGGCGACACATTGCGCCACCGTCTGCCACGTGGAACACGTGTCACGATGTATCAGACCACGTCATCGCGATACGCGATGACATTGATTCAACAGCGATCGCGTATCGCTGTTGACTTCTTCTAGAACTTTTGACCAAGCCCCTTCGCGAAACGCGATGGGCTTGTCCTTTTGTCCCGTCGCATATCGCGAGGGGACAAGAAAACAAAATTTTTATTTTAAACCTTGGAGTTGGAAATTGGCAGATTTGATCCATAAACTTTTGGATTTTAACATTTTGGACTCGAAATTTATGTGATGTTACAGTACAACTAGTGGAGCCTAAGAGTAGTTTGGTAGGTGTTAAAATTCTGTTGGCAGTAGCTTTAGTAAACCCTTTCACGGGTTGGTTTTCTGGATGGGCTTTGGTGTTAATGGGTTGGGCTTTGGTGTTAATGGGTTGGGCTTCAATTTGGGCTTTGGTGTTACCTTGTGCATAGAGATGGAGGATATGCCTGACATCTTTGTCCCCCAAAATGACCACCATGTCCATGACATCTTTATCGTTTTTAGTCTGCATAAGTCCTTCATCAAACTTCTTTCCAGGCATCAAATAATACAACTCAAATTCCATTGTTGAATAAGACTTAGTCTCAATCAAATAATCTGTCAGCTCAAAATAAGACATCTTATCTACTTCCACCTCAAACATATAAATATCACCTCCTTCATAGTGCAATTTCGAATTTGGTTGTAGCTTCCCACCATGCCATGCTTTAACTTTGATTTTGTCATCCATTTTGATCATTTTAGAAGTGTAATAAGGATAAAAGCAAATAAATAACTTTATTTTAGATAATAAGGATTTACACAGTTCAAGAACATACCTTATTGCAAGATCTGTAGATCGTCTTCGTCGAATTAGGGTTCCGATGGACTACAATTTGTTAATCGTTTTCTTCGAATTGGGGATTTTGACGATTGTGTTCTTTGAATTATGGTTCTGTTCTAGGAAATGAATTGGCTTGATTGATTAAGTATCGTGGGTTCAATATTTATTAAGTATTTACGGTTGTAAAAAATAAGAGAAAGGGTGAGTATTCCACGTAAGTAATCAGAGAGAGGGGAAAAAAGCGAAAAGCCATGTAGGATAATGAAAAAGCCAAGTCACTAACCACATCAGCAAAAACTTAACCCCATTAATTATTTTTAACGGGGGATCATAAAACAAAAAACCTTGAAAAGGTGGGACTGCCGGCGGGAAATACCGAAGGTGGGATTATTATTGGCCAATCCATTAAAGGTGGGATTATTTAAATCCAATAATCTAAAAAAGTAACATGTGTTATTTGAGTTTGTACATATAGAACCTTGTTTAGTAGTTGGCGGTTCATTTTCTTCTCCAACGTCTAATCGATTAACATTAAATGATGTGATTGGACAAGTAACTGCATAGTTAATTGTTATTAGAATAAAATAAGCAAAGAGTTTATTAAACTTAACATATTTTAAAAACAAATTATTGTCTATACTAATGTATGTTAGATTTTGTAAAATATTAAAAAAAATGGTTATGTAATATGTTAATGTAATTATAAAGGTATTTGGTTGTTAAAAAGGAAATATATAAAAATAAAACGGAAATATACAACATAAAAATTTTAATTCTTATAATTCCAATTTTAATCATTTTGACATAATTTTTTGTTGTTAACAAAGTATACGTTTTTAACATGGTAATATGTTAAACTGAGTATCTACATTTTTGGGTGTATGTTCAATTTTGTAAAATACATACCGCATAGCATAAAAGATATTTACTTAAAATTAACATTTATAGTATATCTCATAACTAGGTGAAAATATTATAATTGAATCCAACAAAATAATAAATAAAAAATAAATATATGAAAACGTATTAATGAATAGTCATTTTAAAATATTACCATTGGATATTATACTCAATGGTTCTCTTTCCGTTGACACTGCACGTTTTCAAAAAATAAAATATAATATAACATTTAGAGAGTAAACAAATAATATTAAAATGACTAACCGTTTATATTATTTCTCTTATTGGAAGAGGATGACTCAAAAACACTACATTTCATGGATTTTGAAGACATCTAAAATAAAATATAATAAGGTTTTCATACCAACAAATAGGAAACACTAAACATGTTGACAACAAAGACGTATATAGGATGGCGCATGATTATATTTATTTAACAAAGGATTTAACTGCAAAAAAAATAAACAAACATACCTTTGTCTACTACAAAAGTATAATATCGGTTAACTTAAAACGGCATGAAGAACTTCAAAATATTGCATCTCAAACTTCATAAGCAACCAAGTATGAACATTGACATATTGTGTTTTAATATATAGTGTGTCAAATGTAACTCAAGAAAATGTATAGAATATATAGTGTTTAAGCTTACATATGTTAGGGGAAGACTAAGCTATTTGTTTGCCAAAAATTATGTCTTTCTTGTACAAAGAGTATATGGAATAAGTTAAGGTGTAATTTGTTTTACCAAATTAACACAATATTAAAGTGATTTTAAGTGATTATAAAAAATCACAAATTAAACATCGATTGGGTCGTATTGCCATAATTTGACAGTCAAATCTAACTTTTTTATTTTTGTACACGTTCAAAAATGGAAAAATGAAATGACTTTAATTTCGAAGGGACTCTAATATAGAATTAATATATCTATATGTAAGGCCGCGTTACCGGTGCTTCACATTTGGACGTTGGATTTACTCATCAACATAGTTCTAATCATCCGAGTTAATAAAAACATACACGGAATATAAAAACTTTCATAAAACATTTCATAGCAATCCATATCTCAACTTAAAACATCATCTTGTCTTTCAAAATAAACAAAACATCAAACATGAACGTCTTGAGCTTCCCGATGCCAGCTTCTTATTCAATGCCATGCGCTCCCCTCAAGCGAGCTGCCTAATCCTACTAACCTGCGTGCATACTAAAAGTCAGCTACGCTGAGTGAGTTCTAGTTAATCAGGCGACATATAATACATGCACATATCATACATACATACCCGGAGATACATATCCATACTTAACCAGTTACCTTTATAACATACAATCATGCATACATACTATTACTTACCTCAGTCTACCGAGAGTATGTTCATAGTCCGCCGTCTATACCTATACTCAAGGTCGTGAACACGTAAAAGGTCCGCAGTCCTTACCTATTTTCACCATTCATGGAACGTACAAGGTCCGCGGTTCTTCCCTATACCATCGTACATTCACAACACGTACAAGGTCCACAGTCCTTCTATAACATCCCATTTTCACGTTCGGTTTAATAAAATAGAAATATGAATTATTAGGAGTCGGGCTAGTGTTGGGTTAAATGGATATGGGCTATGAACTTGGGATATGAAGTAAAGAAGGAAAACACCATGGGCTTAAGCCCATGATCCATAATTATATAAGCATTAATTATCCATTTTTCATTCATTTACACATGTTCCATACACCACCAAAACATACACTTAGCTCTCTCTCATCTTGCTCTCCCTCTCTCTAGCCGAAATCACCAAAGAAAACCGATTCCGCTCTAATGTATGATAATATGATATTGTATGAACTCAAACCCGTTAGATTTAGTCACGAAACGACGCGCCGACACCGTTAAACCGTTAAAGTCACGAGATCTGGGGAATCGGGTATAAACCGAAACTAAGATGGGCTTAGGGGTCACCCTAGCTCAGATCTGGATCAAACGTGACGAAAAACGGTGAAAACGGTGGTGAGATAAACGAGATCTCGCTTTTCCGGTGAGAACCCGGTTTTCCAGCGAAGACGGCGCCGGAAAGTATGTACGAGGTAAGGGAATGTCATAGAATGTTTCTAACATTCTCTGACCTAACCTTAATTCGTTAACGAGGAGTTAATGAACTAGGGGTGATTCACCAAGTGGTTCGTTAAAGGAAGTCTAACGAACTAGACTTAATTCGTGTTCAAGTTCGCTAAGGATAAGATAACGAACTAAATCCCAATTCGCTATGACCATTCGTTAAAAGAGATAACGAATTAGAAGGTTCAATTCGTTACATGGACTGATTCACCAAAGGACCAGTTCGCTAGAGGGTCCAATTCGTTACAAGGACCAGTTCGTTATGATAATCAAATTTGTTAAAGAACCAAGTAACGAACTAGAAGTTTAATGGAATTACAGAATGGTCCCTGGACTTAGAAAAAGAATGATTTAGTTACAAAGAAGCCTTTGGACATTTAGGTTAGAAAATTAATTAATGATTCAAAATCCTAGTGGAAAATGTGTTAAGACAGTTAATGAAAATAAAATTTTTCCAAACTAACCTGGTAGCATAACCCCAGCCAGGGGCTCTGCCCCTTGGACCCCGCAAGGGGCTGCCGCCCCTAGAACCCCCGCTGCCAGGGGTGCTGCCCCCGGACCCCCGCTCGTCGAGGGTTGTAATTAAACTAGAAACGCGATATGGGAAGTGATAGTTAATTGATATATGTAATGATTATACAGTTAGTCGTGCACAACTCCATAAAGAAATAACAATAACGAAGAACGAAACAGGATTCAGGTGAGTTTCTAGCCCCACTTCCTTGTTATGTTTTCGGGGCTGTGTGCATACTCGATGTGATAGTTAATACACTTACCTTAAGTGGTAAATGTATGCCTTGTATGATTTATGTATGATGATGTTTGACGATGCATGAACGATCTTCGAATATTGCATGTGCCGTCAAGTGATAGTTAAAGGCATGATTGATGTGTATATATGTAAGGACCCGTTACCGGTGCCCTACTTTGGACGTTGGATTTACTCATAAACACAACTCATAATATCAGAGTTAATAAAAACATTCGCGGAATATTAAAACATTAAACCATCATCTTACAAAACCATACTTTGTTGTCTTAACGGACATTCAAATTATTTAAAACATAAAACATTGTCTTTTAATCATCATAACATAACACTTCATTGAGATGCCAGTGTCTTCAATTCCATTCCATGTGCTTCCCCTCAAGCAAGTTGCCTCATTCTACTCACCTGCGTACATACTAAAAGTCAGCTACGCTGAGTGAGTTCTAGTTAATCATACAACATACAATCTATTCACATACTTGCACACGTGCCCGAAGGGGTGTACATTATTCATACTTACTTTTCATACGTAACTATCCATCCTATTTAAAGAGCCTTCCGCTCTATAACCTCACAGATATTATAAGGGTCTGGTCCCTAACATCTCAGATATTAATAAGGGTCTGGTCCCCAACGTCACAGATATTATTAGGGTCTGGTCCCTACCATCACAGATATTATTAGGGTCTGGTCCCTACCATCACAGATATTATTAGGGTCTGGTTCCTTTGTTTCGTGCAACTGTACCGTACCTGTTCATACATACTTTCCTGACAATACGTGCAATCTCTGAAGAGAGTTCACGTACCATCAACATAACATACATACATTATGCATACATCATGTATTCATACATACATCATATCTTTCATCATACTTATCAATCATATCTTTAACTACCACCTGACGGTACATGCGATATCCGAAGATCGTTCACGCAACAAAGGTGGGGCTAGAAACTCACCTCAATGCGGTTGCGTTCACCGTTTACGGTTATTCCCTTCTTGAGCTGTGCACGACTAACTGTAATATAATTATACGTTTTAGTAAACTATCACTACACATGTCGTCTTTCTAGTCTAATTATTACCCTCAACGGACGGGGGACCGGGGGCAGCGCCCCAGGCAGCAGGGTTCTAGGGGCGGCAGCCCCTAGCGGGGTCCAAGGGGCAGAGGCCCTGGCTGGGGTTAAGCTGCCAGGTCAGCTTGGAAAAATTATATTTTCATTAACAGTCTTAACACATTTTCCATTAGCATTTTGAATCATTGAATAATTTGCTACTTAAAAGTTCAAGGGCTTATTTGTAATTAAATCATTCTTTTCTAAGTCCAGGGACTGTTATGTCATTCTGTTAAACTTCTAATTCGTTACTTATCCTTAACGAATTGACTTGTCTTGACGAACTGGTTCTTGTAACGAATTAGAACCTTTAACGAACTGGTTACTTAAACGAATTGGACTTATAACGAACTGGACTCTTAACGAATCAGTCCATGTAGCGAACCAGTCCAAGTAGCGAATTGGACCTTCTAATTCGTTATCTCCTTTAACAAACTGGTCCTAACGAATCAAGGGTAATTCGTTACCCTTTTCCCTTAACGAATTGGATACGAACTACAGCTAGTTCGTTAATCTTTCCTTAGCGACTCAGCTGGCGAATTACCTCGTTAGTTATTCCTTAGCGAACTAGGGTTAGGTCAGATTTTTCAGAACATTCCCTGACAACCTCGTACACGTTTTTCCGGCGCCGCCATTGCCGGAAAACTCACCGGAAAAACGTATTTTCACCGTTTTACACCGTTTTTTCATCGTTTTTCATCCCGTTCGATCTAGATCTAAGCTAGGGTGACCCCTAAGCTCATATTAGGTTCGGTTTATACCCGATTCCACCCGGATCTCATGACTTAAACTGTTTAACGGTGTCGGCTCGTCGTTTCATGATTATAACTAACGAATTTAAGCTCATACGACAAAATACTATCATACCTTGGTTCGGGATCCGTTTCTTCTTCTATATTTCGGCTAGAGAGAGGCTAGAGAGAGAGAGAGAGAGAGCTTCAGTGTGTGTTTTGGTGGTGTATGGAATATGTGTGAAATGAGTAATAAATGGGTAATTAAGGTTTATATAATTATGGATCATGGGCTTAAGCCCATGGTCCTTTCCTCTTTCTTTCATAACCCAAGTCCATAACCCATATCCATTTAACCCAACACTAGCCCAACTCCTAATAACCCATACTTTCATTTATTAACCGAAACCCGAAAATCGGGATGTTACAATATATGATAAGTGAAAGATGTATGTATGTTATGATGATAGTACACGAACGATCTTCGGATATTGCATGTGCTGCCAGGTGATAGTCAAATATATGACTATATATATATGATATATAAATGATATATGTATGTTATGATGATGGTACGTGAACGATCTTCGGAAATTGCACGTACCGACAAGGAGTGTTCTTATGCTATATATATATATATAGACGAACTTATTGATAAGCGAACTTAGATATATAAGCGAACTTAAATATATAATCGAAGTTATTGATAAGCGATCTTAGATATATAAGCGAACTTATTGATAAGCGAACTTAAATATATAAGCGAACTTACCATGTAGCGAACTTATATGCAGACGAACTCATATGGCGAAGTTACCCCGCAGCAGCTACGGGTTTGGTAATAGCCACTCGTTCCAATCGTATCACCTCGTTTTGGCTCGTATTTGACCCATCCATAACCCCGACACCTTAAAAAGGTTCGATATAACCCGTATTCACTTCCTTAAAAGTCCCCGGCTCGATGCTTAACCCGTTAAAGCATGAACCTTTAAGGCAAAACATTTAAAACTAGATCTAGGGTGCTCTTTAATGAGCCGTACACGTTTACGGGTTCATTAGGTTAATTTTGACATCAAGTTTGTTACTTTACATTTTTTTTATACACGATCTATTCTAGTTTTAAGTTTTAAGGCTAAACGTTTATAAAAATGTAAACTTTAAGATCAAAACATACCTTTTTCGTGTTTGTTTAGCTTAGTTATGAACTTTAGATCTTGTATATATCTTGTATATGAAGATATATAAATAATCACGCTCGTACGATCTTGTTCTTCTCTTTCCTCTCTCGGCCGTGATTATCGAAGAGGTGTGTGTGTGTTTGAGTGTGGAGAGAATAAGATGGAAGATATGGGGGATTTAGGGCTTTAGGGTGGTTTAAAGGAGTATTTATACTCCTTAAAGCCCATGGACCCAAAGCTCATCCCATCATTTAGTCCATCCTTAATTAGCCAAGTCCCTACACCTTAATATGTTTAATCTAAATTAGATATTATCGCAAGCTTAATAGTATAACTCTTTTTAATATTTAATATTAATTAAATATTAACACTCGTTTCGGATCATAAACTTTCTTTTATTTAATTCTAAAATTCGGGATGTTACACTATATGTATTCTAACTTTTATTTAGACGCGTTAATTAACCGTTACGTAAATTATACCTTTTATACGTTAACAGAATATGGTTCAACAATTTTATTAAACATTTACACATATAAAATAAACATCTAATAAGTAATCAATAATTTAGACCCATTAACAAAATCCACTCTTTGATTTATTAAATGGTTGAGCGAGTTAATATTATTTAAAATTGACCAAAATGATAAGTTACAAATCCACATTTAATGATAATTTAAATACTTCCAATGAATCCATATTCTTAAAATAGGAATGGTAAACGGGTTCCGGGGTTATACGATGGAATGGTTTTTCAAAAAACATATTAGACGTTTCCTAAAAGATAGTTTTATATAATAATTATATACGAAGGATATTGAAAATAACGTTTTTAAGTTAAAAAGACTGCTTAATCAATTGATATTGAAATGTAGTTGACATAGAATTGATTTTTATTGTTATTACTAATTATAATTATTAATAAATAATACATAGTACGTACTAATAATGGTATTTACAACTTTGTGCAAATAAATAGTTTGAATCATATTTTGACGTAAATTGTTAATTAAATTGTAACAAATTAATAAATCATATTATACTTGTAATTGATAAATTAATGTGCTCAAAATCCAATCATTGTTATATTCACGTACACATGCATGTGTACACATATTTAGTTTGTAATTGGTAAGACGAAAAACAATAATGTTTTTCATGTTATATAATAATTAAGTAATATCAAACAATACATAACATACACTAAATTGAAGACCAAAAATATTTCAACAAACAATTTGTAAGCATCAAAGCTAGAAATGCATTTTAATAATATATAAGATTTTTTTAAATTTGTATATTATTGACATTAGAATTAGAAACACGTGAAAGGATAAACTTTATGCAAAATATAACGTTTTTATAAATATATTATTTGTAAAGGAAATTGGTCCGAGATATAAGTCATATTAAGTGAAGGTTGAAAAGTTGTTGTATTTTTAAATAGATATGAAAATTTTTTTAGAAATGTTAAACCGATATTTTAATACATTGATATTTTAAAGCAAAACATTTCATGTAATAACTTACAATTAATTATTGATAGGAAGATATCATAATCATTAACATTAATTAACATTAATATATGAATCAAATAGAGTGTCAATAGAATAATATTATTTACTTTTAAATTATTTAATTACCAAGAAAATTTAAGAAGCCTTAGTATATATGGAAATATAGTGATGAACCAATAGAAACATGACATTTGTACAAGAACTCTATTCTTTTAGATGTATAAGTAGATTAATTAACATTAGTATATGAATTAAATAGAGTGTCAATAGAATAATATTATTTACTTTTAAATTATTTAATTACCAAGAAAATTTGAGAAGCCTTAGTACATATGAAAATATAGTGATTAACCAATAGAAACATGACATTTGTACAAGAACTTTATTCTTTTAATAGTATAAGTAGATTATTATTATTATTATTTGGTTTTTTTTTCACTATCTAGATTATTCAGGCTCTTCCTTGCTTCGAGTTTCACGACTCGCACAACCTACTTGATTCCCATACTCAGATTATCCGGAGCAAGTATGGTTGGCTTGGCGAGTATGGTGCCCCGTTCCACCATAATAGAAGTTAGTTTTCTAGGTTAATATAATAAAAACAACCATTTTACCCCTTTTTCTTATAATAAATTAAAGGTGTAGTTTCCCTAATTTTTTGTTTTCTTTTTTAGATTATTTACTTACTTTTCTTGCAATTTGCAACTAATATTAGTAATGCATAAGTATGATAAGTTAAATAGTGAATTAAAGTATTGCCATTTTCTTGAAGTTTTAATTTCACGTCATATGCTCTCTTATACTATAATTAATAACTAGATGTTTCTCGGCGCGTTGCGCCGTGCGGTTTTTTTGTTTACCAAGGGGTTAGGTTAACATGTTACTGTTACACATGTGGGTTTGTTTGATTATCTAGGCGTTACTAACCGGCCCGTGGGTTGCATCGTATTTAAAAGCGAGAACGTTAATATCAACATTAGTGTATATAAATAAGCTTTCAGCGCTAAAAACACAGAAGCTACAAAATATATCATCAATAACTAATATGAAATAGATATTATATACGACTGCAAACTAACTAATGTTATCAACGAATGCAGACTGAACTAATCTAATACTAACTAAATAGCTATCAACTACGCACCAATTCATTCAGGATGTCAAACGATCTTTGCAACTCGTTTTCTTCTTTTTCTTGCATATCTATCTCGCGTTGAGCCACCATCTTCTGTTTGGTTATCTTGTCCATGTCCATCTTGTACTCTCACAATCATACTCATCTCCTCCACCACCTCATTCAAATATCTCATCAATCCCCTAGTTTCCTTCGCCGTCGTGAACCTAGATTTCCAGCAACTCGCATATTGATGACCGTCGTTTGATTCAATCAAAAACCTAATTATTCTAAATAGTTAGAGCAAGTAGGTTATCGTATCACAAGGAGTATGTGGTCAATGTATTCGTGTAACAGATTTCTAATTATGAAGTGACTGATTTTTAGTGCTGATCACACAAGCAATTTTAGTAAATGTAGAGAACTAAGCAACGGACAAATAAACGAGTTGTAAAAAGTTAACGAAGCAAATCACACCCGGGAATTCAAGTAACAAACCAACAGTATCTCATGCAACCTAACAGATTAATTATTAACCGAAAACTGATCAATCAGACAAAACCTTAGACATCAACAATTACTTTACACACGGCACTGGTTATCAAAGTGTCCTTGCCAGTGTGACTCAGTTAAGGGCAATTGTATGTTTTATCGTATTCAATCTAACCGAACAGTTATATGACTAATTATCTAGCAACTGGTAACAGATCGTTCAGACCAACGTAAACCTAAACCGACCGAACACACAGAAATACCAAACATCAATAATCATATATCAATCATCAATGACAATACACAAGTGTTCTAAATCACATGAGAAAAACTGTAAAAAGGTTACAAACTATACATCCCGGGTGCGATCTTAGGAGATTATCCGAGCCTTGACATCATTGAATCTTCGATATGGATGATAGGAATCATATGTAGGGTCTTGGCACGAGCTAGGATAGTGAAAATCGCCTTCTTGGACTGCTAGAATCGCCTCTTGGTCGTCAAAACGGAGTTAGGGTTCTTGAGAATGAAAAATATGATTATAACCTAATTTTCCCGTTTGCACCACCCGTCGCGTACCGCGACAGGGTCTTCTAGGTCAATCGCGTATTGCGATTGACCAAAAGTCAAACATGTTTTAATCTCCCATCGCGGTACGCGATGGGGCCCTCAGCAAGCCCATCACGTACCGCGATGGGTCCTGCTACAGCAACCTTCATCGTTTTACGTGCTGGACATCCCGGGTCTTCATTCTGTGTCACAAGGTCCATATTGAGTACTTTAACGCCTGTGACCTGAAATCCAATAATACACGTATGAAGTATCGATAGTTCTAGAATAAACAGTAAAAACTAAACAATAAACAAACAAAAACATATACAAATTAACCGACCATCACATCCCCACACTTATCTTTTGCTTGCCCTCAAGCAAACCTCTAAAGCAAACATCGACCTCCGTCATAGGTATGTAGATTATCGTCATTAATACTAGTAAGGTTTAAGGTCATACCCAGTTTCCCAGACTGACACTTTTTATAGATTGACATCCCACAAATAAGGTTAAGTGCTATAATAAAATAATAGAGCCGCCCAGACAAGTGTACTTTGTTTCCGGTTAAGGCACACATGCTCATACCACTCGTAATATAACATCTATCCTCTCGGTTTAATATATGGACTAGCAAAAGATGTGCCAGTATCACTCTGCTCTCAATATCACTCATAAGCAAGTATTCATACATAAACCTGCTTTGACACAAATGCAAATCAAGAGGTCTTAAAAGGGTTGTAACGGGGCCAGGTGTAAGGGTATGGAAGGGAAATATTTAAGTAGCTCAATCGATTCAACCCCCCAGTTCTACACTCTCGCTCATCCAGGCGAGGCTTAACCTAATTTGCCTCTATCAATTTTGCATTTTGCCAACTACGATCCCGTAATCCGTGAACATCAGTGAAAGCACTCAAATGACATGTGTGTACTATATATTATATGTGTATTATATATATTTGGGTCAACTCACACACGTACCGGAGGAATAGGGTTGACGATATAAACATGTGTACCTGTCCCCATGACTCGTTATCCCCGCCTAAACGACCCCATTTTCAACTTCTCGTTATAAAAACATTTGTGAGTAAGACTAATGAGAAGCCGAAAAACCAACAATGACCAGAAACCTATGATTTGGCATTAATGGCAATAATTAACAGTTAACAACTTTGGTTCCTGAACACTCTTCGAGGTACTATCGGGCTAAAATTTTCCAAATTTCCCCCATCCCCACACTTGGGGTTTACATTGTCCTCAATGTAAGAACACTTAACATTGTTCTCAAAGTTAAAAATGATAAACGATTAATGAACATTTGAGAGACGAGGTTGAAATTGACTTTCTGACTATTAAGCAATTTTAAAATTTCGGGGCTCACATGTGGCGGTTCTACTAACAATTATACAATTACACTTTTAACGTTTAAAGTAATAATAAAAAATTAAATTATGAAATTGAAATAACCTGAAATCAACGGACTGGAGAAGGACCAGTTGGCTCGTGAACTCTCATAAACACTCGTATACTCTCGTCTCATCCAGTTACTAAAATGACAATCGAACCTGAAAAATCTCGAGATGTGTAGAAGCAAGCTTCTCACAAGTGTAATACATAGGTCTTTTAAGAGTTATGAAAATGAATATTTGTTAATTTTATTAAAATAATTACCGAGCCAAATTAAGTTGTTTCATAATAAATTCTGTTAAATTAGTTAAATACGTTAAAAGACCTAACTCACTATCGTAGGAATCACGATTGCATTTAGCGTATGCAACAAGCCCTGTAAACCCCCCGATAGCCCGGGAGGACGAGTGGGGTCTCGTGAGGGTTTATTGCGAACTACACCCACAAAGTTCGATTACAACAAAATATACAAATAAATCAAACACAGCAGCAAACAAAAGATATATAAACATAACGCCCAACCAGTTACCCAAACATGAATCGCCAAAATATGATATAAAATAATACAGACCATGATACTAATAAAAACAAAATAAAGTGAAAAAGGGTAACCAAAAAGCTACTGTGCTGGTGGATCCTCAGCTGCCTCGTCCTGCGGATCCAGTGGCTGCTCCATTGTAATGATCAATGACTATGGAAGCGGTACCTGCGAAGCAACAAATAATGAACGAAAGTAGTCATCATGGCGGGCCAAGTGGGCCTGCGTCTCTAGCCTATGTGCTCGGGCCTCCTCTATCTCGGCCCGAGCCTCCTGTCGATGGGCTCGAGCCTCCTCCATCTCGGCCCGAACCTCGTCCAATATCTGCTGCTGCTGATAGATCATCGCAAGCGTGACGGGCTGCTGCTGAGGTGGTAGCTGTGAAGAAGATGATGTTGATGACTGTCTCAGCGGATGCTGCTGCTGCGGTAGCATGATGTGTGGAGTCGGACGACGCTGCCGATGTGTCGGAATACCTCTCTATAAAGAGACTGCAACGTTCTATCCCTCTGGTGGTGGTGCCTGTGGACCCTGTCGAACTGGGACTAAAGCTAGTGGATCATGCTCCTCAACGATCCCGGCTCGACGGGCCTCCAGTAGTCCGAACACGCCCGTAACTGGTCCCACCGTAAGATGTCAGACCGGATAATGCATCTGCTGAAACCGCTGAAATCTCGTATACTCATCTGATGTCAAGTAGAATCGGAGAACCTGATGAGGTATACGTCCATCTCCCATAGTATCTGCTGGCTCAATGCCCTCGACAATCTGGACCTCCTCACTATCATAGCGTTTGACACGAGGGTCAGTCCTCTGCCTCTTGCGCCGTGAAGGCGCTGGTGCATCAGCCATATCTGCAAAATCAATCAAGCAAATTAGGTATGTCAACAGTCGATGTGGCGACGTCCGTATAACATTTCGGTCGCGGTCGTCCCACATAATAAAATAATATGAAAATATTAATAAAATATAAAAAAATAAATAAAAATAAATAAAGACGAAAAAATTGGGGACATCCTATGCGTATTTCTAAAAACCAGATTAACCCGCCCGAATGGAGATTGAGTGCAGGCGGGTAATCAATTAACAATTCAAACTTATCAATTTTCAAACTAACAATGCGGCCCCGAGACTCGATTAACAATCCACAAACAAATGCGACTTGACACTTGACAAACAGACTCTAAAATCAAACGGACTCTAATAGACACGACAAGACAGAAAACAAACCACTGACTCTAACTAGCTAACATACAAACTGACAAACTGTCTCGAATAACGTGTAACAAAACAACGAAACTGTCGGTAACAAAGAAGATATGACAAATCGGGTTTTTATGAATAGAATATTAATAAGTGAAGTTCAAAAATAAACGTCTCATATCAATCCGTCACTGTCATTAATTTTTTTTATAAAATAAGGATTTTTAAGTTTTGAATTTTTAAAACCCGTTTCACCATAAAATCGCATTCAACAAAAACCAACATCCCGACAACCCGGCAACTAAAATCCCAAAGTAACAATTAATAATCCTAACCAACATCCCGACACACCCAATAAACCCAACAAAATCGGCATCCCGGAAATCAAACATAAATCTACCGGAAAATAACCCGACAACCACAACGACCTCAATAAACCCGATAATCCCGCAAACCGAACATCGCCGAAATAAAATAATAATATTAAAATAACATACCTCAAAATCGACGAACGAAAGGGAATCGAATACGAATGACGGTGGTGGACGTGGGTTGTCTGCGGTGTCGGAAAAGAAGACGGTGTGATGAGTGGTAATGGTGGTGCGGCAGTGGTGGGTTTGTGGTGGTGGTAGGAGGGTGATGTGCGGCGAGGGCGGTTGAACGACGGGATGGTGGTGTAAGTGGTGGGTGGACGGTGGTGACAGTGTGCGGTGGTGCGGCAGTGGTGGGTTGGTGGTGGTGATAGGAGGGTGATGTGCGGAAATGGTGGGTTGGCAGTAGGAGGAGAAAACGGGAGAGAGAGAGATCATAGAAGAAGAAGAAAGAAAGAAAGAAAGAAGAAGACGATAAGTTTATAAACAATCGGGTCAGGCAGGGCTCCAAGACCCATCGCGATACGCGATGGGTTGAATTGGGGTGGGCACGTACCGCCACCCAATTAGTGGGCAATTAGGGTTATATCCCATCGCGATACGCCATGGATGCAATAAGAATCCCATCGAGTTCCGTGATGGGTTCTCTGACAGAATCAAAATTTTATGAAAATGAAACTTTTTGGCATCCCGACATCACCCTGGACCCGTGCACAACTCAAAATACCTTAACATACCTGGAATAACGTGTGCTTAAACAATGCTTACCAAACTTCTCTATTTTCTGACTCTTCAACGAGCTTCCCCACACTTGGCGTTTACTGCACAAAATTCGAGACGACACTAAGTACAAGACTCAATAAAAATAAAACAAACTGGAAAGACACTTACAGACCCCAGGTTGCCTCCCGTAAGCACTGAATTTAAAGTCTACAGCTCGACAATGCTTCGAAATCAGTTATCTTCATAAACTGGTGAAGTCACAACAAAATTCACCGATTCCTCATCCAGCTCGTGTATGTCTTTCATCTCCAAATCTGGCTTCAGTCTATAGCCATTTACCACTTGTCTCAAATGATCATCAAAATCTTCAATCTCGTACTGACCATGATTCCCGACTCTTACAATCGAGTACGGGCCCGTCCACTTACTTCTTAACTTGGCCGGGAAGAGTTTCATTCTCGTGTTGTACAACCACACTCGTTGACCAACTTCAAAATTCTTCAACCGGATATTAGCATCATGAACTTTCTTCATCTTTCCCTTGTAAGCGGACGCGCGATCGTATGCCTCGTCTCTCAACTCCTCGATCTCGCACAAAGCCAATTTCCTCGCTTTACCTGCATCATCCTAATCCATATTAACCTGTTTAGTAGCCCAAAACGCCCTTTATGCAATTTCAACCGGGAAATGGCAATCCTTTCCATACACAAATCTATAAGGAGTGGTTCCAATTGGCGTTTTATAAGCAGTTCGGTAGGCCCACAGAGCATCGGTCAACTTAGTTGACCAATCTTTTCGGTCTGCCCGAACAGTTTTCTACAAAATTTGTTTAATTTGCCTATTAGAAACCTCCACAAGTCCACTCGTTTGTGGATGGTAAGGAGTTTCTATTCTATGGTCAACACCATATCGTTTAAGCAATTTCCCGAATTTAAAATTCTTAAAATGAGATCTCCCATCACTTATGATAGCTCGGGGGACTTCAAATCTCGAAAAAAATATTACTTTGAACGAAATTGCAAATGACTGTATGATCATTTGTCCTAGTGGCTATTTCCTCGACCCATTTAGACACATAATTAATGGCCACTGGGATATACAGATTACCGTGCGAATTAGGAAACGGGCCCATGAAATCGATCCCCCAAACATCAAAAATATCAACAACAAGGATCGGGTTCAAGGGCATCTCGTCCCTCTTAGAAATGCTCCCGAGTTGTTGACACTTTAAACAGTGTGTCGCAAACTCGTGAGCATCCTTAAACAAGGATGGCCAAAAGAAACCACTTGTTAAAACTTTTCGAGCGGTTTTCTGGCCAC
This sequence comes from Bidens hawaiensis, assembly GCF_021521415.1. Classification (NCBI taxonomy): domain Eukaryota; kingdom Viridiplantae; phylum Streptophyta; class Magnoliopsida; order Asterales; family Asteraceae; genus Bidens; species Bidens hawaiensis. Next base: position 92,329 of record NW_027493678.1, on the reverse strand, counting down.
TGAAGTGACCACCACACGCAGACGAATGTGTGTGTTCCAACAACGATCTGACATCCTCATCGGGTATACGTCGTCCGATCATCTGATCAGCACCAATCTTGAAGAGGTCCGGGTAATCCCAAATATACTGTTTGGCCTGTGAAATCAACTGTTTCTTCTTGGCCAATGCTCTGGTAAGTCACCTGAAACTTTAAAATTGACAATATGAGCAAACCAAGGATTTTGTGAAACTGCCAGAATATGCTCATCCGGGAAAGACTCGTTAATGGGCCCATCTGTATCCCCATTTTCCACCATAATTTGGGACAAGTGATCTGCAACAACATTTTCACTCCATTTCTTGTCCCGAATCTCTAGATCAAATTCTTGCAATAGCAAAACCCATCTGATAAGCCTTGGTTTTGCATCCTTTTTGTCCATGAGGTACCTGACAGCAGAATGGTCAGAATATATAATAACTTCACTACCCTAAATATAAGACTGGAATTTATCTAGAGCATATACTACTGCTAGTAACTCCTTCTCGGTTGTGGTATAATTTAATTGAGCATCCGAGAGGGTTTTACTAGCATAGTATATAGCATCGGGTTTCTTGTCAACCCGTTGACCCAAAACAGCCCCAACAACATAATCACTTGCATCACACATTATTTCAAAAGGTAAACTTCAATCGGGAGTCGCAAGATCGGGGCTTCAACTAATTTCAATTTCAGAATGTCAAAGGCCTTAGCACATTCATCATTGAAGTCAAACGGGGCATCCTTAAGCAATAAATTACATAAGGGTTTGGTAATGTCACTAAAACTTTTAATAAACCATCTATAAAACCCGGCATGCCCCTGAAATGATCTAATGCCTTTGACATTGGTGGGATGAGGTAGAGTAGAAATGACTTGGACCTTAGCCCGGTCCACCTCGATCCCACGGCTTGAAACAACATGGCCCAATACAATTCCCTCTTGGACCATAAAATGGCTCTTTTCCCAACTAAGAACCAAGTTCGTTTCGACACATCTTTTCAAAACTCTTTCGAATTGGTTTAAACATGACTCGAAAGATGTGCCGAAAATCGAAAAATCATCCATGAAAATTTCCAAAGACTCCCCCATCATATCTGAAAAAATACTCATCATGCACCTCTGAAAGGTGGCGGGGGCGTTACATAGCCCGAATGGCATTCTCCTAAATGAGAATGTACCATACGGGAACGTAAACGTGGTCTTTTCCTGATCTTCAGGATGAATAGCTATCTGGTTATACCCGGAATACCCATCTAAAAAGCAATAAAGTTTCTGACCATATAGTTTTTCAACAATTTGATCGATAAACGGAAGCGGAAAGTGACCTTTTGATGTTGCCACGTTCAGTTTACGATAATCAATACAAATACTCCACCCAGTTACCGGCCGGGTGGCGACCTCGTTACCTGAGTCGTCCTTGACGACTTGGATGCCCGCCTTTTTCGGTACTGTCTGAGTCGGGCTCACCCACGTGCTGTCTGATATGGCGAAGATAATGCCAGCATCCAACCACTTCAGCACTTCCTTCTTCACCACTTCCCTCATGTTCGGGTTCAACCTCCGCTGAGCATCGTGCGCGGGTTTGACAGCCAGATCTGTTAAAATTTTGTGCATCACAATTGAGGGACCGATTCCCTTCAGATCCGTTATCGTCCACCCGATTGCTTCTTTATTCACAACCAGCACCGCCGTCAAAGCATTTTCCTGTTCATAAGATAAGTTAGAAGCTATAATAACAGGCAATGTATTATTCTTACCAAGAAAAACATATTTTAAAGGCTTTGGGAGCTCTTTCAGCTCGACTTTCGGTGCTTCCAGCATTGATGGTTTCAACTCGGTATCAATCTTCTCGGGAAGCGGTTCCACCTGAACTGACCATGGTGGACGGTCTCCTCGCACAGCTGCGATCTCCATTTGTTTTTCTTCCTCTTCCAGCAACTTGTTTGTCTCCACCTGTAACCTGTCAAACAAAAAACATATCTCCGTTGTGCCATCCGAGCTGACGACAGAGTCGTATAGCAGGATGCACTCGTCAATGACATCGGCCATGAAGCACTCGTCATCGACCGAAAAATTATCTCCTCGAGTGAAAACATTAATTCTCAGCTTACGATTACCGAATGCCATATCAACAGTACCATTTCTGCAATTAATGTTGGCATTTGAGGTAGCCAAAAATGGTCTACCGAGGATAACCGTAGGCTGTTTGGTCCTTTCACCCGAAACATAATCGAGGACCAAAAAGTCAGCTGGAAAATAAAAGTCTTCCACCTTAACAATAACATCTATCAGTATTCCTCGGGGAAGTTTCGGTGTCTGGTCAGCCAAGACAACTGTGTTGGCAGCCGCGCGAAGCGGGCCAAAGTCATACTGATCGTATAGACTTCCTGGAAGAATACTGATGCTAGCTCCAAGATCTAGAAGCGTCCGAGTCATTTTAAAATCACCCACTTGAATGGGTATAATGGGCGTTCCCGGATCTTGTAGCTTCGGTGGGAGCGAACCCGAAAGAATTGCACTCACGTTATCAGTAAATTCAATCTGTTTAGGAATCTTATGACTCCTTTTCTTTGTGTAGAACTCTTTCAAGTACTTAGCATAGGCGGGAATTTGTTTTATGGCATCTAAAAGAGGGATATTAATTTTTACTTGTTTAAACGTTTCCCACATTTCTTCTTGTTGTGGGCCTCGTTTTGATGCCATCTTCGCCTTTGATGGCTCCAACAAAGCATCGGGATATGGAACGGTTTGCACCTTTTCTTTATCCTTAGAGTTGTTGGTGTCATCCTTCGGAACTTATTTGTTAGTTTTAGTTTCACTTTTGTTAGATTCATTTAGTTTAATTGGTTCCGGCTCGTTATCACTGACGAGATTTTCATCAATCTCTTCCACCACCCCATCAACCAATGGTGGTGGACCCCCAACCTTATTATCATATTTCTTACCACTAATTAAAATACTTACCTAGTTGACGTGCTTCTTCGAACGCGAGCTATAGTGGTTTGGGTTAACTGTGGTGTCGCTCGATATTTGGCTCGTGTTCTTCTGTAAATTTGCCACATCTGAAGCGAGCTGACCGATCTGCTTCATCATTATCTCTGAAGACTTATCTTGTAACTCGAACTGTTGCTTCGTCTCGGTTTTATGATCAGTCATGACTTTCAACAATGCATCCAACTTTGAGTGCACCGACTCATCAAAATTTCCTGAGGACCCTTTCTGTTGATCCTGATTACCCGAAGAATTTCCGCCCTGGTTACCATCTCTGTTATACCCCCGATTCTGACTACTCGAACCCTGCTGATAACCGCTCTGGCGGTAATTACCCTGCGATCTGTTCTGGCTCGAAACCTGAAAGTTCGGGTTCAACTGCGAAGATGCGTTCCCGTAACGAAAGTTCGGGTGATTCCTCAGGCCCGGGTGATATGTGTTTGAATTGAACCCTTGGCCTTTGGAATCCCCGTAGGTATAATTAACTTCCTCAGTGTCATCCTCCACATCATCATAATACTCGGGGCAATTTTCTGCCTTATGCCCGAGTTCACCACAATCTTCACAAACCGGGAATTTAACACCAATTTTTCCGACCTCTTTTTTCTTACCCTTTTTCAATTAAGCCAGTTCACGTTCCAACTCAGTAATTCTTTCAGACTCACTCGCAACTGACTTAACTGACCTTGATGAATTACCCCATCTTCGTCTTTCAGCTTCTGCTTCAGATTTCGAATCTTCACACATAAACTCTAGAAAATCCCAATCATCTTCCTCAGGCTAATTCAGCAACAGACCATTACACGAGGCGTTAAGATGCTTTTGGTCCTCGTATGTTAACCCATCAATAAAGCACTTTACCAGTTCCCACAATTCGATTTGGTGATGTGGGCATTTCCTGATCATGTCTTTATACCTGGTAAAGGCTTCATGAAATAACTCACCAGAGAATTGTGAAAAGTTGCGAGTGTCTGAACGGGCCTCGGTAGTCTTTGACTGTGAATAAAACTCGTTTAGAAACACCTGCTGCATCTCGGCCCAATTTCTGATACTGTGCATCAGCAGTGAATTAAACCAGAGTTTTGCTTTATCTTTTAGAGAATACTTGAATAATCGCAACCGGACTTCATCCTGATCAAATGTACCATCACCAATAGACCCGCAAATAGCCGAAAAATCGGTCAAGTGCGAATACGGCTCTTCCGAAGCCAACCCGTGGAAATGAGGAACAATGTTAATATAAGATGGCCGGGACTTGAAAGTTTGTTGTCCCTGCACTCTTTCCTGTGGGACCAACGGGGATGCTTCGTCCGAGATAGCCGGTCTGAACCGACTGTTAACACCATGAACCGGAGCCATATAATTCCTCCAAGCCCCCCGGGGTTTCCCAAACCGCCCCGGTTAACCGGAATACCACGAACTCTTTTGGGCCGTTCCGCCTGATTTTCCCTGTCTCGACCCCTTCCGTTTCTGTTAACTGGTTCAGCCCGTCTTCGATTAACCGGCTCTTCTACCTCTTCATCCCGATTACCGTAACCCACATCTTCCTATTCAAAACTTTCATTCTCGGGCTCAACTTCCCGATTCCTTCTAACCCACTAATCAACCTCATTCTCAATCTCAAAACCCTTGTTCCTATCATTATTTCCCCCCTCTTCTTCATCTTCTGTCAGAATACTCGGTTGAACATCATCATTATTTATTCAAACTCGTCGGTTGGGGTTATTATTTGGAACTAATGGTCTGGTTTGGTCAAAGTTGAGGTTTAGGTTTCGGTTTAGGTTTCGATTTCGATGTCGGGTTCTGGAAGCACGAGCTGAGTGATTTTGGTCATTTTGGTTATTGAAGTTTAGTGGGTCAGGTATGTTGTCTGGGTGAAACACGTTATTTTGTGGGAATGGGTCTCGGTTTTGGTTATTGTTCTGGTTCTGGTTTTCGAGTTGGTTCTAGTTCTGGTTCCGGTTCTGGTTCTGGTTCTGGTTCTGATTTTGGTTCTGATTATGGTTCTGGTTTTCCATTTCTGAATTTCTGTTTTGTACTCGGTTCTGCCGAGCTAACCTCTCAATTTCGGGCTCGTAAAATAATGGAGACTGTCGGCCCCAATGGCGGGTGCGCATAAACCTGTAATCTGCACAACTAACACACCCGCGTAAAATAAAGAACGTAAAATTTAAACTAACAAAGTTGAAAACAAAAATTAAGACTAAAATTAAACTTAAACACAAAAATCAAATAACACGAAAACACTAAGCACACTAACTCCCCGGCAACGGAGCCATTTTGATGACCGTCGTTTGAGTAAATCAATAACCTAATTATTCTAAATAGTTAGAGCAAGTAGGGTATCGTATCTCAAGGAGTATGTGGTTAATGTATTCGTGTAACAGATTTCTAATTATGAAGTGACTGATTTTTAGTGCTAATCACACAAGCAATTTTAGTAAATGTAGAGAACTAAGCAACGGACAAATAAACGAGTTGTAAAAAGTTAACGAAGCAAATCACACCCGGGAATTCAAGTAACAAACCAACAGTATCTCATGCAACCTAACAGATTAATTATTAACTGAAAACTGATCAATCAGACAAAACCTTAGACATCAACAATTACTTTACACACGGCACTGGTTATCAAAGAGTCCTTGCCAGTGTGAATCAGTTAAGGGCAATTGTATGTTTTATCGTATTCAATCTAACCAAACAGTTATATGACTAATTATCTAGCAACTGGTAACAGATCGTTCAGACCAACATAAACCTAAACCGACCGAACACACAGAAATACCAAACATCAATAATCATATATCAATCATCAATAACAATACACAAGTGTTCTAAATCACATGAGAAAAACTTTAAAAAGGTTACAAACTATACATCCCGGGTGCTATCCTAGGAGATTAGCCGAGCCTTGACATCATTGAATCTTCGATATGGATGATAGGAATCATATGTAGGGTCTTGGCACGAGCTAGGATAGTGAAAATCGCCTTCTTGGACTGCTGGAATCGCCTCTTGGTCGTCAAAACGGAGTTAGGGTTCTTGAGAATGAAAAATATGATTATAACCTAATTTTCCCGTCTGCACCACCCTTCGCGTACCGCAACGGGGTCTTCTAGGTCAATCGCGTATCGCAATTGACCAAAAGTCAAACATGTTTTAATCTCCCATCGCGGTACGCGATGGGGCCCTCAGCAAGCCCATCGCGTACAGCGATGGGTCCTGCTACAGCAACCTTCATCGTTTTACGTGCTTGACATCCCGAGTCTTCATTCCGTGTCACAACAGGTCATATTGAGTACTTTAACGCCTGTGACCTGAAATCCAATAATACACGTATGAAGTATCGATAGTTCTAGAATAAACAGTAAAAACTAAACAATAAACAAACTAAAACATATACAAATTAACCGACCATCACATATAAAGATGAAAATAAAAGAATCATCAAATTAACTGAAAAACAAATCGAACGGAAGTTTTGTACCCTTGAAATACGTACGATCGTTAGCGAGAAATCCGACACATTAGTCCGATTAACTTTATATATAGCCCTAAGTCCTAACACATTCAAGTGAATCTACGTTGCCAAGGACATTCAACCACAATATAATTAATATTTAGTGCATCTTCAATTCCTTTAAAAAAATACAACAAATAAATATAAAACAGTTTCAATGAACAATAAAATTAGAATTTAGTGCATTTTCATTTTTGCAAACTTGTAAACTTGGGATTAAATAATGTAGCCTTTTATTACGAATGTACCAATTTGAATCCATAGTTACTTATTTTTTATTTTCAAATTTTAAAATCCAGTTGAACTTTGATGTTGAATATAACCCTACTGAAACAGAGGCAGAACCATTTCAACAAATCTCACCAGCATTCATAAATCTGACTGATAGCAGATATTAGTTTTACAATTAACATTCAAGCAAACATGTTCTAAGGTTCGAAACGAAAACAACAGTGAAACCCAAAGAAATCAAATGCTAATCGGAGAGAAACACAAATAAGCGAGAACCACACCAACACAGCCTCGCCGCCATGGCGAATTACCGTAAACAATGACTAACGACGTGGGTATTCTCCCTAGACAACACCTCTAAGTTGGTGCTCCTTTCGTAACTCAAAAGTGTTCTACAACAAACATTAACGATATACTGTAGCGTTTGTTGCATAAAGTATAAACTCTAAAGAGGAAAATAGAGAAAAAAGAAACAGATTTGGTAGATGCTAACCGGACATTGAGAGGGTTAAGCGAGAACCGGAGAACGGCGTCACCGCGATATACAACCGGAAACGGCTGCTGTAGTGAGGAGGTGGATGGTCAAAACAAAAGAAAACCAACTGTGTTATAACAACTCAAGGGACTGAAATTGTACATGTTAATACTTTACTGTAGCAATAGGTGTGCTTGCAATTACGAAAATACCCATGTTACTGTAGCATCACTTCTCCTTTAATATATAGTATAATATATATTTGTAATGTATTTAGTTTAATAATATTTCATTTATCATTTCACTTTTTTTATTAATACGTGTTCATTAACTTAAAATATTATTTAAATATGTAGTTGCATTTAGTTTTCTTTATTTTTTCTCTTTTCAATAATAATATATATAAATTTTATTGAAAACAAAGTTGTATTAAAATAAACTATTTATTGTATCGTAATCTATACGTAGCACTGGTATTGCATTGGCACTGTAACAAACCGAATGGATACCGATCACGTATCATAGATACCAGTATTGGTACCCATTTTTATGGCTTTCGGTTAGTTTAAATACTCGTCGATATTTTTAGGTAAAAATTAATTATTAGCATTCTGTTATTACATAATATATATATATATATATATATATATATATATATATATATAAATAAGTAAAAACTAAAGATATTTGAGTTTTAGTATTTTGAAAAAAATTGATTATTTTAGTTTTTATGTGTATAATATTTATCGACCGAACATTGGTACTAGTAATGGTGTTCATTTTTAAGTTTCGATACGAGTTAGTTTCGGTATTTATACACTATTGGTATAAAACTAATACTCCAAAACATTAATTGAAAATTTTTTATTCAACACCAAGCCGTCACATGGCCATGGCCATAACACACTATAATGGTTGTGTATGAGCCGAATCGAACCAGACAAGGCCTTGTTCTTGTTCGTCTGTTAATCTTTTATCGGACAAATGAACAGTTCACGATTAAGCAATTGAATGAAATTTCTTGTTCGTGAAAGGTTAAAGGAAACAAATGAACGAACATAAATAATGTTTTATTTGATTTTGTTAATCGATAATAGTCAGTGTCAAAGGTTCGGTTCGACTAGCAAGTTTTTGTTGGTGTTTTCTTAGCATTGGTGTTCATATAACACACACACACACACATATATATATATATATATATATTTTACACTTAATAATTTTGTTTAAATCTTGTAATTAAAAATATATAAAAAAACTTAATGAACAAATATGGACTAACAAATATTAGCGAACATAAACGGACGCTAATGAATACTTTATTGAACATTTGTGATTTGTCGGGTCCATGGCTCATTAGAGTCAAGTAGGGTCATTTAGGGCATGGCCAATTAGTTATCGGCTAAATACTGACATTCAAGAAGTTTAAAGTTTTGTATAACATGTTATCTTCAGACAATTAACCTGTTCATGTTTTTATTGCTAACTTAAGGTTAACTTTTACATTAAGAATTATGATGCACGCATTGAAACTCAACCTCTAGGATACCTATGTTCAGGGAGTTTGAATATGAATAATCCTTTATAAATGGTGAGTGTTCAAATCTACAATACTAATAAAAGAAAATGTTAAAGTTTAAGTGTCAAGCCTACATTTCTTCTAATTCTTATTCTCTCATCTCATTCATTTTAGCTATTCATGGATCAAAACCATTTTATCAAGTGGTTATAATATAGTGTGGATTTTATTCATTATTGAATAAAGTTTCATTTTCATACTTGAGGTTTGACCATTTACACAACTTTAATACTTTTTTTAAAATTCCTTGACATTTCCAATAAACCATGCTATTTTAGTACTTTTTGTTAACCACCCGTTTGTTTTTTTCCATTAAATCTACATTAAATTAATTTATAAGTATTTTAAGAATCACAATTGAAATAAAAGATCTAATTTATTTTTATTATTTGACAAATCCCGTGTAATACACGGGTTCAAAAGCTAGTAACGGAATAAACAAAAGAAGTAGATTTTTAATAGGTTTAAAGTGTGTGTAACTATAAAATGTAAGTAAATAAATTAATTACCAAATCTCACATTATTATTGTACATTAAATGCCATTTAAGATCCATTAAAGAGACATCACGAAATTTCAGATTAATTTACGAAGTCAAGATCAACGCATTCATCAAATATCTTTATATTTTTCTTCCGTGCTAAGTATATTAGAAACCGTGTCTTCACGTCATATCTTTTAGACTTTTCCAAGAACCTTACAAAAGATCACTTCAACGGGTGAATAGTACTACCGTAAACAGGGGGGCCAAAACAATCTCTATATATAAAACCTCCAATCCAATATTAGCCAAACTGAACCATCAAAACATGGAATCTGAAATGCTCCTCAAGCAATGGAATCCCAACATCAAACCCCAACCTCGGTTAGGCATCTTTGGACTTCTCAGGGAGTCATGCAAAACCTTAAAAAGAAACATCAAACTGATGTTTCATGTTCTAATTTTCGTGTTTATTTTTTACTCACACTTACAGTTTGCACAGATGTACTTACTCAAGCCAGTGGGTAACGATCTCGAATTCCAGCTTGCGAAAAATCCGAAACTGTTTGAAGATCTTGGTGACAATATAAATCAAACTGATTACAGCGGTGTCCTCAACGATGTCCGCGAGAGCCTCCTGGTTGAACTCTTTTTCTTTGTCTTATCTTCAATCATATCCATACTTTTCTTGGTTGCCACTGTTTCTACTTCCTCCGAAGCATACACCGCAAAAGTCCTAAACATGACCGAAATGATCCTGAAAATTAAAAAGTCTTGGAAAAAGCCAGTTGTCACTAGTTTTTGCATGGTTTTACTCACTATGGGCTTAATCATTATGTTTATGTTTTCTATTGGGATGATCTCTGTCTTCTCTGTAATTATAACTAATTCATGGGCAGTAATTTTGCTCTTTGGAGTTGCTATCGTGTCCATCCTGGTTTTATTGATTTCGATTAGTGCTCTTTGGATAATGAGTCTGGTAGTTTCCGTTTTAGAAGACGCTGGTGGTTTTTACGCGATTAATAGAGCTAGAGAGCTGATGAAAGGTGGGAAGGTAAAAGTTTCACTGCTTATGGTGCTTTATGGTGTTACTTATTTGGCTGTTGATTGGATGACAACTGCGATTATAAGCCGGACGATGGAAAAGTGGTCAGGAATGGTGATGTCGATCGTTCTGACCAACGGCCTGTCATGTGCCTTGGAACTGTTTGTGCTTGTGGTATTTACTATATTCTATCATGATCAGAAAGAGATTTGTGAAGACAAAGCAGCCAAAAGCCTTTATCTACCTATTGATGAAGTCTAAAGTTGTTTTGAACTTTCCTGCAAAATAAATGTGTGTGTGTTTATGTATCAAAGTATGTGCTTGTGGTATTTTCTCTGCTCTCCTGTAACATATATGAATTCTGCTGTGAACAGACTATGCAATTTCACAAACTAATTAATTCAACCATGCTTTTTTTTTAAACTAAGGGGTTCCACAAGTAATATCTTTTTATTTGATCTAGTTAATCAGGGTGAAAGAGGAAATTGGGTTTCACCTAGCTATAAACTAAAAACACACATTAATATTCAAAATCTACCAAATAATAATTATCACAAATAATCACAAAATTATGCATTTAATCAATTACCTAATTAATTTTTCTACCAAATATTAAGCAAAATAACAAAATTCAAGCTAAAAACACTTGGATTGTAGGTCAGAATTCGAGATTACCAGAAATCAAGTGCCGGGAATTGGAGACATAAAAAATTGGAGTCACTTGGAATTGGAATGCCTTTACATACTAGGGCTAAATTGTTTAAAAAATTTAAATTGGCTTTAAAAATTGGTGTAGTTACTTATTATTTATATCTATGAAACAAAACACGTCGAACAGAACATGAATCCGATCGGTATCGGTTAAGTTTGTTATGGCTTGAGGATTGTCACGAACCTTCACTAACGAATTACAAATGAATATTACCTTTACAGAGGAACCACTGATGGCTTTGGTCTTCGACGGCTATATGTTGTTTATCGATGCATGTGCTAAAAAAATATCCAAATAATTTGTACCTTTGTTATTTAACAGCTAACACACACCTCTAACCATACTCCTAAATATATATACCTATGTTTGTCTAACGTGGGACTCGAATACTCAGTTTTAATAGGGAAAATTCCATTCCGGCACATCTTAATATCTCTAGATTACAAGCCCATCAGTAATTACTAACCATGCAATACAAGATGCAGAAAACGCCTAAACTTTATTGGCAAAGAAACGCTAGCTACAAAAGGGAATGATCACCACAAACAATATATGTATAACTCTCTTTTTTGAAAGGGTTCCTTTCTTCCAAATTTTTCTTAAAACATGAGGCAGTTTCAAAGATGGATGCATAACATTAACATTTATAACTAGGAAGCCTTGTCTGAGACGCTATCCACCTTAATGCCCATTTTGCATTCGTGGTAAAGAACAGTGAATAACACAAACAAAAAAATATCAAACCCTGCGACAAAAGGGATTTTTAGAGCCCACACTTCTTCAATACCCACTCTTCAAATAATAAGGAAAATGCATCAAACATTTTTCTTATAAGTAGACATCCACCATAATAAAGCATCATTAATAAAGTGATTTGAACTCTATTACTCTTCATTATGTCTTCAGCTCTACGTATAGCCTTAAGTCCACTGATATTGTCTTCTAAAACCATAACCACAAGACTCATCATCCAAAGAGCACTCACATGTGCATTGAAGATCCATTTCAGTGCTGCGACATAGAAAAGACTTAACGAATCAGCATGTGATGTTCCTGCCACGAAGGAGATCGCCGCAAAAGATAATATGTAAACTACATAAATTCCCAAGGTAAGTAACATAATGCAACCGGTAGTGAGAAGTGGCCTTTTCCAGTTTCTGGAAGGTTTAAAGAAAGCATCCATGATGCTTAAGGTATTCCCAGCACAGGAACAAGATATTGTAACAATGGCACAATACCATAACATGCAACAATAGGTGAATAATATATGAAAATTTGTCATTAGTTGCTCATGGACGTCTCTGGTAACATCTTTTCGCATGTTTACGCCTTCGCTACCCCTTCCGTATGTGATCTGAAATGAGAAACCTGTGGGGAGAGGCTCCAGATCATTACTTATAGCCACTTGGAACTGGATGCTTGTTAATATCACTAAGCATAACTTGTAGAGGCCTCCTGTTTCTGACTATTGTGTTCATGGTTTTTTTAATAACTCCAAGCATACTCAAAGGTTGCCTGAACTTCAAGATGGGTTTTCCTTGGTTTTCCATCTTTGATTTTTGCATTGATGATGAACGTCGTGGAGTTTTATAGCCTAAATTTTGCACAATCAAATTGGTGGATTATGTTTCTCTTTCAATGGGCCAAACTGGTCTCTCTCTATTAGGGCGATATCTACAAAAAAAAAAAAATAATAATAATAAAAAAGTTAATCATAAATAAATAAAATGGTGATTACAATGTCATATTAAATAATAAAAAAACGAGGCTTCTAATTCTAACAAACCAAACTAATAATATTTGTTTTTACTAATGACAATAATTTACACCGATCATTAGTATATATGGATGTGGACGAGGTGTTTTGATAACTGTGTATGATTTAGAGGTCGTGGTTCTGCTAGAGATCCAGGAGGTCGGCTTCAACATGAGAGGAACGAAGTGAACGAGGTGGATACATAACATGGTATAAGAGAAATATCAAGTGTTAATGTTAATATTGTCAAGACTATAGTAGGCGAATTTGGCTCAAGAGATGAGCCAACATTGTTGCGATGAAGAGGCGAGTCTAACTCATGATTAAGGGGAAGATGTTTGGAGTTAATCCTGTGTTCACATGTGAGAGGGGCAACTTGAAAGTTGAAAGTGGTGATAATAGTTTGAATATAAGAATTGAAGTTGGCTAGAATTGAGTCCTTTTTCTTTATAAATTGCTCTGTTTAAGTTGTTAGGTTTATTAAGTTTTTAATTTGTTTATAAGTTTAGTAGAGTTAAAGTTAGAACAGGTTAAGGAGTTCGAGTTCAAGTTTTGTGGTGTATCAGGTTTGTGAGTTCACAAAAACTAATAGTGTGCTTCTATTCAAACAAGAATTGCGTGTGATCCGTGCCTTCAGTTCCCACCTTTCGCCTTCCTCCCTGACAAGTTTACACTTGTACACTGTTAGACTGTCCGTTATGGTAGTGCCGGCTCTAAGAAAAAAAACAGGTTTTGGACTGAAGACGGAAATTTTTTTGGGCCTTTAATATAAGGATTATTTTGTTGGGTTTAAATAATTTTATTTTATATGGGTTTTCTTGGTTATAAATTGGGTCGTGTAAAAACTTTTGTATAAAAATATAAGATTAAACATATCTCAAATGAGAGTAGAACCCATAATCTTTTGGTTGAGAGTAATACCACTTTGTCATTAGACCAAGCTAGTGGTTATGTAATTGATTTTAAACATTAAATATACATATTGTGTATTTAATAAAAATACATATAATTGTTTTTTTTAAAAAAATTCAGGGCTAGCGGAGTGTCGGACCTGTGTCCATCGACCACCCTACCATCCCCAAGGGCCGGCCTTGCGTTGTGGCCCGCCACCACCGCCGCGGTCAGCGGCGAGCAGACTTACATGTGCTAAAGTGATGTTAAAGGGGAATTGGGGGGGGGGGGGGTATGCCATTTGACCGTTAAGACATTTTTTTTTACTTTCTATATATACAAATAAACAAACACTTTCACACACAAAAAAAACCTACACAAAAAAACTCACGCATTCTACTCATTTCTCTCCAATACACCCAATTATAAACCAAAAATGCATTTGGATTCCTTTCTTCGTCCGACTCTTTGGAGGAAAATGGCCTTACTTTTGAAGCTGAGGGAATAACAGTTAACTGGTTGGCTGTACAGTTTCAAGGGCAACAAATACTAACAAGACATTCACCCCTTCTTTGTGATCGAGTGACGCTAATAAAACAGCCCCGATCCCCTTTATGACGAACAACATTTTAGGCTTCTGTTTCGAATGAGTAGACAGCTATTCATGCGCTTATCAAATGATTTGTCGGATCGGTATACTTTTTTTTCAACAAAGAGTAGATGCAAGAGGTAGACCCAGTTTCACGACCATCCAAAAATAAATAGTTGCTATTCATTAACTAGCGTATGCAATTTTCTCGGACATAATGGATGAACACCTTGAAATTTTTGAAATAGTTTCATGGAACTTACTTCATTTTTTTCGAGTCAAGATAAAGACATATACATATATGTTTCGTTTAGTTATATTTATATATTGTCTGGGGTTTACTTGACAATGTTTATACATAGGGATCATATCTATTTACTCATGGAGATATTTGCACAAACCAGCTTTGTATAATATCCAACGCATATACGAGGTGCACGGTGAAAAACATGGTTTCCCCGTGCTAGGTACATCGACTGTACGCATGTTGGATGGGATATGTGTCCTACAGCCTGGCGAGGTCAGTTCCAGTGGAACAATCATGCACCCCGCCCCAGTGTTACACTTGAGACGGTCGCCTCCCAAGATCTTTGGTTATGACATGCATTTTTTGGTGCTGTCGGTTCAAATAACAACATATATGTTATCAAATAGTTCATGTAGATGGTGTGCTCTAATAAAAACAAGTATTTTAAACGTTAAATACTTATAACCAGTATGAGTAAGTAAGGTCGTCTCCACAGGGAATTAGTGGAAAGTGCTAAGCAAGTTTAATGCTTTTTAATTAATTATACTAGGGAGGACAAACGATGACAAGCAGATCAAATAATGATTTGGTTGTAAACAATTTGAGAAAAGTGACCAAACTCCAGGTTTTAGGTTGTGAAGCAGACTAGACCAATTGATTAAACCCATTTGGAATACTCGTTTGATTGCACCTACAATCAAAAGACTAGATATTTGACCTTCTTGATTGACAAAACTTAATCAGAACAATTTGTTTGGATGAATAATAACATAGGCTAAAGATAAACGAGTCAATGACTCTAAGAAGTTAATCCTAAAAATTGATAACCAAAAATAAATAAACGGATAAATCACAAAACATTCAATTACGAAAAACTGTTGAATGCATAAACAAACATAAAAGGTTAATCAACCGAATGATTGATCAACTCTAGTTCCAATTTAAAGATTAAAAAAAAAAATTTTGGAAACCAGTTTCCGATTATGATTCCATTATAAATCTTTTACAGGACGAAAAAGGATAAGTGCGGGGATGTGATGTACGGGTAAAAGAACGTGTTCCAGGTGCTTAATGTGATATGTTTTAATTTTTTATATGTATCAAACACGAGTACTTTGATTGGTTTTATGATTGTAGGTGATCGGAGCTATAACTATCACGAGCCGGGTCACTTCGCTCATGAATGCACGAATCTAGCCAAGGAGGGAAACAGAGAAAGGGCATTAGTTCTGGTGAGTGCAGGAGGATAAAATGCAGCTGGTTCAAATGAGAGTGAGCGGGGATTGGTGACTCAATAGTGTTCTTGGAATGACCAGATGGCGGTTCTCAACATCAGCAATCAGACTGCTAATTTTGCCCAGATTGATGTCACTGAAGAACGATGCAGAGGAACAAATTAAGGATCTTCATTTTTCCTTCATGGCCTTCACTTCTTCTTGCTCATCCAAGGAAAGTTCTGAATTATGTTCTCAATCTTGTGTTAATAAGATAGATTTATATAATCTCACTATAGTAATCTGATTAGAGAAATGGAGGGAATAAAACATGAAAAATTCACTCTTAAGAAACTCAAAAAAACTTTAAAAGAAAAACTAAAGGCACAACAAAAGGATTTCTCAAAACTTCAATCCGATTTTAGCATAAATTGCTATCACCACTTAAATTCTAAACAAAAAATTGCCGAGCTAACCGCCGAGTTAGAAGCCTCTAAGTTGGATATTGCTAAGTTAACTAAAAAAATTGAAAATGCCTAATTTAATTTTAAGAAATTCGATGTCTCTAGTGCTGTTGTTGAGTCAATAATTGAAAAATAATTAAAATGGAAAGAAAACAAGAGTGAGGGGTATTGGGTACAGTGTGGTTCCCCCTCCATATAATGACAATTACATTGGACTTCCTCTTGCTAAAGAAGAGGGAGAAATAGAAAAGTTCATGCAGTATGGTAAGCCGACTGCAAATGGCAAAAGTGCTCTTGGTTCAGTCAACGCTACTGAATCAACCTCAAGGGTGAATGATACTAATGTGTTTGCTTGATGTGTAGATGAATTAGTTGTTTAGGATTGGACTGATGAGGATGATGATTTATCTATTTTGAATAATAAAGACATTAGCTCCAATGTTTTGTTAAATTTGCCTGTTTTGAACTCTGTTGCAACAAATGTTTGTGTGCGCTCTATTTTTAAGAGCAAAGACAACTGTGTGGTTGATTTTGCTAAAACTTTTAAAAATGGTGGTGTCATTTCGAATAAATCTAAAAAAAATAGAAGTTTGCATTAATCTTTATCACCTAAGTTTGTTAAAGAAGGAAGTTCATGTATTTATAATTGTGATAAAACAGGTGCTAAGTCCAAAGCGGGACAAACTGGCTCACACAACAGAACAACAACAGGAGTTGACCACAATAATTTTTTTTGTAAAAGGCAAACATGTTTTAATTGTGGCAATCCTGGTCACATTGCTAGAAATTGCCCACATCGTCCTTATGTTCCATACTATGGATATTATCAGAGGAATATGCCTCGAGATACCTTCCATAAATTTGATTTTAATAAATCAAGGTATTACAAGGCAAATCCCTCTGACGGTGATTGGAAAAGAAACAAGGCTGGCAAATTGAACTCCCATCATACTAAGCCTTTCAAGTTTCAAAAACGTGATGGAAACTCTGTTTTGGTCCCAAGACCAAACTTGGCCTCCAGATGGAAATCGTTCTGGATGTCAAAGTTTAACGTGTCTTCGATCCGCAAACCGGAAACAAAGTCAACCGTTTATGTTAATCACAAAATTTTAAAACCCAAATATAAATGGTTGCCCAAATCCCCGGTGTCCAAGTCATCAAAATCTTCCTGCGCGATCTTAGATAATCAAGAAGGCATGTCATGGCAACCCGTAACACATTTAGATGAATCAGGTTTACCCAGAACTACTATGGACTAGGTACCAAAAAGTAACTAATCTCTCACATCATGCAGGAACAGCTATGGAGGAATATCATCAGACCTTGGTATGTTAATAGTGGCTGTTCCAGGCACATGACAGGAGACATCTCTCAACTGCACGAAATTTAGATGTTTAATGGAGGCTATGTTTCCTTTGCGGGATGAGAAAAGGGAAAGATCACACATAATGGTACTGTAAGTAATGGTGTTCTTAAATGTGAAAATGTTAATTTTGTTTCGGAATTGAAACACAGTCTGCTCAGCGTCTCACAGATCCGTGTCTCCCATATATGTAACAAAGGGTTCTCAACTCATTACACTACAAGGAGTATCTTATTTTAAAACATGGTATCATCATACCAGAAGATTGGGTTCTTGTTCGATCATAAAGAAAAGATAATGCATATGTGATCGACATGAACAAAAATGTTTCAGATGAAATTATCTATCTATTTTCAAAAGTGTCGGAACATAATGTCATGCTTCGGCATCATCGTCTTGGTCATGCTAATGTCAAAACTTTTAAGCCGTCTTGATAAAAATGAAATAGTCCGTGGTTTTTTTGTTAAATATTTGGTAACAATTGAAAAATGTGTAGCTTGTGCTTTAGGCAAACACTATCGTAAATCTCACAAGCCAAAACTGGTCAATACTATTTTCTCGGTTTTTCAATTGCTTCATATGGATTTATTTCCAGTTCACATATTGAGTCTTTCTCGTAGTTTTTATAGTCTGGTTATTACTGATGATGACGCAGCGGTATAAACGAAATGAAAATAATCACGTTGATTCGGTGAATACCAGTGACGAACTTCGAAACTCCCAAATCCCACCCAAAGGTTCTAGGGAAAATGAAGAGAAAATTGATAATTATTAAAATTCAAGTCTAACTTTTGGAATTACATTACAAGAATATAAAAGGACTTCCAAATACGAAATGTGCCTAAAATGGGCCATGGGCCAAACACAAACCCAAAAACAAAAAGATAAAAAGTGCTGAAAAAAGATAAAAAGGCCCAAAACTTTATTTAGGAGGCGTTTTTAGCCACAATGGGCTCCTCCTCTCAAGCTTCGATTTGACTGGTAATAGGCCTGAAACGGAGCTTCGTGGCCAAGTTATGCCCGTTTTTGTGGGCCACCCATGGAGACACGATCATGGGCCTCCAAATATAACATGGCCTGTTCGTCAATACTTGGGCCTTCATCATTCCCTCCTGGATAGACAAAATTCGACCTCGAATCTGCAGTGACCTCGTCATCAGACGAATCCCCATAAAATGGCAGCAGGTGTTTGACATTAAAAACATCTGAACAACGAATTTGACTTGGTAACTTTAGATGGTAAGCATTCGGATTTATTTTCTGCACAATCTCCACTGGCCCGATTTTCTTGGCTGACAATTTTTTATACTCCCCAACTGAAAAACGATCTTTAGTTAAAACAACCCACACAAAGTCTCCTACTTCAAAATCAACTTGTCTTCGTTTTTGATCAGCAGCCTCCTTGTACTTTGAATTGGCTCGAACCAGGTTGCTATGCACATCTTTATGAATCTCATGTAGCCCTTCAACAAAATCTTTCACTTTCTTAGGTACAGAACCAGGAACAGGAAGTGACATCATGTCAAGGGGACCCCGTGGCTGAGCAGAATAAACCACTTGAAAAGGACTAAACCCGGTACTTCTATTGACAGCATGATTATGAGGAAACTCAACTTGACATGGCTTTTGATCCCAAGACTTCACATGATCACCCACAAGACATCGTAAAAGATTACCAAGTGACCGATTAACAACCTCCGTTTGCCCATCCGTTTGAGGGTGACAGGCACTACTGAAGTTAAGCTGAGTGTTCACCATTTTCCATAGGGTGCGCCAAAAATGACTCAAGAAACGAGTGTCCCGGTCAAAAACAATAGAAGATGGCAAACCATGCAAACGATAAACATCCCGAGAGAATAATTGAGCCACATTAACTGCATCTGTCATCTTCTTGCAAGGAATAAAGTGCACCATCTTGGAGAACCGATCAACAACAACAAAGATCGAATCATTACCCCTCTGAGTCCGAGGTAACCCCAACACAAAATCCATACTATTGTCTGTCCAAGGATTTGAAGGGACTGGTAAAGGCATATAGAGACCCACATTAGTAGCAGTGCTCTTTGAGACTTGGCAAATTCGACACCTTTTGACTTAACGATCTACCTCTTTCCTCATAGTAGGCCAAAAGTAGGAAGACTGCACCAAATGTAAAGTACGGTCACGACCAACATGACCCTCCCCATGTAACTCCTTAATAATTTTCAACCGAAGACTGGAGTCAGGAATACATAGCTGATTCCCTTTGAACAAAAAGCCATCATGCAGAAGAAAGTCTGACTTCTGACCCGCTTGCACATCCTGCAACACAACTGAAAAATACGGGTCAGTGGTTAACTGTTCACGAATAACATCCAACCCCAGCTCATTGATTCTCACAGCAAAAAGCAGATTTCCCCTCCTGCTCAAGGCATCGGCAACACGGTTTGAAACACCACTTTTGTGTTTAACCACAAAAGTAAACTTTTCAAGAAAAGCTAACCAACGCCCGTGCTTATGAGATATATTGTCTTGCGTGCGGATATGCCTTAGAGAATCATGATTAGTGAATAAAACAAACTCTTTATGAAACAAATAGTGACACCAATGCTTTACAGCTTGGACCACTACATAAAACTCCAGGTCATAAGTACTATATCTCAACTTTGCCCCTGTTAACTTCTCACTAAAATAAGCAATTGGTCGACCCCCTTGACTGAGGACCCCGCCAATCCCAACCTTTGAGGCATCAGTATGAAGTTCAAAAACTTGTGAAAAGTTAGGCAATACCAGAATTGGTGTGGTAGTGAGTTTTTCCTTGATAACCTGAAAAGCTAACTCTGCTCCCTCCGTCCATACAAATGTCTTTCCCTTCATGCAATCTGTCATAGGGGCCATAATGGAACTGAAGTGGGGAATGAACCGCCTATAAAAAGAAGCAAGCCTATGAAAACTTTGAACTTCAGTAATGGTGGTAGGAGTTGGCCAGTTTTGAACAGCTACAACTTTAGATTCATCCACCTGTATCCCATCACCTGAAATAACATACCCTAAGAACAAAAATTTTGGGGTCATGAACACACATTTATTTGTTGCTGCATAGAAACTGTCTCTGTGAAGCAAGGCCAAAACCTTCTTGACATGCACGACATGCTCACTGAAAGAAGCACTATAAATAAGAATATCATCAAAATATACCACCACAAACTTCCCAATAAAATGCCTGAGCAACTGATTCATCACACGCATAAAAGTACTAGGCGCGTTTGATAAACCAAAAGGCATCACCAACCACCCATACAACCCTTCACGAGTCTTGAAGGCTGTTTTCCACTCATCCTCAGGTCTAAGACGAATATGGTAATAACCACTCTTCAAATCCAACTTTGTGAAAACAGTGGCACCACTAATCTGGTCAAGTAAATCATCTAGTCGGGGAATAGGAAACCTGTACCTCACAGTAATCTTGTTGATGGCTCGACTATCAACACACAATCGCCAGGTACCATCCTTCTTTGGAGTTAACAAAGCAGGAACAACACAAGGGCTCATACTTTCACAAACATGACACTTAGAAATCAACTCCTCAACCTGTCTACGCAACTCTTCATGCTCTCTTGGGATCATCCTATAATGCGGCCTATTGGGCAATTGTGAGCGCTCCAAATCAATATGATGTTGGATGTCACGCAAAGGTGGCAGCCCATCAGGCAACTCATCAGGGAAACCATCGGAAAATTCCTCAAGTAAAGGAATCATAGCTTCAGGAACCTCAACTTCCTCGGCCACTGGTTTCCCTATCAAAACAAACACATTGTCTGCCTCCACCAACTCATTTTCAAACTGACTAATGGTCAATAGGCCGTTGCCCGACTGCTTTGTGACAAGCTGTTTGGGCTTGCTAGGAACAAGCGTTATCTTTACCCCACCAAACATGAAGCTATAAGAATTTGACCGTCCGCTATGTTCTATACTTCGATCATACTCCCAAGGTATACCCAACAACAAGTGACACGCTGTTGGTGCATAATGTCAGTAGTTCAGTATCTTGTGTTTTGTATGTGTCTGTAATCGTTTTAGATTATTTGTTTGGTTTTGAATATTGTTTTGTATATGTTCGCCTGGGATGTAGGCGAACTTGGATGATAAGCGAAGTTATGACAACTTCGCCTAGTATGTTAGGCGAAGTTGTCGAGGTCTATTTAAACCTCACTTCGGCTTATCGATTAAAAGAATGTTTTTTTTTCTCTAAACGTGTGTTAGTGATAATTGATATCACATGTTGAAGTGTTGCAATACAATCGAGTTTATTAGTATTGTGCCGTGTGTTTGTTTTATCGGTTCAACGTATTATATATCTTACGCTTGTATCGTATTACGTGGGGATTCCGCACCCTCGTGTTACGAGATATTCATGTGTGATCCGGCTGGGAACCTACAATTGGTATCAAAGCTTTTGCTCGTGATTGTGTGGTTCGGGATTATCACAAAGGTGTTAAGATCGTTCCGTTCGACTATTCGCGGAACGAGTTTACGTTGAAATACCTATTTTTTGTGTCTTGCCCATCTTCCACCATCAAATATACCCCAAAACACCTTCGCATACCTCGCAATACATCCAATTAAAACCTCCAAAACCTCGTGTTCATCAAACGAAGTTACCGTCAACTTACGTAGGGTTTAAGCGAACTTATAAGGTTTAAGCGAAGTTACTGTGAAGGCGAAGTTAATAAGAGGCGAAGTTAGGAAGCAGCGAGGTTAAGCTTCAAGCGAAGTTAAATTAAGCTTCAAGCGAAGTTAAGCTTCAAGCGAAGTTGTAACAACTTCGCTATCTGCTCACTGTTCACAGAAAGTATTTTCTTTTTATTTCGAGTCGTGTTTCTTTCAACTATGACTTCAATAAACATCACCGAACTGGTAAAGATGGAGGTTGAAGCCGGTTCAGCAACTAAAGCTCCAAAAATGCTTAAGGGTACTGATTTTGTTGCATGGAAAGATAGGTTTGAACAGTATGTGAAGTATCAAGATGCTAAGATGTGGGTGTTCATTCAAGATGGATACATTCCACCAACATCCTTGTTTGAAGGTCGTGAACAGATTAAGAACTATAGTAAGATGGAAGAGGAGGAAAATAAAATGTATGAGGCAGAGAGTAAAGCTCATGCAGCTATAACAATGGCTCTTCCACAAGAGATACTTCATACCTTCAAGAAATACAAAACTGCTAGAGAGCTATGGGAAGCACTTGAAAATAGAAATGAAGGTAATATGGGGATACGTGCTTCCAAGACAAAGCTGCTAAAAACCCAATTCTCTGTATTCAAGTATTTGAAAAATGAATCACTTGACGATATCATCACAAGATATTATCACTTGATAACCGATCTAAGTAATTACTCCATTGAATACAAGGAAGAAGAGGTAGTAGAGAAACTTCTTGATGCTCTTCCACCGAAATGGGAAATGTACACTGTTCTGATGAGAGAAGATAAAGACTTTGCCAAGATTGATTTGGAAACAGTGGTCAATAAGTTACGAAATTTTGAACTTAACATGGTTCGGAAGGAGACACCAACTGATCAGGTTCAGGATCCAAGAATGTATGGTGCGAAAGTCACTCCAAGCTCAAGTTCAAAATCAGAATCCTCTACCTACTACTCAAAGGGAGAATCAAACTCACACTCAACTCGAGATGGTCATGTGATTCTCAATATGGATAGTGACGTATGTTTCGTAGCTGGAGGTAGTAATCCTTCAAAACCTCAAGCCAAAATTGGAAATTTCTCATCAAATGTTCCAAGCTACAACTACTCACAGATGCCCATGAGTGTTAAATCAGCTGAACAGCAATTTGCTCTCTATGCATCCTTCATTGCATCTTATGAGAACTACATCAACGGTAAAATAGTCGACCCTGCAACTTTGGATGAAGACTATGATCAGATCGATGCTGATGATTTGGAAGAGATGGACCTGCAGTGGCAGATGGCTATGATAGTAAGAAGGGTAAAAAGATTCATGAAGAAAACGGGTAGAAAGTTCGTTGGAGAAAGACCAGGGTTTGATAAATCAAAGGTTCAATGTTACAACTGTCAACAAAATGGTCACTTTGCTAATGAATGTACAAATGAGAGAGTCGAACGAAGTCAGAACAGGCCTGCACAACAGAATGGGGGCGGTAGTGAAAATAGGGCTATGGTATCTAGACAGAATAGTGGATACAACTGGAATATACAAGTTGAGGAAGTGTTCGAACAAGCTAATTTGGTAAACATCGAAACTGGAGGAAGTGAGAGGAAGACGGGAGAAAATCAAGCATATATGGCAGAAGTGAACGATCAGCTCTCTGAGGTAAGTTCTGAACTTCATTGTGAACAATGTGAAAATCTGTCTGAACAATTGAAAACATTAACTGATCAGTTTGTTAGTTTGAACACACAATTTAAAACCTTAAAAAGAAGATCATCACTATACTAAAACTAGAGAAAACAGTTACTCGGTAAAAATAAAAGCTAGTGAAAAGGATATCAGAAGTCTTAAAGCCAGTCTAGCTGAAAAAATACAAGTAATTGATCTTAGTTATGAAGTGTTAGAAGAAAAGACCAAACTAATTGCTGAAAAAGATAAACAGATAGCTGATTACCAGGTAAAAGAGGTGGAACTAAACAGAAAAATTGAACAATTTAGAAATTCTTCAGCAATGCTAGATCACATCATAAGTGTTCAACGTGCCCCGGTTAACAAAGGAGGAATTGGATTTTCTGAAGTTCCACCACCGTATAACAATAACTATACTTATGATCCTAGTAATCAGCAATCTGCTAATGTTGAGATTAGTCAGACAGTTCCAATCAAAATTTCGACTAAAGAAACTGAAGTTAATAAGAGCGAAACGAGTAAGTCAAGTTCTAATGTTGAGATTTCTGTCCCTAGCTCTGTCTCATCAAATTCGGACAAGTCATCCGAATTGGGTGAGATAAAAGGAGAGGTAGTGTTACTAAAACGTGGGGAGGAATATAAGCGCAATGAAAAGAATTCTTCCCTAAATCCGTTCGTCACACCATATGTTAGACAAACGGATAGTAACGCAACCTCGACATCTGCAACAACTGTTGAGACGAAAGTTCAAAACAGAAGTTGTTTCAGATGCAATAAAGTAGGACACCTTGTTGCTGATTGTCCTCTAAAATAGAGAAAATTTAGAGGTATGAGGCCCCCAAATTTCAGTCATTGGACTAATCCAAGATTTCAAAGAAATCAGTCTCATTATTTCCCAGTAAACTACCAATCCAACAATTATAATTCAGTTAATTCACTAAGATGTGGATGGCCTCATAGCCAGTCCTTTAGAAGGTTTCCTTTCAGAACTTACAGAAACCATCCTCAAACTGACTTTGGGCAACCAAAGTACTGGAAGCCGGACAACATATTTAATCGACCTAAGACCAGTAGGTGGGTTGTTGACAGTGGCTGTTCCCGGCACATGACTGGTAACAAGAAATTGTTACGTGACTGGAAATCTGTTCAATGAGGAAAGGTTAGTTTCGCTGGAGAAAGTGGAGGTTGCAATCAGAACAGGAAGTCAACAACCGATGGGTGTCAGTTTCTGGGAGGAAGATTGGTGTCGTGGCAGTGCAAGAAGCAGACCTCAGTAGCCATTTCAACCTGCGAAGCAGAGTACATGGCAGCATCAAACTGCTGCTCCCAGGTTCTATGGATACAACAGCAATTGCGCGATTATGGTCTGAATTTCACTCAAACTCCTATTTGCATTGATAACACTGCTGCAATCTCAGTAACTAACAATCCCGTCAAACACAGTAAAACTAAACATATTGACATTCGTCATCACATTAAACGGGAATGTTGTTAGGACATGAAATGTCATATATATGTCCCCAGTTCTATCAGGGTAGGTCGGCGTGAGACTAAAGATAGTGAAACCTAGTTAACGTATTGTAAATGTCAAACGAAAACTGGTTCGATCGAACAAAAGGTTGATTCGATCGAACCAGGCTCATTCGATCGAACAAAGCTTCACTCGATCGAATGAGAGACTCATCCGATCGAATGAGTCTTCGATATATAAACGTTACTTAGGGATTTTCAGACAGGGAGAGCACACATAACACACATACACAGCCGACCTGTTCCCCGGAAATCCTCTCTGCCCGTCAACCCCTTCGGTCCTTTCCTCCGCACCTGGTCGTCATATCATCCTAGGAATTGCTACCGTTTGTGTCGTTGATTACCACCGAGTCGCCGTGTTAGTAGGATTCCGCACTCTAACACGTTGCCCCCGAGAATCGTTGGGAAACCGTCTCCCGATCGGTCCTAACAAAGTGGCATCAGAGCCTTTGGTTCTTGATTCTCGGTAGATTCGTGGTAAAAATCGCGTTTTTAGAGTCAAATTCGTTATTTTTACGTAAAATTTCCGGTAAAATCTTGGTTTTTGGTCTTGTGTTCATCGGTTTTGTGTCAAAAACAGTTAATATTGTCATATTTTGGTTTTTGATCAAAGGATTTCGTGTTAAAATTCGGGTTTTCGTCAAGAACGTTCTTCGCGTTCTTCGTGTTCTTCGAGTTTTTGGTTGTTTTGATCCGTTTTTGGGTTGGAATTAAGTTGTGTTTATGTTATAAGTTTAAAAATAGTCATAAAGTGGTCCTCGATCGTCAAGATTTCTTGTTTTTGTTTCAAAATCCGAATTTTCGTCAAAATCTTCTAATTTTGGAAAATCCAGATTTCCCGATCGAATCAGTCTATTTTTGGAACCCATTCGATCGAATAGCCCTCCTATTCGATCGAACAAGTTTAAACGTTGACCGAACCAGCTTTTCCCGCCTCAACATACGCTCCCTTCGTTCGATCGAATAAGTCCCAATCATTCGATCGAACCAGTACCCAACCGATCGACTTAGTCACCCATTTGATCAACCCATTCGATCAGTGTCAAATTCGATTGTCATAACCCATCCGATCGACTAAGTCAACATCAGAACCGAACCAAGACCCCATTCGATCGAACTAGTTCCCAATCGATCGAACAAGATACACAACCCGTTTCGTTCGAACCAGATACTTATCCGACCGAACCTAACACCCTATTCGATCGAAAAAGTTCCCATTCGATCGAATCAGCCTCATAACACCAGAACCTTAACCCAAACAGACATTCGATCGAGTCAGCTCACACCCGATCGAATAGACCACTCATCCGATCGAATACAACACATTCGATCAGCAGACTGTTTTTTCAACACTTAGCAAATTTTAAGTGTTTTTCAGTCTTCTCGGAGTTAAGCAAACATGTCTTCAAGTACAAGCACAACCAAGAGGATCCAGTCAATCCTCGAAAGTGACTCGGAATCGGGAAGCTATAACAAGCCTCCTAAGCTAATGGCGTTAAACGAGTTCAACACTTGGAAGACTAGATTCCAGATTCACATAACCGGTGTGAATCCTGGATTATGGGAAGCTGTTCAAACAGCTTGGGTTCATCCGACCAACGACGATGGTGAAGCTTTAAGCTATTTCAGGCTGTCTGATGAACAGAAGACAGCATTTGAAGCTGAAAAGAAGGCTTTCTCACTACTATCACAAGCCCTTTCCAGCGATTTGTTTCACCAGTTCAACCAATTCACTACAGCGTCAACACTATGGAACGCCTTGGTTGAAAGATGTGAAGGGTCGGATTCACTGAGAGATATTCACGCTAGGGAACTAAAGCGTGAATTCGATTTGTTTGGTCCGGAATCAGGAGAAGATATCGAGTCACTGCTGTCGAGATTTTATCATCTCATGTCTGAGCTCAAGGCCTACAACGTTAGAACTACTGGCACTGAGAAAGTGAGATGTCTAGCACAAGGTCTCCCACCCAGTTGGAGCACCTTTCTAACGGTGATGAGAAGAAGTCACCAACTCGAAACAATTCTTCTCTCTGATTTCATTAAAGAGATCAGACAAGAGGATGCTGAACTGAGAGCCTCCTCAAGAAAGCCAAGATCAACACCTGACAAATCGTTATACATGTCAAAATCTCCGTTGTCAGATGTAAATGATCATGCACCGATCAAGACTGCTTTCGTCTCCTCAGTGTCGAATTCAAAGGGGACTGAAACAAGATCGTCTGTTCCACCACCGTCAACTCCCGGTAATGCAAGTACAAACTCCGGAACCAAGCCCATGGAAAAAGCAACGTTAAATACAGAGGGCTTGGGAGCTGTAACTGTTGAGGTTGCCAAAGAACACATGGCAACTCTGGGTACGATTATAGAGTCATACAGTTTGATGGTAGCTGGAAAGTTGGGAAATAGTCATCTGGACAGCGATGACTACGAACAATTGGATGAAGACGACATGGAACGCATAGATATTATGTGGGCACTTGGCAGTGCGTTCCGAAGGGCCAAGAAATGGACAAAGAAAACCGGTCAGGCCCTCACTATCAACAACAAATCCAAGTTCGGCTTTGACAAAAACAAAGTCAAATGTTACAATTGTGGTGAACTTGGTCACTTCGCCAAGGAGTGTTCGAAGCCCAGACGGGAAGGTCATCAATACCCTTTCCGAACCACTTCTTCAACATCCACTCCTACGGCTGCTGCTGCAAATGTCAATCT
Organism: Bidens hawaiensis; assembly: GCF_021521415.1. Classification (NCBI taxonomy): domain Eukaryota; kingdom Viridiplantae; phylum Streptophyta; class Magnoliopsida; order Asterales; family Asteraceae; genus Bidens; species Bidens hawaiensis. The sequence continues at coordinate 64,156 of NW_027493678.1, read as the reverse complement.
TGAGAGACAACTGGTCCCTCAAAACCCAACAGCAACCAACAACATCAACAATGAAACTGCTCTTGCAGTTCAAGGAGATGAGGGTGAAACTTGGAACTTCAACATAAATATGGCTGATCTAGATGGAGACTCAGATTCTGGGTCTGTGGTTTCCTCGAAAAACGAAGCATATATAGTCGAGGAACCAGCTACTGAAGTTCAAGTAGTAGATGCAGAGGCTGAAGTGGTAGTTACGGAGATGAAAGAGGATCATGAGAACGAGTCAAACACTCCTCAAACATCTCAAAGTTCAACAATTCACAAGGAGACTGCTAAGGATGAAGAAGTCAAAGAAGCAGAAATTAAAGTAACTTCTCCATCGTTTTTGGGTAGAGCGGGGAAACTATGCTCCGCGTTCATGGCAGACACTTCATCAAATGCCAAGGTAAGTTCTAACCCTTCAACTCCTAAATCTGTAAATGTTAAATGCTTAAAATGTGAGTTGTATGAACAAGAAATTCAATCTCTAAAAGAGAGAATTGAAGATCTCGAGGCTTACAAACAAGCAGCCTCAAGATCTTTAATGGAACTGACTGACGCGCTTGCACAGAATAAGGCTTGGAAGCAGAAAGAGTCTGTTTTTAAAGAAAAGATTGATGGCCTTAAGCGTCAGAACAAGGAACTTGAAATATGTGTTCTTAATCAACAAGATTCTATCAATTTTCACATAAATAAGAATAATGTTTTGAAAAAAGAATTGGAAAACTTGAAAGCTGATTTTGAATCATTAAATTTCAAATTAAAAAGTTATTCAAATTCATCTTATTTATTAGAACACATTATTCCCGAGTTCCGAGGCAAAAAGGAAAAAGGAGTGGGATACAACAATGTCCCACCCCCGATCCTGAATCAATTTGCAAGCACACCAGGAGCTGTGCCGGATGATGAATCAAATGATTATATACCCGAGGACACAAACCAAATTTCTAAGTCTAAGGGTAAAGAAGTCATTGACCCGGCTCCTGAGTCCAAACAAAATGTTGATGCCACAGACTTAGGTTCTACAACTAAATCGGGCCCACCACCATCTAAGTCAAAGGCAACAACAACAAGAAGTTCTCAGAAGAAAAAGTTTAATCCTAAATCTGAGAAAGTCTATGTGGAACATAGTACCCAGTTTGTAAAGGAGGGTAACGTTAATGAAAAACATAATTTCCCAAAACACCCTCCTAGACAAACTCCACCCCAAAATGTCAAATCCAGGGGGTACTATGATAACAGACAAAACCAGAGTTATTTCTCTCCACCAAGTCAAAGGGGGAGAAATTACTGTTTTTCATGTGGAGAGGTAGGGCATATAGCAAGATTTTGCTATAAGTACACGGATCCTAAGCAGTACATATCGACTCCGGATCCGAGGTATGTCAAGTCACCTCCTAGGAGGAGACCGACCATTGACATTCAAGGTCAAGAACGGTTTCACACACCGAGGTCGGTTTCTCCTCGGAAACCTCAGCCAACCTCACCACACCAATTCCCAAACCCCTCAGATCCAAAGGTTTCCACTTCGACAAGTGAAACCCAGTCTTCAACCAGCTATCTCAAACATGTTGAGAAGAAGACTGACTTTTGGAAACCAAAGAAAACTAACACTGTTGATAACAACGTCAAATCTGAAAACAGTGTTAATGAGGGTAAATGGATTGAATTGTTCATTCGTGATGAAGATGGAAAACCCAAGACCTTAAGGGCTTGGGTTTCCAATGATATTTAAACCTTTTGTTTTTGTGTGCAGGTTGCTCTATATGATCCAAGATTCAACATGTGGATCATAGACTCAGGAGCTTCCAGGCACATGACTGGAAACATGAATCTTCTTTCAAATGTCAGACAAATAAAAGGAGGTGCAGTTTCCTTTGCAGGAAATCAAGGAGGTTTTATCACGGCCCAAGGAATTGTGTCTAATGGGCGAGTTTCGTTTGAGAAAGTTAATTTCATCAAAGAGTTGGAGAACAACCTGTTGTCCATAAGTCAAATCTGCGACAAAGGTTTCAAAGTAATGTTTGATGAACGAGACTGCCACATCTTGTCTAAGGACGTCAACTTTCCTGAAGACAAAGTTCTAATGTCAGCCGCACGCCAGAGTGATCTCTACATTCTGGATATGGCTAAGGCAGGGTCATCATCTCCAACTGCAACATGTTTTGTGTCCAAGGCATCCGAACGTGATACTGTCATTTGGCATAAACGGATGGGACACATAAACGTCAGGAACATGAACAAGCTGGTGCACAATAGAATGGTTGAGGGAGTCAATCTAAGAAGTTTTCATCTCCCTGATTCATGCGTTCAGTGTAAAGCCGGAAAACAACGAAAAAGGTCCCACAAGTCTAAGAGTTTCCACTCCATTGATATGCCGTTGGAACTTCTACATATGGATCTTTTTGGCCCAATCAGCGTCAAAAGTATTGCTGGGCACTCATACTGTCTAGTGGTCACTGATGAATATTCAAGATTCTCATGGGTGTTTTTCCTAAAAGCGAAGTCTGAAACTTTTGGGTGTATTAGTCTGCTAGTCACGACTCTTGAGTCGCAATACAAGCTGAAGGTTCGAAGAATTCGGTCAGATAACGGTACAGAGTTTAAGAACGCAAACGTTGATACTTACTGCAAAGAAAAAGGCATCGTTCAAGAATTCAGTGCTCCGTATGTTCCACAAATGAACGGGGTTGCTGAAAGGAAAAACCGTACGTTAATCGAGACAGCAAGAACCATGTTAGCTGACTCAGTGTTGCCAGTCACGTTTTGGAATGAGGCAATTGCCAACGCCTGTTTCACACTGAATCGGGTTGGCATTGTCAAGCGCCACGGCAAGACTAGTTTCGAGCTTCTTCAACGTCGAAGGCCTAACTTAGAGCACCTGGAACCATTTGGGGCTCTTTGCACGTTACTCAAAAGGCAAGTTGATAACAAGTTCGAGGAGAAGATTATTAAGGGTTACTTTCTGGGTTATAGCGTTCCTCTCAAAAGGGTCTACAACCGATCAACAAAATTGGTTGAAGAATGGTACCACGTCGATGTTCAACGCTACACAGAACCAGCCAAAGGGACAGGTGAAGACTGGTTGTTTGACTTTGACAAATGGGTCAAGTCATTCAATCTGAATGATGTTGCTATTCAAATGATGTATGAGGCGCAAAATGCACCTCCTGATGAATCACAGCAACGCTCATCTCATCCTGGTCCGTCAACGTCTTCTTCCACAGAGTCAACAGAACAAGTTCTTGAGTCATCTGATTCCGAATCTGAAGATGAAACACCAACAGACTTTGTACGACCGGCACCGACACATGTTATTTCACAACCGTCCTCGTCAAATCAAGATGTGTCTATCACAGATCCGCCTCTAACGTCTACTTCAGAGGCAGCACCACAATTCGCTCCAGTTCCTGAGCTGAACACAAACAACATGGAACAAACCGCTCCAGTTCCTGAGCTGAACTTAACTAACTTGGAACAAAATGTTGTCGTTCCTGACAATCCGGTTGTTAGGACTGAACGTGATCATCCACAAGACAACATTATAGGGGACATTCAACAGGGTGTCAAAACTCGTCGACAGCTGAATTTTGGTCTCTACACAGAAATGATGGAGTCAGGATTAGTTGCTCTTAATGCCCATGAATGCTTCTTAGCACAAGAAGAACCACACAGCACCACCGATGCGCTGAAAGATCCCAACTGGGTCACAGCCATGCAAGAGGAATTATTGCAGTTTAAAAGACTTGGTGTGTGGAAGCTGGTGGATCTCCCCAAAGGTCAGAAGAAAATTGGCACTAAGTGGGTACTAAAATGTAAACGTGACGATCGTGGAGTGATTGTTCGCAACAAAGCCCGGCTGGTGGTCCAAGGGTTTAGGCAAATCGAAGGCCTAGACTACAATGAGGTATATGCTCCGGTTGCTCGTTTGGAGGCAATCCGGATGTTCTTGGCGTATGCATCTTTCAAGAAATTCAAAGTATATCAGATGGACGTCAAGAGTGCCTTTTTGTACGGTCACATCGAAGAGACCGTATATGTGGCACAACCTCCAGGTTTTGAAGACCCATATCACAAGGACAAAGCCTATCTGCTCAACAAGGCTTTGTACGGTCTTCACCAAGCCCCGAGAGCTTGGTATAAAGAACTATCCAAACACCTTCTGAACAACGGGTTTAGAAGGGGAACCATTGACTGCACGCTATTCACAAAAGAAAAGGAAGGAGATCTAATTATGGTACAAGTGTACGTGGACGACATCATCTTCGGGTCCACGAATAAAACACTTTGTAAGGAGTTCGAACAAGTGATGAAAGAAAAATTTGAAATGAGCTCCATGGGTGAGATGAAGTTCTTCTTAGGACTTCAAGTTGATCAAAAAGATTCCGGTATCTTCATTCACCAGACAAAATACGTCAATGACATCTTGAAACGGTTTGAGATGTTGAGTTCTTCTTCACAGAGAACTCCTTTAGAGGTTAATCACGGGATTAATCCTGACGAGAAGGGTGAATTGATCAATCCAACTCACTATAGAGGGATCATCGGATCTCTAATGTACCTGACTGCTTCTCGGCCAGACATAATGTTTGCTACGTGTCTCTGTGCACGTTACCAGTCAAAGCCGAAGGTCTCCCATCTGATTGCAGTCAAAAGAATTTTGCGTTATCTGAAGGGTACTCCAGATTGGGGTCTTTGGTATCCTTATGATGACAACTTTGATCTTCATGCGTATAGTGATTCGGATTATGGTGGTTGTAAACTCGATTACAAATCAACAACAGCAGGATGTCAGTTCTTTGGAAGTCGTTTAGTAACGTGGCAATGCAAAAAGCAGACGTCAGTCTCCACTTCAACAGCTGAGGCGGAATATATTGCGGCTGCCAGTTGCTGTTCTCAAGTTATTTGGATTCAGCAACAAATGCGTGACTACGGTATTGAATGCTCTACTACTCCCATATATATTGATAATTCTGCTGCAATTTCAATTACCAAAAATCCGGTTCATTTTAGCAAAACGAAGCACATCGAAATTCGATATCACTTCCTTCGTGACTGCTACGAAAAGAAGTTAATCGATGTGATAAAAATCCCCACTCAGGAACAACGCGCTGATCTCTTCACTAAAGCATTTGATAAACCACGGTTTTTATATTTACTAGAGATCAACGGCGTTAAACGTATATCAGATGATGTTCCTGAAGATATCATTTAAATTGTTTTCATTTTTCTTTTCTTAAAAATTTAAAAAAAAAATCCAAAAAGATTTTGTTTTTTATAAATTCTAGGGGGAGAAAAGGTTCAAGAAAAAGCAAAAACAATATAAAATACAAAAACCCAAAAAACATTAAAAAAATTTTTCAAAATTTTGAGAAGTTGATCTTGTTACAAGAAAGGTGATAGTACACAGACGCTATCATACTGAGACATCAAAAAGATTTGCTATTTCTGTACAGCTTATTTTCATTTTTCTTATATTAAATTTTTATACATCACTATCGCTTAAAATTATGTCGGTTACCTCAGTTTGATGGACACATTTTCGGATGTGTTTTGGTCCTTATTTCTACTAGTAGATTATGAGGATAGCCATTAACCAGATGACTGAAAGTGATCGGGGCGGGTTTTGATGGTTTTTATTCTTTCGCTGAAAAATAGTCGGTTATACTTAGTTAGAAGGACACATACTCGTATGTGGTCGGTCCAGTTGATCCATTGGATCTTCAGGATAGCCGTTTACCTGAAGACTTTGACTTGATCGGGGCGAAATAATTTAAACGTTTTTTTAAAAGACATTCATTTATATTCAGAAAATGAGAAATTGATCCAACCTTGGAAAATGATAGATATACTGATTCTGTGTGCTTAACTAGTGAAGTTATTAGGCTTAAAAGGCTTTAGAACAGTCATTGTGTGTCATGGTAGCTTTTTATGGTGCGTAAAAGTAGATGTGATACAAACTAAATCTACTCGATTTTACATGGAAACTCCTTAAGAGTTTTGTTTGTCTTCATATATATCTTTCCGAATGATAGGCAGAAAAGCGATTACCCAGTCATACACGAGCCCATAAGTGTTCTGATTCCCGTAAAGATAGTGCATGAAGAAACTGCAGTGATCCAGATTCGGGACTTGCAATTGTTTTACTACTCTGAAGTCTATGTAACATTCACAAAAAAAAAAAAAAAAAAAAAAAAAAAAAAAAAAAAAAAAAAAAAAAAAATTTATTCTTTATGAGTTATTGAAACATTCTAGAGTTAACAATGTCAAGACTTCTCAATCATGGAGTAAGAAAGAAAACGGGAAGCAGATGAAGACACTTACAACCTTAATCAGACACTATGGGTCAAAGTCAATTCGGGGTGACTTGGGGAAAGCCAAATACGCTTTGAGAATAGATAGGAGGCATCATAATCTCTGAGTTGTTATTCACTTAAATTTTGAGACATAATTGAACCTAACTCGTATCACAGAAACGATGAAAACCATTTTAAGTTATTTTCATGCTCATAACCTGTTTCTTTATGTCATAATACAGCTCAACACGGATCTAAGTGACAGTCACTTAATTAGTATGATTCCTGTTCGGATCTTTCTCACAAAAAGAATATTCATTATGTCTTGTTCAACTTCGTATTTTAAAAAAAAAAAAAAAAAAAAAAAAAAAAAAAAAAAAAAAAAAAAAAAAATCTCAGTAGATAGTCATATACGTCTGTATGATTTCTTATTATAGATCCTTCTCAACCAAAAATAATGTGTTTTAAATTTTTTTTTTTTTTTTGTACAGATGTTTATTTCAGTTTGAATATTATAAAAAGAAACAAGACAAAAATTCAAAAACATTTTTATTCTGAATTAATTTTTCTTTAATTTTATTCTGCTTTAATGTCGATGAGAAATCATTGTGACAGGTAGTCTGATCCCTGTCCCTCCCTGTAAATAAATAATTAAGATTTTATTTTTGGTTATTTTATTTTATTCTTAATGTTTGAAAGTCGATGAGAAATCATTGTGACAGGTAGTCTGATTCCTGTCTGTTCCTACTAAATGTTTATTCAGTGTGTAGGAATGAAAGAAAAACTCATGCAGGTTGCTAAACGTTTATCTGCGCAACCAAGTGTGTAATGAGAGAAGGAAGAAGTTGCAATAAAACCGAAGTTGGTTGGACCTGATATTTTCTGTGTGTTTACTAACGTTTTATGATCTTTATGTTCTACAGGAACTGAGCTCACAAAATCGGAAAATTTCTATGCTAACTAACCAAATGTCAAAAGTTTAAGTTTTCTTGCAGGTTCAAAAGCACCGTGATCGATGACGGGGAATAAGAAGTTTAAAAGTCAAATTTTTCTAAAACTTTTCCTCATTCGATCGAACATGTAGCCATTCGATCGAGTCAGTCAATCGAATGTGCCAAATCGATCGGATAAGTTATTGTGAAAAATCAGTTTGAGGGAAGAAATCCATCCGATCGAATAGTGTGTCTCATTCGATCGGATGAGTCAAGCGAACAAGTTTATTCGATCGGATGAGTCAAAAATCTGTATAAATAGCAGAAGTCATTCGATCGGACATTTTCATCCGAAAAGAATTTGAAATTTCCCTCTCAAAATCGATCGTGCTAAAACCTCTTTTTGATCCGACCAGTTTATTCACTTTTTCGCGTAGATTTCAAAAATGTAAGTTTTATTGATTTTCGTCCGCGTTTCGATAGGTTTTCGGGCCGTTTTTGGTGTCGGAAACGGTCCCGACAATAAAACTGAGTTTTTTTTAGTTTTCGGGTCATGAGGGTCATTGGAAAACATGTAAACAACATCTTTCAATGTTTCGCACATGTTGATTGTGGTTAATCGGTCGAAAAACCGATTCGGGTCTCGTTGAATTCTGGGTTCTGGTTGAAGGAATCGAATGAGTCCATTCGATCGAACCAGTCTAAATCGATCGAATATATGTCTCACTCGATCGGATGATTAGTTCATTCGATCGAATCCTTTATAATTCGATCGAACCAGTCCAGAAGTTAAAAAAAAAAAAAAAAAAAAAAAAAAAAAAAAAAAAAAAAAAAAAAAATTTTTTTTTAACAAATTCAGTCTTTTAGATATCTGTCTGTTTTAACATGTCTATGTATACAGATTCAATGGCTGAAGCTGCACAGGTTATTGCTCCGTACAAAACGTCGATCAAACACAACATTGTGGCATTTTTAGATGAAAAATCAAGTCACGGCAAGGACTTTGCGCAGATGATTAAGTTTTTAAAGAGGTCAAGGATCTTCATTCCTATCTCAAGGATCGTTGAGCCGATAATGTCGGTTCAACAGGAGTTTTGGAGAAACGCCACGCACGACAAGTCCGTCGAGCCGTCGGTGATACGCTCCACAGTCCGAGGGCATCAAATTGTTGTTTCTGCCCAGATTCTTAGAGATGTCTGCGGGTTTGCAGATACAGACTCTGACCCGACCACATTACATCCTGCAGCAACGAGAGGATGTTTCGCACGCATGAAGTATGACGGCGATCTCAATGCCGGTCTGCTTCTCAAAGCAAATTTGTGCCCAGAATTCAAATATCTGGCGCACGTGGTGATGCACTGTCTGGGTCCTCAACGTACAAGTTTTGATAAGATAAGGGAGAGCATGCAATTCACCGTGGCAGCACTCGTGATGAACCGCCCCTTCAATTTCTCTCAAATGACATTCAGTCACATGGTGGAAAACATCACCATAAAACAAGGGGCGGGTGAGAAGTTTCTACGGTACCCGAGGTTTGTGCAGATGATAGTTGATGACCAGGCACCGGGGCTGTTGAAAGAGAATGACGGAGATGTGGTAAAGCTAGACCACATGAAGAATGAGACTTTGAACCGTCTCAAGTCGTACAAGGATCGTCCAACAAGGCCCCCACACAAACGTTGTTTTGGGCATGTGGCGAATCCGTTTTATCAGGCTCCACCAAAGAGGAAGTGGAGGAACACCTCAAGTGACTCAGATGTCGAGGACCTTCCGTATCAGAAAACCAGTGATGAATCAGACACTGAAGACGAAGTAGTCCCTGAGGACACCAGGACTGATGCAGAGAAGGAAGCTGATACCTACTTAAATGTTGAAGATTTGGAAACCGGTGAAGAAGTAGTGTTTGAGGAGCAGCCTGCTGATCAACCGACAGGTGAAGAAAGGCCGGCGAAGAGACAAAAGAGGAAGGTTACTCGAAAGTACAGGAATTTATTTCCCAGCCAACCTCGTCCCGCAATGTTACCATCAGTTGGGACCTCTTCTACTGCTCCTCCAGCACAACAAGCTCCTCCTCCAACACCTCAGTCCGCACCGCCACCTCCTCCTCAACCTCAACAGGAGATCTCCCTCCCTCCCAAGGTCGCTTCTGAAATTGCCGACCTGCACAAGGCGATGATGCAGATGTTCATGTTCAGGACACAGCAGGAAGAGCATAACAGAATCAGAGATGAACAAATGGTTCAACTTCAAGCTGACAACGACAGGTTGAAGATTGAGAACACTCAGCTCACTGCTACTGTTGCTGAACAGGGATCTGCTATCACAGAGCTCAAAGAGTCAAATCAAAGCCTGGTAGAGTCCAATAAAAGCCTTGTGGAGTCAAACAGAAACCTTGAAGCTAAGGTGACTGAGCTTAAAGGAGACGTTCTTCGTCTGGAAGGTCCAGCTAATGTTGATGTGGACACCGACGAGCTGAACTCAGATGATGATGAAGGTGAAGGTAACTGAGTGATTTTTGAGTGAATGTAGTGAGGATTTTAATGTTTAAATCTTGTAATCCTTATTTATATTCCATTGTCATATGTAATTGTTTTGTACTTAACGTTTATGATATTACATATGTTTATTTAAAAAAAAAAAAATTTTTTTTTTTTTCTGTGTTGTGATTATTAATCAAGCAGGTGATGCTGATACATCAAATGTCCAACCGCTGCAGTCAAAAACAGCAGCGGAGTTTTTCACGTATCTCTTGGACAACCCAGATGAACAGCAAATCTTCTCAAGTGGAGACTTGGAAGAAGGTGAGATTTCGCACAACTTCACGGAAGAAGAGCTAGAGCAAATGTTCGAGTTTTCAAACGAAGAAACAGGCAAAGTTCTGGCCTTGCCTTCAACAGAATCCACATCTGCTGCAGCTGCTTCAACCGACTCACCATCACCGACGGCCGCTGATCCGACACAAGTCGATCCTCCTCACTTCGAAGATGTCGAAATAGAAGACTTGACAAGGGAAGAATATCCTGAGTACTACACGTCGCAAACTGACGATATTCCCAACTCATCAAGCTTCTTTCAAAACGTAAACGAGGAGGAAGTGCAGAAGAAGGCTGACGAAAGGTCAAATGCTATGAAACAGCCGTCTGAAGCCGATCAAGCCGAATTTAAAGACAAAACAGAAGAATGCAAGAAAGCGTTCAATGCTATTCTTGAAAAGATCAGGTCTAAACGCCAAGCGAAACCGACCATTCCTCACACAAAGTCATATGATACTAAGGGTCGGAGAACCTCTGGAGAAATCCTAGCTTGGGCGTGTCTGAAAGACCTGAACTGCGTAGCTGTCAAAAGGGAAAAGGGGGTTGAGTACTATCAACGAATCACAGACTTGAAGACTCTTCCAACTTACGATCTTAATCGTCTTAATTACCTGGACATGCTATACGCAAGCTCATCTCCATTCGCATCGTACTATCAGAGTGTATTACGAAAGGAATACAACTCAAAATGGAGATTGATTACACCGCAAAGGCCAAAGCGTTATACAAGTAAAAAGGAGATCGATCCGATCACCAACAGGCCGAAAGTCATTTTGAAGTACATGCCACCACTTACAATGAAGAAGATTCCGCTACGAAAGATGAAGCAGGACTTCTACAAATCGTTCAGGCATTGGTACTACGACGGAAGACTACATGAAGCAGTTATAGTGCTCAACGACAATGGTAATTGGAGCACAATCCGCATTTTTGATCCTATGTGGCTCACCAACTTGTCAAGGGAGGATGTTTTTACTCTATACAAGACAGAAATTCTTTATGCCCCCGACGACATGGAGCAAGCGCTAAAGTACAGAAATGTCATTAGGATCTGTTTTGCCTATGACATACATGCAGGATCTAACTGGAAGGAACAACAGAAGAAATATACACAGGGAACCAGTGATTAATTGTTATATGTTTTGTTTATTTGGTTTCTTTGTAATTCAAAGTTTTATCTTCTGGTTGTAATTGTTTTTGGAGTGATTTTAATATACTTTGGAATATTGTGCTAGATTATGCTTTACTTTCATGTTTGATAATCTACTACAACTGTGCTTAAATGTTAATCTTATATTCCATTTGACAGCATCTCATGATATGTGGAACCTATGGTAAGTCTGACGGACTGCACCATTGGATCGTGAGATAACTCCATGAAGACAGGAGTTTGGTGGATGCAATGAGGGCACCACTAGCTTTGAGAACAGAGAGGGAGAGATAACTCCAAGGGGGAGTTGCAGTCGAGCAAGAAATCTCGATTGGTTAAAACATAAATAGAACTGGCTCCAAGGGGGAATTTCTACAGTTGGTTGTTTTAAACAGATTATTTAGTCTGAAGATGTCAGCAATGGAGAACACTGTGCATCATTAACCGAGAGTTCAGTCTAAGGGGGAATCTTGCTGCAATGATGGTATTCTTCAACGTGATTATCAAGATAAAGCAGAAGATTTGACTGAAGATTGCAAGAGGTGTCTACAGCAATTCGCAAGCAACGTCCAAGGGGGAATTTGTTGGTGCACATTTTGTGGCCGTCGCTTGGCGAATAGTTTAGAATGTTTATGTTGTATGCTGTACACCTAGGTAGTGGTTCACGCTGAAAGTGATCCATTTGAAAGAGCATTTTCAAATGGATACTCATTCGATCGAACCAGTTTCTGATTCGATCGAATGAGTCTGCCATTCGATCGAATAGGACTCATTCGATCGAATGAGTCTGCCATTCGATCGAATAGGACTCATTCGATCGAATGAGTCCTGACCGAATGGCAGCGGGTATAAATACCAGCTTTCAGTCGTGAACAGAAAAGGTTTGAGGTTTTTGCGTGCCCGGAGCCCAGGTGCTGTCCGGATGAGGGGGGAGGCCATGCTCGACCTCCCCCCTGCCATAGATCGTGATTTCAGTGTTTAAACAAGCATGTAATCTTTCGTTTTTATCAATGAAATCGTTTGTTTCGTGTTTGTTTCTGTCCGTCTATGGTTATCAAACCTTCCGTCTCGAACCTGCTCGGACCGCACCGGTCCTACAATTGGTATCTTTGTTAGGACCGATCGGGAGACGGTTTCCCAACGATTCTCGGGGGCAACGTGTTAGAGTGCGGAATCCTACTAACACGGCGACTCGGTGGTAATCAACGACACAAACGGTAGCAATTCCTAGGATGATATGACGACCAGGTGCGGAGGAAAGGACCGAAGGGGTTGACGGGCAGAGAGGATTTCCGGGGAACAGGTCGGCTGTGTATGTGTGTTATGTGTGCTCTCCCAGTCTGAAAATCCCTAAGTAACGTTTATATATCGAAGACTCATTCGATCGGATGAGTCTCTCATTCGATCGAGTGAAGCTTTGTTCGATCGAATGAGCCTGGTTCGATCGAATCAACCTTTTGTTCGATCGAACCAGTTTTCGTTTGACATTTACAATACGTTAACTAGGTTTCACTATCTTTAGTCTCACGCCGACCTACCCTGATAGAACTGGGGACATATATATGACATTTCATGTCCTAACAAACTCCCCCTTGGAGCCAGTTCTATTTATGTTTTAACCAATCGAGATTTCTTGCTCGACTGCAACTCCCCCTTGGAGTTATCTCTCCCTCTCTGTTCTCAAAGCTAGTGGTGCCCTCATTGCATCCACCAAACTCCTGTCTTCATGGAGTTATCTCACGATCCAATGGTGCAGTCCGTCAGACTTACCATAGGTTCCACATATCATGAGATGCTGTCAAATGGAATATAAGATTAACATTTAAGCACAGTTGTAGTAGATTATCAAACATGAAAGTAAAGCATAATCTAGCACAATATTCCAAAGTATATTAAAATCACTCCAAAAACAATTACAACCAGAAGATAAAACTTTGAATTACAAAGAAACCAAATAAACAAAACATATAACAATTAATCACTGGTTCCCTGTGTATATTTCTTCTGTTGTTCCTTCCAGTTAGATCCTGCATGTATGTCATAGGCAAAACAGATCCTAATGACATTTCTGTACTTTAGCGCTTGCTCCATGTCGTCGGGGGCATAAAGAATTTCTGTCTTGTATAGAGTAAAAACATCCTCCCTTGACAAGTTGGTGAGCCACATAGGATCAAAAATGCGGATTGTGCTCCAATTACCATTGTCGTTGAGCACTATAACTGCTTCATGTAGTCTTCCGTCGTAGTACCAATGCCTGAACGATTTGTAGAAGTCCTGCTTCATCTTTCGTAGCGGAATCTTCTTCATTGTAAGTGGTGGCATGTACTTCAAAATGACTTTCGGCCTGTTGGTGATCGGATCGATCTCCTTTTTACTTGTATAACGCTTTGGCCTTTGCGGTGTAATCAATCTCCATTTTGAGTTGTATTCCTTTCGTAATACACTCTGATAGTACGATGCGAATGGAGATGAGCTTGCGTATAGCATGTCCAGGTAATTAAGACGATTAAGATCGTAAGTTGGAAGAGTCTTCAAGTCTGTGATTTGTTGATAGTACTCAACCCCCTTTTCCCTTTTGACAGCTACGCAGTTCAGGTCTTTCAGACACGCCCAAGCTAGGATTTCTCCAGAGGTTCTCCGACCCTTAGTATCATATGACTTTGTGTGAGGAATGGTCGGTTTCGCTTGGCGTTTAGACCTGATCTTTTCAAGAATAGCATTGAACGCTTTCTTGCATTCTTCTGTTTTGTCTTTAAATTCGGCTTGATCGGCTTCAGACGGCTGTTTCATAGCATTTGACCTTTCGTCAGCCTTCTTCTGCACTTCCTCCTCGTTTACGTTTTGAAAGAAGCTTGATGAGTTGGGAATATCGTCAGTTTGCGACGTGTAGTACTCAGGATATTCTTCCCTTGTCAAGTCTTCTATTTCGACATCTTCGAAGTGAGGAGGATCGACTTGTGTCGGATCAGCGGCCGTCGGTGATGGTGAGTCGGTTGAAGCAGCTGCAGCAGATGTGGATTCTGTTGAAGGCAAGGCCAGAACTTTGCCTGTTTCTTCGTTTGAAAACTCGAACATTTGCTCTAGCTCTTCTTCCGTGAAGTTGTGCGAAATCTCACCTTCTTCCAAGTCTCCACTTGAGAAGATTTGCTGTTCATCTGGGTTGTCCAAGAGATACGTGAAAAACTCCGCTGCTGTTTTTGACTGCAGCGGTTGGACATTTGATGTATCAGCATCACCTGCTTGATTAATAATCACAACACAGAAAAAAAAAAAAATTTTTTTTTTTTTAAATAAACATATGTAATATCATAAACGTTAAGTACAAAACAATTACATATGACAATGGAATATAAATAAGGATTACAAGATTTAAACATTAAAATCCTCACTACATTCACTCAAAAATCACTCAGTTACCTTCACCTTCATCATCATCTGAGTTCAGCTCGTCGGTGTCCACATCAACATTAGCTGGACCTTCCAGACGAAGAACGTCTCCTTTAAGCTCAGTCACCTTAGCTTCAAGGTTTCTGTTTGACTCCACAAGGCTTTTATTGGACTCTACCAGGCTTTGATTTGACTCTTTGAGCTCTGTGATAGCAGATCCCTGTTCAGCAACAGTAGCAGTGAGCTGAGTGTTCTCAATCTTCAACCTGTCGTTGTCAGCTTGAAGTTGAACCATTTGTTCATCTCTGATTCTGTTATGCTCTTCCTGCTGTGTCCTGAACATGAACATCTGCATCATCGCCTTGTGCAGGTCGGCAATTTCAGAAGCGACCTTGGGAGGGAGGGAGATCTCCTGTTGAGGTTGAGGAGGAGGTGGCGGTGCGGACTGAGGTGTTGGAGGAGGAGCTTGTTGTGCTGGAGGAGCAGTAGAAGAGGTCCCAACTGATGGTAACATTGCGGGACGAGGTTGGCTGGGAAATAAATTCCTGTACTTTCGAGTAACCTTCCTCTTTTGTCTCTTCGCCGGCCTTTCTTCACCTGTCGGTTGATCAGCAGGCTGCTCCTCAAACACTACTTCTTCACCGGTTTCCAAATCTTCAACATTTAAGTAGGTATCAGCTTCCTTCTCTGCATCAGTCCTGGTGTCCTCAGGGACTACTTCGTCTTCAGTGTCTGATTCATCACTGGTTTTCTGATACGGAAGGTCCTCGACATCTGAGTCACTTGAGGTGTTCCTCCACTTCCTCTTTGGTGGAGCCTGATAAAACGGATTCGCCACATGCCCAAAACAACGTTTGTGTGGGGGCCTTGTTGGACGATCCTTGTACGACTTGAGACGGTTCAAAGTCTCATTCTTCATGTGGTCTAGCTTTACCACATCTCCGTCATTCTCTTTCAACAGCCCCGGTGCCTGGTCATCAACTATCATCTGCACAAACCTCGGGTACCGTAGAAACTTCTCACCCGCCCCTTGTTTTATGGTGATGTTTTCCACCATGTGACTGAATGTCATTTGAGAGAAATTGAAGGGGCGGTTCATCACGAGTGCTGCCACGGTGAATTGCATGCTCTCCCTTATCTTATCAAAACTTGTACGTTGAGGACCCAGACAGTGCATCACCACGTGCGCCAGATATTTGAATTCTGGGCACAAATTTGCTTTGAGAAGCAGACCGGCATTGAGATCGCCGTCATACTTCATGCGTGCGAAACATCCTCTCGTTGCTGCAGGATGTAATGTGGTCGGGTCAGAGTCTGTATCTGCAAACCCGCAGACATCTCTAAGAATCTGGGCAGAAACAACAATTTGATGCCCTCGGACTGTGGAGCGTATCACCGACGGCTCGACGGACTTGTCGTGCGTGGCGTTTCTCCAAAACTCCTGTTGAACCGACATTATCGGCTCAACGATCCTTGAGATAGGAATGAAGATCCTTGACCTCTTTAAAAACTTAATCATCTGCGCAAAGTCCTTGCCGTGACTTGATTTTTCATCTAAAAATGCCACAATGTTGTGTTTGATCGACGTTTTGTACGGAGCAATAACCTGTGCAGCTTCAGCCATTGAATCTGTATACATAGACATGTTAAAACAGACAGATATCTAAAAGACTGAATTTGTTAAAAAAATTTTTTTTTTTTTTTTTTTTTTTTTTTTTTTTTTTTTTTTTTTTTTTTTTAACTTCTGGACTGGTTCGATCGAATTATAAAGGATTCGATCGAATGAACTAATCATCCGATCGAGTGAGACATATATTCGATCGATTTAGACTGGTTCGATCGAATGGACTCATTCGATTCCTTCAACCAGAACCCAGAATTCAACGAGACCCGAATCGGTTTTTCGACCGATTAACCACAATCAACATGTGCGAAACATTGAAAGATGTTGTTTACATGTTTTCCAATGACCCTCATGACCCGAAAACTAAAAAAAACTCAGTTTTATTGTCGGGACCGTTTCCGACACCAAAAACGGCCCGAAAACCTATCGAAACGCGGACGAAAATCAATAAAACTTACATTTTTGAAATCTACGCGAAAAAGTGAATAAACTGGTCGGATCAAAAAGAGGTTTTAGCACGATCGATTTTGAGAGGGAAATTTCAAATTCTTTTCGGATGAAAATGTCCGATCGAATGACTTCTGCTATTTATACAGATTTTTGACTCATCCGATCGAATAAACTTGTTCGCTTGACTCATCCGATCGAATGAGACACACTATTCGATCGGATGGATTTCTTCCCTCAAACTGATTTTTCACAATAACTTATCCGATCGATTTGGCACATTCGATTGACTGACTCGATCGAATGGCTACATGTTCGATCGAATGAGGAAAAGTTTTAGAAAAATTTGACTTTTAAACTTCTTATTCCCCGTCATCGATCACGGTGCTTTTGAACCTGCAAGAAAACTTAAACTTTTGACATTTGGTTAGTTAGCATAGAAATTTTCCGATTTTGTGAGCTCAGTTCCT
This sequence comes from Bidens hawaiensis, assembly GCF_021521415.1. Lineage (NCBI taxonomy): Eukaryota > Viridiplantae > Streptophyta > Magnoliopsida > Asterales > Asteraceae > Bidens > Bidens hawaiensis. The sequence continues at coordinate 47,019 of NW_027493678.1, read as the reverse complement.
GTAGAACATAAAGATCATAAAACGTTAGTAAACACACAGAAAATATCAGGTCCAACCAACTTCGGTTTTATTGCAACTTCTTCCTTCTCTCATTACACACTTGGTTGCGCAGATAAACGTTTAGCAACCTGCATGAGTTTTTCTTTCATTCCTACACACTGAATAAACATTTAGTAGGAACAGACAGGAATCAGACTACCTGTCACAATGATTTCTCATCGACTTTCAAACATTAAGAATAAAATAAAATAACCAAAAATAAAATCTTAATTATTTATTTACAGGGAGGGACAGGGATCAGACTACCTGTCACAATGATTTCTCATCGACATTAAAGCAGAATAAAATTAAAGAAAAATTAATTCAGAATAAAAATGTTTTTGAATTTTTGTCTTGTTTCTTTTTATAATATTCAAACTGAAATAAACATCTGTACAAAAAAAAAAAAAAAAATTTAAAACACATTATTTTTGGTTGAGAAGGATCTATAATAAGAAATCATACAGACGTATATGACTATCTACTGAGATTTTTTTTTTTTTTTTTTTTTTTTTTTTTTTTTTTTTTTTTTTTTTTTAAAATACGAAGTTGAACAAGACATAATGAATATTCTTTTTGTGAGAAAGATCCGAACAGGAATCATACTAATTAAGTGACTGTCACTTAGATCCGTGTTGAGCTGTATTATGACATAAAGAAACAGGTTATGAGCATGAAAATAACTTAAAATGGTTTTCATCGTTTCTGTGATACGAGTTAGGTTCAATTATGTCTCAAAATTTAAGTGAATAACAACTCAGAGATTATGATGCCTCCTATCTATTCTCAAAGCGTATTTGGCTTTCCCCAAGTCACCCCGAATTGACTTTGACCCATAGTGTCTGATTAAGGTTGTAAGTGTCTTCATCTGCTTCCCGTTTTCTTTCTTACTCCATGATTGAGAAGTCTTGACATTGTTAACTCTAGAATGTTTCAATAACTCATAAAGAATAAATTTTTTTTTTTTTTTTTTTTTTTTTTTTTTTTTTTTTTTTTTTTTTTTTTTTTTTGTGAATGTTACATAGACTTCAGAGTAGTAAAACAATTGCAAGTCCCGAATCTGGATCACTGCAGTTTCTTCATGCACTATCTTTACGGGAATCAGAACACTTATGGGCTCGTGTATGACTGGGTAATCGCTTTTCTGCCTATCATTCGGAAAGATATATATGAAGACAAACAAAACTCTTAAGGAGTTTCCATGTAAAATCGAGTAGATTTAGTTTGTATCACATCTACTTTTACGCACCATAAAAAGCTACCATGACACACAATGACTGTTCTAAAGCCTTTTAAGCCTAATAACTTCACTAGTTAAGCACACAGAATCAGTATATCTATCATTTTCCAAGGTTGGATCAATTTCTCATTTTCTGAATATAAATGAATGTCTTTTAAAAAAACGTTTAAATTATTTCGCCCCGATCAAGTCAAAGTCTTCAGGTAAACGGCTATCCTGAAGATCCAATGGATCAACTGGACCGACCACATACGAGTATGTGTCCTTCTAACTAAGTATAACCGACTATTTTTCAGCGAAAGAATAAAAACCATCAAAACCCGCCCCGATCACTTTCAGTCATCTGGTTAATGGCTATCCTCATAATCTACTAGTAGAAATAAGGACCAAAACACATCCGAAAATGTGTCCATCAAACTGAGGTAACCGACATAATTTTAAGCGATAGTGATGTATAAAAATTTAATATAAGAAAAATGAAAATAAGCTGTACAGAAATAGCAAATCTTTTTGATGTCTCAGTATGATAGCGTCTGTGTACTATCACCTTTCTTGTAACAAGATCAACTTCTCAAAATTTTGAAAAATTTTTTAATGTTTTTTGGGTTTTTGTATTTTATATTGTTTTTGGTTTTTCTTGAACCTCATAATCGTTCTGATACCACTTTGTTAGGACCGATCGGGAGACGGTTTCCCAACGATTCTCGGGGGCAACGTGTTAGAGTGCGGAATCCTACTAACACGGCGACTCGGTGGTAATCAACGACACAAACGGTAGCAATTCCTAGGATGATATGACGACCAGGTGCGGAGGAAAGGACCGAAGGGGTTGACGGGCAGAGAGGATTTCCGGGGAACAGGTCGGCTGTGTATGTGTGTTATGTGTGCTCTCCCAGTCTGAAAATCCCTAAGTAACGTTTATATATCGAAGACTCATTCGATCGGATGAGTCTCTCATTCGATCGAGTGAAGCTTTGTTCGATCGAATGAGCCTGGTTCGATCGAATCAACCTTTTGTTCGATCGAACCAGTTTTCGTTTGACATTTACAATACCTTAACTAGGTTTCACTATCTTTAGTCTCACGCCGACCTACCCTGATAGAACTGGGGACATATATATGACATTTCATGTCCTAACAAATGTGCTGAGAAGAAATTAATTGTGCTTGAAAAGGTTGATTCTTTGGATAATTTTGCCGACCTTTTTACTAAAGCGTTTGACTGATCCTGTTTTCAAAATCTTGTTGAGCTTAATGGGATGATCCATCCCGTGTAACCTTGTTTTATTAAAAAAAAACATCACTATCGCTTAAAATTATGTCGGTTGCTTAAGTTTGAAGGACATATCTTCGGATATGTTTGGTCCTTACTTCTACTTGTAGATTATGAGGATAACCATTAACCAGATGACTGAAAGTGACCGGGGCGGTTTATGACGGGCTTTTATTCTTTCGCTGAAAAATAGTCGTTCATACTTAGTTAGAAGGACACATACTCGTATGTGGTCGGTCCAGCTGATCCATTGGATTTTCGGGATAGCCGTTTACCTGAAGACTTTGACTTGATCGGGGCGATAGAATTTTAAATTTTTTTTGGGAGATGATATAATTTTTCAAGTCTATAACTTCGTAAGAAGTTTCAGTACAATGTTTAAGAGAAAATTGATCCAACCTTGGAAAGTGATAGAAAACTGCTTTTGTGTGCTTAACTGGTGAAGTTATTAGGCCTAAAAGACTCAAGAACAGTCATTGTATGTTATGGTAGCTTTCTATGGTACGTAAAAGTAGAAGTGATACAAACTAAATCTTCTCGATTTAATGTGAAGAATCATTCTGAGTTGTGCATGTCTTCATATACATCTTTCCGAATGATAGGCAGAAAAGTGATTACCCAGTCATACACGAGCCCGTGAGTGTTCTGATTCTCGAGAAGATAGTGTCAAGTACCTGCAGTGATCTAGATTCGGGACTTGCAGTTGTCTACAATTTGAAGTTGTATTAATGTCTTTATCCAAGAAAAAAAACGTGTATATTGTTAAGCCTTCTGAAGCTTATGTTGTGTCAAATATCAAGAAAGAGGCAAGAAAGAATATTTCAAGCAAGAGAGTGAACAGGAAGAAGACTCCAAAGATAGGTGTGTGTACATTGACTAATCAGACACTATGGGTCGAAGTCAACTCGGGGTGACTTTGGGAAAGCCAAATACGCTTTGAGAATAGATAGGAGGCATCACAATCTCTCATGTGATGTCCATCTAAAGTTTGAGCTTAATTGAACCTAATCCGTATCACAGAAGCGATGAAAACCATACTAAGTTTTATACCTACTTACAACCTGTTTCTTTATGTCATAATATCGCTGAACATGGATCTATGTGACAGCCACTTAATTAGTATGATTCCTGTTCGGATCTTTTCTAAAACATGCAGGTTCTCGTCAAGACTGAAATTTGATCCCGTTTAATTAATTATCTTTACTTTGTTTTATGTTTTATACCTTGGTACGTTTAATAAACACTTGGTTACTAGTTTTGATTCCTTTTTCTTTAATCTCATTTAAGGCGAAGTTGTTTATTAAGCGAAGTTGGATCTGGCGAAGTTATAACTACAGCGAAGTTGACCAGCTGTTTAACTTAGGGGCGAAGTTGTGAAAGGGGCGAAGTTAACCATAACTTCGCCCATGTATTTTCAAAACTATATAAGGTGAAACGGTGGTCAACTTGGTCAAATATTTTCCAAACTATAAACCCTCGGAGAACTTATACCCACACACTTCTAACCCCCGTCGTACTTATACCTTGAATCGAACCTCATTATTATCTGTTTCTTGTCCGTGATAAAGGTGTGTAGGATCGGTTTAACCTGTAATTCATATTAATGGTGATAATCAGAGCCTTGGTGATCTGATTTGTGACATAGTTTGTGAAACCCTTTAAACAATCGATAAACTATCTGTTTTTACTGTGCTTGTAACCCATTTGGTCTTCTAGATCTCAATTGAAGAATCTTTTCATGTTTTCATTCTCAAAAACTACCAAACAAAACCATGAAAGGAACATCGTGCTACACCGTTTCAGATGGAGGCGAAGTTAGGGTTTAGGCGAAGTTGTACTCAACTTCGCCATATGTTTAACTTCGCATGCTCAAGAATATTTTGTTTAAGTTTTCTGGTTTGTTCTAAGGCGAAGTTAGGGTTTAGGGCGAAGTTGTACTCAACTACGCCATATTACTAACTTCGCCTGTACATGCAAATTTTACCTAAGTGTTCTGATCTGTTTACTCAGGCGAAGTTGGGTTCTGCGAAGTTAAAGATATCATAACTTCGCTCATGGTAATAGGCGAAGTTATGATCTGCTACGTCAATGTTCTAACTTAGACCGTGTGTTGTGCAGATATGGCTGCTGTGGCAGGGGCTGGTGGTGCTGGTGGTGACGAAGGTGGTGACAACAACCGACAGTTCTTTCCGGGTCACAACATGTATATCACTTTGGATTCGGATGCTAGTGGTATAGACGACTATCGTGAGATCATTTCATTCCTCGTTCACTCACGTATTTTTCACGCCATCACGACTACTCTCCCCATTTCACTACAAAATATCGAAGACTTTTGGCGAACGGTTGAATATGACTGTAGAGTTGTTCCTCATGTTATGCGCGCTACAGTGAACAATCAGGTGGTACAGTTCTCAGCAAATCAAATAAGGGTCGCTTTACAGTTCGGGGTTGAAACTACAAATTATCCAACAGATTTTCCGGCTCCATTCAGAGATGGTGCGTTTCTGCGTATGGGTTATTCGGGTCCGTTGGGTGACACTCAAAGGAGAAAGGGATTTTTATTAGATCAGTGGCGTTTTCTGATGCACGTGATGATAGTGTGCATGTATGGTCGTAAAGCTGGTACAGACGGTATGGGGGCAACGATGCAATCTGCAATGACTGCCCTGACTTACAACAAACCCTACAGCTTTAGTCAGATGGTGTTTTATGAAATTGATCGTCAGAGACGCGCGGTCGCCAGGGAAAGATTTTTGATGTACCCGAGATTCCTCCAGATGATTCTGAATCACGTAGCCCCTACGCTGCCTCAACGACGTCCTATCCGTTATGTTGAAAGTGTGAGTTAGAGAATTTTTGGGCAGTGTAGGTCATCAAGTGCTCGTAGCAAACCGGAACTTCGTCCATGGCACACTGCATTGTTTGGTTATTTGGTGAATCCTGCTTATGTTGCTCCTCCAGGAGATGAATTTCGTGACCCGACACCACAACAGGCTAATGTTCCGCAACCACCTCCTGTGGTTCAACCACCACCTGTGGTACAGCAAGCACTGCCTGCTGATCTTGTTGCAGCTCCGGAAGAACAGATTGATCTTGAAGTCGCCTTTGGAGGGCAAGGGTTCTTTGACATGGAACAAATTGATCCAGCTGCTGAGGTTCGAGCCCCAGTAGCTGAGGCATCTGGTGTGAATGTTTCTATGGTTTCTACGTCTGTGGCGGATTCTGAGAGAACCGACTCTGAATCCTCCACTGACGATATCGTTGAAGCACAACAGATTCTGGTCAGACAAGAAAGAATACATAGAAAGAAAGACTCGGATGACAGTGAATCTGACTATGAGGAGGAGTTAGACAAGTTGGCTCGAAGATCGAATAAGGTCAAAGCTGGTGAAAGTTCAGGAGTTGGTGAAAGCTCAAGGGTGGTTCGTTTCTCTCCACCCTCGTTATCTGGTATGACTATGGTTCCTGCTTCTATGACTATGATAGTACCGATTACCTCAAGTGTTCCCGTGGTGACCACATCGTCATCTTTTGGTGTTCCTCCGACCACGTTTCAATTTATAGCACCGGAGATAGTCTCCTTGCCACCTCCTACTGTCACTCTATCAGAGGTTGTTGCAAGATTTGTTGAGTCAACGTTGGTTGCTACTGCGGGGATGCCTGTTTCAATACCACCCGCAGTTACTTTTCCGACTACTTCTGATATTCCAGTTAGTTTGGGCATTCCTCCACCGTATGCTCAAGACATTTCTCACATATGGTTTGATTTTGATGCTACTTTATCAGATTCCGAGAGGATAGCAGCTCTTGAAAGGGTGGTTGCTGAACAGTCAAGAATTAATCTCATCCAAACTCATGCCATCCAGAGACTTGTGGCAATGAACCAGTTACAGTTGTCCCTCCTTGTTGATCATGGTAAATTATTAGATGCCCTTAAAGATTTCTTAGCATCTCAAGGGGAGACAAGATAGAGACGATGATCCCAATGCATTGAAAGGTGCAGGTGGTAAGTTGCCAAGAACTGAACAAACTCTTGGGACTTCCACATCTCAGGGGAGTCAACTGGTACATCAGGTGGATAAGGTGGTGAGAATGTCGTTGTTGTTGATGATGAGGAAATGTTGGGTGATGATGATGATTTAACAGATGATGTGTTAACTATTGATGAGATTGAAAAGATAGGAGAACAGATTGTGATTGATAGTGAGATAGAAGAAGGTGAGATTGTGGATGATAGAGTAGAACATGATATTCCAGATGTTGACAAGGTGAATGTGAGTCAAGATATGGATGTGTCAGATGAGTCTGAGTGGGAAGAACAGCCTAGATGGAAAGAAGGCTGTGCTCAGTGGTTTGTCAAGACAAAGAAGCCAGCGGTTCCAACAATGTTCAAAAAGAGTTACAATATCAAGGGGTATGCTGAGTCGAAGAAAGGTATTATTTGCTGGCTGTATGATGAGCAGTTAAAGTTATTTGTGATTAAACGCTTTGATGGGAATCAGTATTTTAAGAAGACTTTGAGATCGCTCAATACCTTGCCTGAGTGTGAGGTGAAGGATTTGGCTAAATTGAGATTGATTAATAGGAGTGATGACAATATGGCTAGAATAATTGGGAAGATCGTGTGGAAAGAAAGTGTGAAAGAGAAGAAGTTTGAGTTGTTAAAGCCTCAGAAAGGGAAGTTAGTTGAAGATAAGGAAAGGGGAATGCGAGCTGATGGCAAACCTTGGATGGTGACGAAATATAAGCCGATTCGGTGTTTGAAAGAAGTGCCGATGAAGATAATGCCCAAGGATGTTTTAAAGAGACTCAAGTGGTGGTACGTTGATAGTCAAACAGCTGAAGCTGTTATGGAAGATGAGGACGAACAGGAGATTCTGAGAGTGTATGATCCCATGCACTTGGTAAATTTGTCTCAAGCTGATTTGCAAATACTAAACGATAAGAAGATATTCTACATTCCTGCGTGGAAAGATGAAGCCAAGAAGTACCAGAGGGTGGTCTCTGTCTGTGTAAGACAGGGCATTCATGCTTGAAGACGGGTGGCACGAGATTTTTGGGATTACTAGACACGAGAATGAAGATAGAGATATGAAGCTACTGCCAAGGGGGAGTCTGTTGGTGCATAATGTCAGTAGTTCAGTATCTTGTGTTTTGTATGTGTTTGTAATCGTTTTAGATTGTTTGTTTGGTTTTGAATATTGTTTTGTATAAGTTCGCCTGGGGTGTAGGCGAACTTGGAGGATAAGCGAAGTTATGAAAACTTCGCCTAGTATGTTAGGCGAAGTTGTCGAGGTCTATTTAAACCTCACTTCGGCTTATCGATTAAAAGAATGTTTTTTTTCTCTGAATGTGTGTTAGTGATAATTGATATCACGTGTTGAAGTGTTGCAATACAATCGAGTTTATTAGTATTGTGCCGTGTGTTTGTTTTATCGGTTCAACGTATTATCTATCTTACGCTCGTATCGTATTACGTGGGGATTCCGCACCCTCGTGTTACGAGATATTTCTGTGTGATCCGGCTGGGAACCTACACACGCATCCATAGGAACCACATCACACATAACATCATCTTTATATGTGGCCCCGATAGAAAAAAAAACATGGGCCTTTTTTGAGACCGTTACCTCTCCCCCATTTTTAAGCCATTGAAGCTTATAAGGCTTGTGGTGACTCTCCGTCTTCAAGGCCAACTTTTGGACTGCCTCTTCAGAAATCAGATTGTCACAACTTCCAGAATCAATAACAAACGTGCAAACCTTCCCCAGAATGGTACATGTGGAGTGGAAGATGTTAAGCTTAAGCCATCCGTCTCCATCTGCTTTTGGTGTTTAGCAAGTACGCCTAACCACCAAGTTCACCCCCACATCTCCGGTCACAAACTACTCCTCATACTCGGGTTCTTCATCATACTCTAGGGCCTTTTTATATTCTTCATATTTTTCATCATCAGATTCAACAAACAAATGACTCTTACCCGCCTGTTTACAATCAACTTGCCGATGACCTATCTCACCACATTTAAAACACTTCACCCCGCTACTACAAGCCCCCCTTAGAAGTCGGCCCAGTGTTGTTGGATCCCGACCTCTGCTGACTTGGCACGACACGAGGCCCTCGACTACCCGACCCCGAATTTCCTCCAGCAGGGGATGGTGAATACGAACCGCCCATCCGACGGTTTTGTTTTTCAAAAGCCAACGCCCGTCGGTATGCCTCGGCGACTGTTAACAGATCAAAAAGATTTACAGAGTCCATGATCTGAACCCTTAAACCCCCAGTATACCGAGCAACGAGTTGTTCATCGGTTTCTTGAATATCATTACGAGCAATCAAATGATAAAACTCGATCGTATATTCATCAACCGATCCGGATCCCTGTTTCAGATTCTGCAAACATTGATACATCAGCCGTTGAAAGTTGTGAGGTAAAAAAGTGTCCCGCAAACACTTTCTTATCTTGGCCCATGTCACGATTCGTGACTTCCCGAGTCTATTTCGTGTCATCTTCAACTGGTGCCACCATGCTGACGCCCTCCCACGTAGTCTGGTAGCGATCAAAGAGACCCGCTTATTTTCAGGGACCTCTCGGAACTCCAACACCTCTTCTACAATAACCAACCAATCGATGAACCCTTCCGGATCCAAACTAGTCCCATCAAATTATGGGATATCCGTACGGATCCCAGCATCCCAATGCCGGTTGCCACCACCAGGTTCTTGCCTTGGCCCCCTCTCGTACCCCTCTTCGGAAGACGAACCATCATGACCAAAAAGTGGATTATCGAAGTCATGCCCCTCCCTGTTTTCAAGGACCTGTCTTCTACGAGTCATCAAGTCAGCCATTCGATCAGTGAGTTGATCGACCACTTGAAATAATCGTTGCTCCACCCGCGCCATAAATCGTTGTTCCAATTCTCGTTCGTAAACCTCATCGAGCGGTCTCTTTTGTCTCCTTGGAGCCATTTTCGAGCCAGGAATTTGGCTGTGATACCAACTGACGCAGCGGTATAAAAGAAATGAAGATTGAATCACGTTGATTCGGTGAATACCTCTGACGAACTTCGAAACTCCCAAATCCCACCCAAAGGTTCTAGGGAAAATGAAGAGAAAATTGATAATTATTAAAACTCAAGTCTAACTTTTAGAATCATTACAAGCATATAAAAAGACTTTCAAATACAAAATAGGCCTATAATGGGCCATGGGCCAAACACAAACCCACAAACAAAAAGATAAAAAGTGCTGAAAAAAGATAAAAAGGCCCAAAACTTTATTTAGGATGCGTTTTTGGGCTTCGGACAGGGGCCAAACTACTGTGGGCTATTTGCCATAATGGGCTCCACGTCTCAAGCTTCGATTTGACTGGTAATAGGCCTGAAACGGAGCTTCGTGAGCCAAGTTATGCTCGTTTTCGTGGGCCACCTTTGGAGACACGATCATGGGCCTCCAAATATAACATGGCCTGTTCGTCAATACTTGGGTCTTCATCATTCCCTTCTGGATAGACAAAATTCGACCTCGAATCTGATGTGACCTCATAATCAGACGAATCCCCATAAAATGGCAGCAGGTGTTTAACATTAAAAACATCCGAACAATGAATATGACATGGTAACTTTAGACGGTAAGCATTCGGATTTATTTTCTACACAATTTCCACTAGCCCGATTTTCTTGGCTGACAATTTGTTATACTACCCAACTGAAAAATGATCTTTAGTTAAAACAGACCACACAAAGTCTCCTACTTCAAAATCAACTTTTCTTCGTTTTTCCACTGTCTCCTACTTTGAATTGGCTCGAACCAGGTTGCCATGCACATCTTTATGAATCTCATGTAGCCCTTCAACAAAATCTCTCACTTTATTAGGTACAGAACTAGGAACAGGAAGTGACATCATGTCAAGGGGACCCCGTGGCTGAGCAGAATAAACCACTTGAAAAGGACTAAACCCGGTACTTCTATTGACATCATGATTATGAGCAAACTCAGCTTGACATAGCTTTTGTTCCCAAGACTTCACATGATCACCGACAAGACATCATAAAAGATTACCAAGTGACCGATTAACAACCTCCGTTTGCCCATCCGTTTGAGGATGACAGGCATTACTGAAGTTAAGCTGAGTGTTCACCATTTTCCATAGGGTGCGCCAAAAATGACTCAAGAAACGAGTGTCCCGGTCAGAAACAATAGAAGATGGCAAACCATGCAAACGATAAACATCCCGTAAGAATAATTGAGCCACATTAACTGCATCTGTCGTCTTCTTGCAAGGAATAAAGTGCACCATCTTGGAGAACCGATCAACAACAACAAAGATCGAATCATTACCCCTCTGAGTCCGAGGTAACCCCAACACAAAATCCATACTAATGTCAGTCCAAGGCTTTGAAGGGACTGGTAAAGGCTTTTAGGGACCCGCATTAGTAGCAGTGCCCTTTGAGACTTGGCAAATTCGACACCTTTTGACATAACGATCTACCTCTTTCCTTATAGTAGGCCAAAAGTAGGAAGACTGCACCAAATGTATGGTACAGTCATGACCAACATGACCCTCCCCATGTAACTCCTTAATAAATTTCAACCGAAGACTGGAGTCAGGAATACATAGCTGATTCCCTTTGAACAAAAAGCCATCATGAAGAAGAAAGTCTGACTTCTGACCCGCATGCACATCCTGCAGCACAACTGAAAAATACGGGTCAGTGGTTAACTGCTCACGAATAACATCCAACCCCAGAACATTGATTCTCACAGCAACAAGCAGATTTCCCCTCTTGCTCAAGGCATCAGCAACACGGTTTGAAACACCAGTTTTGAGTTTAACCACAAAAGTAAACTTTTTAAGAAAAGCTAACCAACGCCCGTGCTTATGAGATATCTTGTCTTGCGTGCGGATATGCCTTAGAGAATCATGATCAGTGAATAAAACAAACTCTTTATGAAACAAATAGTGACGCCAATGCTTTACAGCTTGGACCACTACATAAAACTCCAGGTCATAAGTACTATATCTCAACTTTGCCCCTGTTAATTTCTCACTAAAATAAGCAATTGGTCGACCCCCTTAACTTAGGACCCCGCCAATCCCAACCTTTGAGGCATCAGTATGAAGTTCAAAAACTTGTGAAAAGTTAGGCAATACCAAAATTTGTGCGGTAGTGAGTTTTTCCTTGATAACCTGAAAAGTTAACTCTGCTCCCTCCGTCCATACAAATGTCTTTCCCTTCATGCAATCTGTCATAGGGGCCATAATGGAACTGAAGTGTGGAATGAACCGCCTATAAAAAGAAGCACGCCCATGAAAACTGCGGACTTCAGTAATGGTGGTAGGAGTTGGCCAGTTTTGAACAGCTGCAACTTTAGATTCATCCACCTATATCCCATCACCTGGAATAACATACCCTAAGAACAAAACTTTTGGGGTCATGAACACACATTTCTTTGTTGCTGCATAGAAACTGTCTCTGCGAAGCAAGGCCAAAACCTTCTTGACATGCACGACATGCTCACTGTAAGAAGCACTATAAATAAGAATATCATCAAAATATACCACCACAAACTTCCCAATAAAAGGCCTGAGCAACTGATTCATCACACGCATAAAAGTACTAGGCGCGATTGATAAACCACAAGGCATCACCAACCACTCATACAACCCTTCACGAGTATTGAATGATGTTTTCCACTCATCCCCAGGTCTAAGACGAATCTGGTAATAACCACTCTTCAAATCCAACTTTGTGAAAACAGTGGCACCATTAATCTGGTCAAGTAAATCATCGAGTCGGGGAATAGGAAACCTGTACCTCACAGTAATCTTGTTGATGGCTCGACTATCAACACACATCCGCCAGGTACCATCCTTCTTTGGAGTTAACAAAGCAGGAACAGCACAAGGGCTCATACTTTCACGAACATGACCCTTAGAAATCAACTCCTCAACCTGTCTACGCAACTCTTCATGCTCTCTTGGGCTATCCTGTAATGCGGCCTATTGGGCAATTGTGAGCCAGGCTCCAAATCAATATGATGTTGGATGTCACGCAAAGGTGGCAGCCCATCAGGCAACTTATCAGGGAAAACATCGGAAAATTACTCAAGTAAAGGAATCATAGCTTCAGGAACCTCAACATCCTCGGCCACTGGCTTCCCTATCAAAACAAACACATTGTCTGCCTCCACCAACTCATCTTCAAACTGACTAATGGTCAATAGGTTGCCCGAATGCCTTGTGACTGGCTGTTTGGGCTTGCTAGGAACAAGCGTTGTCTTTACCCCACCAAACATGAAGCTATAAGAATTTGACCGTCCGTCATGTTCTATAATTCGATCATACTCCCAAGGTCTACCCAACAACAACTGACACGCATCCATAGGAACCACATCACACACAACATCATCTTTATAGTGGTCCCGAAAGAAAAAGAAACAAGGGCCATTTTTGAGACCGTTACTTCTCCCCCCTTTTAAGCCATTGAAGCTTATAAGGCTTGTGGTGACTCTCCGTCTTCAAGGCCAACTTTTGGACTGCCTCTTCAGAAATCAGATTGTCACAACTTCCAGAATCAATAACAAACGTGCAAACCTTCCCCAGAATGGTACATGTGGAGTGGAAGATGTTATGCTTAAGCCATCCGTCTCCATCTGCTTTTGGTGTGTAGCAAGACGCCTAACCACCAAGTTCACCCCCACATCTCCGGTCACAAACTCCTGCTCATACTCGGGTTCTTCATCATACTCTGGGCCCTTTTCATATTATTCATATTGTTCATCATCAGATTCAACAAACAAATGCCTCTTACCCGCCTGTTTACAATCAACTTGCCGATGACCTGTCAAACCATATTTAAAACACTTCACCCCACTACTACTAGCCCCCTTAGAAGTCGACCCAGTGTTTTTGACCCCCGAACTCTCCTGACTTGGCACGACACGAGGCCCTCCACTACCTGTAGGCTCCTGGACGGATCGTACACGGGACGTCGCTAACAACGCAGGTGCGGAATCCCTGCGTGGGTAGATACTAGTGTAGAGTATGTAGAGATCGAACACACAAGCAATAAACCAACCACGTTATATTGATAACAAACACGTGACCCGAGGTCACTGTTACAGACTATGACACGTAACTCGGTTACTGAACAACTGAAACAAAACCCTAAACGACCAACACATAAACTGTTACGCTGAACAGTTTATACATACGACAACTTCGCCACAGGCGAAGTTGTCAATAACTTCGCTGATTCAACAAGTTCGCCATAGCGAACTTGTTGACAACTTCGCGTTTTACACAAATGATCAAAATCAAAACATAATTACATTACAGACTCGATTACAAATGCTAGACTATGAACTACTGACACACATGTACCAACAGACTCCCCCTTGGCAGTAGCTTCATATCTTGATCTTCAAATCTTGAGTCTTGTAATCTTGCATCTCTACGCATGCGCCCCTTCTCTAACACATACCGACACCACCCGTTGATATTTCCTAGCTTGATCCTTCCAAGCAGGAATGTAGAAGATCTTCTTCTCGTTGAGCACTTTCAGATCAGCCTTCGATAGATTAACAAGATGCATCGGGTCGTAAACCCGAAGTACTTCTTGTTCATCCTCATCTTCCATTACCGCCTCAGCTGTCTCACAATCCACGTACCACCATTTTAGATCTTTGAGCACGTCCTTGGGCATGAACTTCATCGGTACTTCTTTAAGGCACCAGATCGGTTTGTATTTCATGACCATCCAAGGTTTTCCATCAACTCTCAGACCTCTATCCTTGTCTTCGACAAGTTTTCCTTTTTGTGGTTTCAGTAGCTCAAACTTTTTCTCTTTAACGCACTCTTTCCACACGATCTTCGCAATGATTCTAGCCATGTTGTCTTCGCTTCTGTTTATCAATCCCAATCTGGCTAAATCTTTTACTTCACATTCTGGCAGTGTGTTTAGAGATCTCAACTTTCTCTGGAAGTACTGAATGCCATCGTACCTCTTGATCACGAAGAGCCGCAGCTGCTCGTCGTATAGCCAGCAGATAATACCTTTCTTAGCTTCCGCGTATCCCTTAATATTGTAACTTTTTCTGAACATCTTAGGGACCTCCGGCTTCTTCGTCTTTACGAATCAGTGGGCACAACCCTCCTTCCATTTCGGTTGTTCCTCCCACTCAGCATCTTCCTCCACATTCTCATCACCCAAACCTGTTCTGTCAACCTCCGGAATCTCGTGTTCCACGGAGTCATCCACTATCTCACCTTCTTCTAACATGTTTTCAACCGTAATCTGTTCTCCAATCCTCTCAATCTCATCTACTGGCAGCCCATCATCTTCCATCATAAACTCATCATCCTCCTCATCCAACTCTTTCAATGCGTCGATCACGTCTTCAACATCAGCATCATCATCAACTGCTACCACGTCGTCACCAGCTGCATTTGTAGACTCCCCCTCAGTTGTGGAATCCCCAAGAGCCTGAGAGGTTCTTGGCAGTTCACCACCTGCACCTTCCGGTGCATTGGGATCATCGTCATGATCTTCTCTTCGTTTCGTCCTCAACTCATCACCCCTACACGTCTTCTCCCCCTGAGATGCCAAGAATGCCTTGAAGGCATCTATTACCTTTCCGTGTTCAACCAGGAGGGCTGCTTGTAGTCGATTGGATTCCACTAGGCTCTGAATGGTCTTTGTCTGATCAGCAACAATCCGCTCTAGTGAAGTAATCCTCTCGGAATCAGAAGTAGGCGTTGGAGTTGGCGGAACATCAGCAGAAGTGACCGCAGGTGGTACACTTGGTAACCCTGCAGTAGAAGTGATGGTCGACTCCACAAATCGTGCAACTACCACCGGTGGATTAAGCGGTTGGGGTGGTAGAGACACAACTGCTGGGGCCGACGTCTCGACAGCAGTAACCTGTGCTGTAGTAGGAATAAGAGACATACCAGACAAGGCAGGTGGAGCAAAACGTACCAGCCTTGAAGATTCTCCAGCTCCCGATTCCATACCTCTCTGTTCTCTTCTTGAACGTCTAAGCACAATCTGCACTGCCTCCTCTTCATCAACTTCGTCCTCATCCTCGTCTAACGTTCTCGGTCTCTTTCCCGTAGTCCTTTCCCGAGACACCATAAGTTTTCTCGCCTCAACAAACGTCTCGTCTAGATCAGAGTCAGCTACCGAAGTAGCTGCTCTAGTAACATCTACAAACTGAGGACCCGAGACATCCATATCAAACACACCATGTACGCCAAAGGCAGCATTAAGATCAACATCTTCAGCAGTAGACACAGCATGAGATACAGTAGCTGGCACAGCAGCAGAGGCACCAGTAGAAACAACAGGCGCAGCTGATACAGCATGAGGTGCTGCCGCCTGATGTGGTTGGGGGTCTCTGAACTCGTCCCCTCCTGCAGGAACATACTCCGGGTTGATGAGATACCCGAATAATGGAGTATGCCTGGGACGCAGCTCAGGCTTGCTACGAGTGCTCGAGGTGCGGCACTGAGCAAAGATACGTTTCGTCACGCATTCAACGTATCTTATTGGGCGTCTCTGTGGTAGCGACGGAGCGACATGATTTAAAATCATTTGTAAGAAACGAGGATACATAGTGAATCGCTCGCGCGCCACAGCCCTTCGCTGACGATCAATCTCGTAAAATATAAGCTGACTGAATGAATATCTGCGGTTGTAAGTCAGCGCTATCATGGCCGACTGCATCGTCGCGCCCATCCCGTCTGTTCCTGCTTTCCTGCCGGACATGCATACAATTAAAACATGCATCAGGAAGCGCCACTGATCTAGCAGAAACCCTTTCCTCCTCTGCGAGTCCCCCAGCGGACCCGAATAACCCATCCTCAAATAAGCTCCATCCCGGAAAGGAGCTACGAACTCCGTTGGGTCATCTCTTGTTTCTTCACCGAACTGCAGAGCCAACCGTATGTCTTCCGAGGAAAACTGTATGTTATGACCATTTACGGTTGCCCGCATCACTGGAGGCGCAGGCCTGCAATCATAGTACACTGTCTGCCAAAAGTCTTCAATGTTAGGCAGAGAAATGGGCAGTGTATTAGTGAGCGCGTGAAAGACTCTTGATCGTAGGAGAAACGTGATAATCTCCCTGTAGTCTTCTACGCCTCGTGCGTCTGGATCTAACGTGATGTACTGGTTATGGGCTGGAAAGAATTGTCGTTGCTCATCACCATCATCACCACCAGCACCTCCAACAGCAGCCATATCTGCATCAAAACAAAACAAGTTACACAGTGTGTAAGCAGCTCACAAGTTCGCTAAGTATTACGAGCGAAGTTGTGATTAAACCTGTACAGGCGAACTTATAGGTGAGGCGAAGTTGGAAACAACTTCGCTTCAACTATAATTTCGTCTAAAAACTGTTAAGTAAAATGGTATAGGCAAAGTTGATGATAACTTCGCCGAATCACAACATCGCCACAGGCGAACTTGAGTTCAAGGCGAAGTTACGGATAACTTCGCCACAGGCGAACTTAAGCTTCAAGGCGAAGTTACGGATAACTTCGCCACAGGCGAAATTAATCTCCTGGCGAAGTTGTGGATAACTTCGCCTAAACCTTAACTTCGCCTGAATCTGAAACGGTGACTGTTCAGATTCAAGGTTTAGATCCGATGTTTTCGAACCGATTTGACGATCCATCAATGAATAACAACATGGATTAATGATATTGAGACGTGAAGGACGTCCATGAACACGTAACACAAAGGTGAAAAACTTGGTTTTGAAGGTTCGACGACCCGAGGTCTCGAACCGGGTAAAACTATAACGAACGAGTAAGTATGTGAATGATATTGACCACACATACCGTCAATGAGCACAAGAAACTGAAATCAAGGATCGAAAATGGAATGAAAACAAGATCTCGGATAATAAGGTTTAGATATTATGTTCGCCGGAAAATTTCAATATATGTTACTGTTTACTGTATCAAAAACCTTATATAGGGCAGAGTTGGTTCAGGCGAAGTTACGCTTAACTTCGCCTAGGCGAAGTTAAGCACAACTTCGCCGAATTCAACAACTTCGCCCGTAATTTCAAAAACAGTCCTTTAAGTTTGAATAATCTTGCACTTAACATTAGAAGTTTCCAAAAAGAGTTAAACAAAAATGATCATGTCCAAGTAACCAGTTTTATAATAACACAACTACAAAAATAGAAAAACTTATAAAAATTTTACGAAATAAGGGATCAAATTTCAGTCTAGTCAGGGACCACTACGTTTTAGAAAAGATCCCAACAGGAATCATACTAACTATGTGACTGTCACTTGGATCCGTGTTTAGCTGTATTATGACATAGAGAAACAGGTTGTAAGCATGTAAATAACTTAAATGGTTTTCATTGTTTCTGTGATACGGATTAAGGTTCAGTTAAGCTCAAAATTTTAAGTGGGCACCAACTCAGAGATAATGATGTCTTCTATCTATCTCAAAGCGTATTTGGCTATACCCAAGTCACCCCGAGTTGACTTCGACCCATAGTGTCTGATTAACTTGTATATACTCGTTGTCTGCTTCCCGTTCTCTTCTTACTCCAGACTTGAGAAGTCTTGATTGTTACTATGTCTCATAAGTACTAAAAATATACATGCATTTTTATTTTATTTTATTTTTTTTTAACCAAACATTCTTATTGACTTCGGAGTACTAAACCACTGCAAGTCCCGAATCTGGATCACTGCAGTGTCTTGAAATGCTTTCTTCACGGGAATCAGATCACTCACGGGCTCGTGTATGACTGGGTAGTCGCTTTTCTGCCTATCATTCGGAAAGATATGTATGAAGACATACAAAACTCTTAAGGAGTTTCCACGTAAATTCGAGTAGTTTAAGTTAGTATCACATACACTTTTACGCACCATAAAAATTACCATGACATACAATGACTGTTCTAAAGCCTTTTAAGCCTAATAACTTCACTAGTTAAGCACACACAATCAGTATATATATCATTTTCCAAGGTTGGATCAATTTTCTGGTAAACACAGCAAATAACTTCTTACGAAGTAGTAGACTTGAAAACTAATTTCATTTCCCATAAAATTTTGATTTCAATCGCCCCGATCACGTCAAAGACATCAGGTAAACGGCTATCCTGAAGATCCAATAGATCAACTGGACCGACCACATACAAGTATGTGTCCTTCTTACTAAGAATGACCGACTAATTTTCAGCAACTGAAAAAACACATGTCATAACTGCCCCGGTCACTTTCAGTCTTCCGGTTAATGGCTATCCTCATTCTCTAAGTTGAAACGAGGACCAAAACATATCCGAGGATATGTCCATCAAACTGAGGTAACCGACTAATTTTAAGCAATAATGACACAAATATTTTTTTTTTTGTTTTTTTTTTTTTTTTTTTTTTTTAAATAAACACAAAGGCATGGTTACTCGGGATTGATCATCCCGTTCAGCTCAATTAGGTTTTGAAATCTAGATTTATCAAACGCTTTTGTAAACAGATCAGCAAAATTTTCCAGTGTATCAACCTTTTCGATCTTGATCAGTTTCTTCTCAGCACAATCCCGTATGAAGTGATGACGAATGTCAATATGCTTAGTTTTACTGTGCTTCACGGGATTGTTAATTACTGAGATAGCGGTAGTGTTATCAATTAAAATAGGAGTGAGTAAGAAATTCAGACCATAGTCGCGTAATTGTTGCTGAATCCACAAAACCTGAGAGCAGCAGTTGGATGCTGCCATGTATTCAGCTTCGCATGTTGAAATTGCAACTGATGTCTGTTTCTTGCACTGCCAGGAAACTAATCTTCCTCCAAGAAACTGACAGCCTCCTGTTGTTGACTTCCGACTCTGATTGCAACCCCCATAAACAGAATCTGTATATGCCACCAGTTCAACGTCTCCTCCCTTCGGGTACCACAACCCCAGCTTCGGCTTGCCCTTGAGATACCGTAGTATCCTCTTTGCACCTTTCAAATGAGATTCTTTCGGATTTGCCTGAAAACGTGCACAAAGACAAACAGCAAACATTATATCAGGCCTAGAAGCAGTTAAATACATTAATGAACCTATTATCGCCCGATACAGAGTTGGGTCCACATCTGCGTCACCATCTGACTAGAAGCAGTTAAATATATAATAGGTTTCATACTTTGATATCGCAAGTCACATTTTTGGCCTTACAATCACCCCCTTGACTTGTGATATCAACTTTATCAAACCGTGTCTCGCATCTTCATAAGTCACCCGATAAACCGAAGCCTCTTTGTTTCACTTTACCCCCTCAAAGTATGACCCTTCTATATTTAATGTTGAAGTAGTTCTCGCTTGCATATATGCATGAGATGAGCTCGAATTTCCACAAATCAATCTCAAATTACCGGCTTCATCGATCAGATGAACAAAACTTATTATTTCGTTCGAAGTTTACCTTTCGGATCCAACTTCTTGAATGCCTTAGAAATAACGAGCTTCGAACACGGTTAAACAAGACGAAAACCCGAACAAATTTGACTTTCTTCAGTTTGGTAACTCAAAAAATAAACGACTTCTTGGCACCAGAAATCGTTCCAAATAAAAGCATTTCGTAAAACAAGAAATCAGCAGCCCAGGTTAACAAGCATGAGGTTAGACTAGCAGCCCACAAGTGTTTGCATTGGGCCCAAGCAGCCCAATATAAAAGAAACAATAATAAGACCCAAGAAAATAAATACATCCAAAATTAAATCACATGGCCCACTAACAAAATAGCCAATGTCAACTTGAAAGCCCATTTTAAATTGAAGTTTCAGCCAACTTACCGAAACCCTATCAGCATCTTAGATTAGCCGCCAGTTATCTCCACTCATACGCACCTGTGATTATCTCTGCCGGAAAACATTACTCCGACAGTCCGGCCAATCATCTTCCAAACACCTTCATCGTCATATCTTGAAGCCGTCATCGTCCACCACTAGGACTCACCATGCTCTGTCATATTTGTTTACCAGAGAACCGCAATCCAAAACATTTCCTAACATCCACGCCATCTCATAAACCACCCAAACGCCACTAGATCTGGTTTAAAAACTTCTCGGAAAACATTTCTCCGACGTGACATCCAAGAAAACCGAGACCACCATAGTCGGGTAAAGTGAAGCATGCACCAGAAAGATTGGTCATGCCACCTATGGCGCCGCATCTCCGACTTGACCCGCCGCTGCTGGCAGTGGCGTGAGTTACCGGTGGTCTCTCTCTCTTGAATACCTGAGGTTACCCTGCCCGTAAACAGTGCACTCATCGCCGGAAAGCCAACATCCGCTTTCTGGTGAACCATAACCTCCGCCCTTAAACGGGGCTGAAAGTCCAGATCTACAACCCGAGACGAACTTCAAGCACTTTTATTTTCTCAGATCTTCAAACTTTATTTCCGAACTTCTAACTTTATTTTCAAAACTTCAACAGGTTTTAACGTCTCGGTTCAGGTAATAGTGGAAATAGAACCCGAATATCAAGAACAAAGGTGAATCATAAGATTCGACCCGCTCTGATACCAATTGTAGGCTCCTGGACGGATCGTACACGGGACGTCGCTAACAACGCAGGTGCGGAATCCCTGTGTGGGTAGATACGAGTGTAGAGTATGTAGAGATCGAACACACAAGCAATAAACCAACCATGTTATATTGATAACAAACACGTGACCCGAGGTCACTGTTACAGACTATGACACGTAACTCGGTTACTGAACAACTGAAACAAAACCCTAAACGACCAACACATAAACTGTTACGCTGAACAGTTTATATATACGACAACTTCGCCACAGGCGAAGTTGTCAATAACTTCGCTGATTCAACAAGTTCGCCATAGCGAACTTGTTGACAACTTCGCGTTTTACACAAATAATCAAAATCAAAACATAATTACATTACAGACTCGATTACAAATGCTAGACTATGAACTACTGACGCACATGTACCAACACTACCCGACCCTGAATTTTCTCCAGCAGGGGATGGTGAATACGAACCGCCCACCCGACGGTTTTGTTTCTCAAAAGCCAACGCCCGTAGGTATGCCTCGGCGACTGTTAATGGATCAAAAAGATTTACAGAGTCAATGATCTGAACCCTTAAACCCCTAATATACCGAGAAACGAGTTGTTCATCGGTTTCTTGAATATCATTAGGAGCAATCAAATGATAAAACTCGGTCGTATATTCATCAACTGATCTGGATCCCTGTTTCAGATTCTGCAAACGTTGATACATCAGCCGTTGAAAGTTGTGAGGTAAAAAAGTGTCCCGCAAACACTTTCTCATCTTGGCCCATGTCACGATCCGTGACTTCCCGAGTCTATTTCGTGTCATCTTCAACTGTTGCCACCATGCTGACGCCCTCCCACGTAGTCTGGTAGCGATCAAAGAGACCCGCTTATTTTCAGGGACCTCTTGGAACTACAACACCTCTTCTACAATAACCAACCAATCGATGAACCCTTCCGGATCCAAACTAGTCCCATCAAATTATGGGATACCCGTACAGATCCCAGCATCCAACGCCGGTTGCCACCACCAGGTTCTTGCCTTGGCCCCCTCTCGTGCCCCTCTTCGCAAGACGAACCATCATGACCAAAAAATGGATTTTCGAAGTCATGCCCCTCCCTGTTTTCAGGGACCTGTCTTCTACCACTTGATTAGTGAGTTGATCGACCACTTGATCCAATCGTCGCTCCACCCACGCCATATATCGTTGTTCCAATTCTCGTTCGTAAACCTCATCGAGCGGTCTCTGTTGTCTCCTTGGAGCCATTTTTGAGCTAGGAATTCGGCTCTGAAACCAATTGATGCAGCGGCATAAACGAAATGAAGATCGAATCACGTTGATTCGGTGAATACCTGTGACGAACTTCGAAACTTCTAGGGAAAATGAAGAGAAAATTGATAATTATAAAAATTCAAGTCTAACTTTTGGAATTACATTACAAGCATATAAAAAGACTTCCAAATACGAAATGGGCCTAAAATGGGCCATGGGCCAAACACAAACCCAAAAACAAAAAGATAAAAAGTGTTGAAAAAAGATAAAAAAAAGCCCAATACTTTATTTAGGAGGCGTTTTTGGGCTTCGGATAGGGGGCCAGACTGCCATGTGCTGTTAGCCACAATAGGCTCCTCGTCTCAAGCTTCGATTTGACTGGTAATAGGCCTGAAACAGAGTTTCGTTGGCCAAGTTATGCCCGTTTTCGTGGGCCACCTTTGGAGACACGATCATGGGCCTCCAAATATAACATGGCCTGTTCGTCAATACTTGGGCCTTCATCAGATGACTACTCATGTTTTACTTGTGTGTTTTCCTTGTTAAACAAGAGTGAAACTGCAGAATTGATAAAACGCTTTATGGTGCTTATGGAGAATCAATTCAATATGAAGCTAAAAGGAATTCAATGTAACAACGGCACGGAGTTCAAGAACTCAACATTGAATTATTTTTGTGCCTAAAAGGGAGTACTTCGACAATACATCTCAGCTCGCACACCGCAACAAAATGGTGTTGCTGAAAGAAGGAGCATAACTCTGATCCAGGATACAAGTATTATGTTGTGTGATTACAAGCTACCTCTGTTCTTCTGGGCTGAAGCGGTCAACACCGCTTGTTACGTTTAAAATCGGGTGTTGATCAACAAATCACAGATGAAAACTCCCTATGAAATTGTTTATGGTCATAAGCCTACTGTAGCACACATTCGAGCTTTTGGATGTCCATGTACTCTACTAAATCTTCAATCGACTCCAAGGTATGGAGCTAAGGTTGATGATTGCTACTTTATTGGATATGCTGGTCGCACTGCCTACAGAGTCTACAATAAAGCAACGAAGCAGATAGTGGAATCTTATGATGTGCACTGGCTAGAGGAGAATGAAACTGATGCTCGTGTCGGTCTTGACTGATTATTCGATTATAATGAACTATTTAAGCCATTTGATGTGTTTCAAGTTGTTGATGCAGAAAACTCGGCTGAAGAGACTTTAAATGCCGTTGATGAAGAAGACGACATTTCTACTGATTTTCAAAAGTCTCCAGTGCTGAGTATACACCCGTCGGAATCCTTGGATATTGCTCAGCCGTTGTCTGCAAGTCAACAAGAAAGTGTTACTGAGATTCTGTCTTCACAAGAATCTCCTGATGTATGTGAACTACACACCGCTGAGACTTCTGCGGCCGATGTTTCATCAGTTGACGGGCAGAGTGCCATTCATCAAATATTTGGTAGCAATCTATTCCCAGATGTCATTCCAAATGAGTACATTGATAGTACCTTGTACTCGCACAGTACTGCAACATCTGGATGGAAGAACCCCCTCTCTAAAATCCTTGAAAATCCGATAAATCTACCAACTAACAGTTTCGTTCCCAATCGTTCTATTCCGAAAAGAATTCACCAGGATTATTCAATCAGAAATGCCATAGGCCCCTTGAAACAGACGTCCCAACCAGAAGTCTGACATGTCACATTAGCAGTTTCGTATTTCCTGTTTCATCTCTCGTATTGAACCTAGGTCTGTTGAAATGGCTTTTCAAGAACCGAGTTGGGTGGACGCTATTCATGAAGAATTGAATTAGTTTGAGAAACTCAAGGTCTGGAGATTGGTTAATTGGCCCGTTTGGAAGAAGGCTTTGAATACATGATGGGTTTTTCGTAACAAGCAAGATGATACTGGTGTTATTGTTCGAAACAAAGCGCGGCTTGTGGTTCGTGGTTTTCATCAGGTTGAAGCTTTAGATTACATTAAGTGTATGCTCCAGTGTCCCGTCTAGAGGCCATCCAGTTTTTCTTGGCATATGCCTCTTACATGGGGTTCACAGTTTATCAAATGGATGTCAAGACAACTTCTATGTATGGAGAAGTAAAGGAGGAGATTTATGTGGACCAACCACTGGGTTTTGTTGATTCAAAGTATCCTACTCATGAATACAAGTTAGACAAAGCTCTCTATGGTCATCATCAAGCTCCTCGGTCATGGTATGCAACTCTAACGGCTCATCTAATGGAGCTTGGATACAATCGAGGGACCATCGATCAGACCTTGTTTCTTAAATTTGCTGGAAAAGATCTGATATTGGTTCAGATTTATGTGGACGATATCATTTTCGACTCCATCAGTACTGCTTTCTGAATTTGAAGAAGTAATGAAGAAAATATTCGAGATGAGTTCGTTGGGGGGAGATGCCTACATTTCTGAGATTATAGGTTCGTCAGAGTTCGACAGGAATTTTGCTACATCAAGGAAAATACGCCGAATACATGTTGGCGAAATTCGAGTTCCAAGATTCTAAGAGTACGGAGACTCCTATGGTGGAAATACCACTTCTTTCATCTGATCCTGAAGGTAACTCTGTAGATCAAACGTACTATCAATCAATGATCAGATCCCTGATGTATCTCACCGCCAGACGTCCTGACATCATGTTTGAAGTTTTTCAATGCGTGTATTTCCAGGCTAATCCTAAACCTTCTCATATAATTGTTGTTAAACGTATTTTAGATATATGAAAGGGCAACCGAAGCTAGGTCTTTGGTATCCCAAAAACTCAGATTGATTTATATGTTTTTGCTGACAGCAGTTATGGTGGTGATGATACTGACATGATATCTACGTTTGCTGGATGTCAATTCTTGGGTGATCGGCTTATTTCATGGTAATGCAAGAAACAACAAACGGTTTCCACATCCACTTCTGAGGCTGAGCACATTGCTGCTTCTACCCGCTGTTCACAGGTTATCTATATGCAACACCACGTTGCTGCTATTTCTATTGCTCAAAATCCTGTTCAACATTCTAAAACCAAGCATATTGACATAAAAATTCATTTTATTCGTGACTATTAGGACCGAAAATTGATTCGTCTTGAACAAGTTCGCACTGATAATAATGTGGCGAACTAATTTACAAAACCGGTCGGAACAGCCAGATTTAATGTGCTTGTAGGGTTTCTTAAAATGCTTCGTTTCGTTGATTGAGTCTTTTTGATATTAAATTTTTACATAAAAGTTTTTTTCTTTCTGTTAAAATATTTGCACAAATTTAGAAGGAGAAAATTCGAAAATACAAAAAGAGTGTACGCGTGTCTTTATAAAGTTTTAAAAAAAATTCAAACATTTTTTTTTTGGCTTTTGGTTCTTTTTCTACATGGGAAGTGATATGAGTATTTAGTTAAAAGTTTTATAGAAGCTCAAAATATTTTCAAATGAAAATTTGATCCAACATTTGAAAAATGATAGATAAATTGATTTTGTGTGCCTAACGTGTGAAGTTACTAGGCTAAAAAAGGCTTTTGAACAGTCATTGACATGTATGGTAGTTTTCCATGATTCGTAAAAGTTAAAGTGATATAAACTAAATTTGCTAAACTTACTCTGGAGAGTCATTTTGAAGATGTGTGCATGTCTCTAGATACATCTCTCTGAATGATAGGCAGAAAAGCAATTACCCAGTTATACACGAGCATGTTAGTGTCTTAATCACCAAAATTATAATGTTTCTTATTTATTGCTATTTAAAAAAAAATAATAATTCTATTATAATATTATATGAATTGTTTCATAAAATTGTTTTAAAAGTTTAATGGGTCAAACTAGAACTACTGGGGGTGAGGCATTCAAGTAAGTCCTAAACAATCCGAATGAAAGTCCCGTAAGTCCAGATGGCATGTAAGTCTAACTTTCAACATCAAAGCTTAAAAATCTTATTTGTATAGAGAAAATCTTTTGATCAAGCACTAAGGGTTGTAGTCAAATTGGGGTGATCTGGGGAAAGCCAAATACGTTTTGAGAAGAGATAAGAGGAACCATAGGTCCATAAGTGATGTCCATCTAAGCTTTATGCCTAATTGAATCTAACATATCACTGATGCGATGAAAATTGTACTAAGTATCTAAATATATGCTATCAACATGTTCTCTATGTCATAGTAATGCTGAAAATGAATCAATGTGAAAGCATATGGACAATATGATTCAATGTTCGAATCTTTTCATAAAAGTTTGCTCATTTTTGGAAACTGAAATTTGATCCCAAAATATGTTAGAACTACTGAAGGCCGGGTATTTAAATTACTTTGTTTTGGTATTAGTTTTTATTTTTTACTTATGTTAGTTTTTATTCATTTTGATTTTACCTCATGTATACTCTTGTCGAAAGAAATGCCCTAAGTAATCCTTTTTAAACATGGATCAGACTTATGTTTTCAGCCATAGAGATATGATATTATTTAAACGGGTTTTCGGCCCAGTTGGAATGGCCATGTTGTTTATAATGATGGTGTTCTAGGCCAATTAAGGTTTCAGCCCAGATCAATTGTTTTTGAAGTTTAAAAGGCAACTTCTGTTTTGTGTGTGTATTATTGTTCATCACTATCGAATCTGCAAAACCTTTAATCTTCTTATCTTCCTAATCCGAAAACTCTAAACCTTTGATCACCAAAGTTACTTTGATTTCTTTAAATTTTAAAAGGTAAATAAACATAAATCGAAATATGTTTTCGGACCATTGTTAGAAATCAATTAAGGGTTTTAGGTTAAATGGTTGATTGGACTATGATATGTGATTCATAAACATGTGTGTGATGAATGATTATTGTGTGTTTGAGTTTGTTATGAGTTTTATTGAAGTTGCAGGTTTATCATCCATGGTGGTTTGCTTGATAAGGAAGATGATATGAAATTTTAGAAGAAACTCAAGGGTTTTCATTGCTGATTGACTGAATACTCTTGGTCAACCAGAGAACCTTTGTGATCAAAAGAGATCTCAAGGGTTCTCGGTCACACTTGAGTGAGAACCCATCTGATTACTCGAGAACTCATGTTCTGGATTGTTAAGGGTCATTTATAACTTGTCCTTGACCGAAAACCATGATTGTTGACCGAAATAGCTTAGAATTGCCCGAAAACTCTTAATGTGGACTGAAAACTCCCATATATGGAAAGAAGTGGAACAAAAATGTTTTTTAATCAGATTATCATTAACATTATTTGAACTAATTTATAAAAAGTGGTTCATATTGTTAATTTTTATGTTTTTGGTCCCTATACTATAATCAAGTTGTCCATTCTACAAGATATAAATTCTATAAGATAACTGATTATGTATTTAAGTGAATATATCACTAACTTGACTCGTTTTTTGCAGTCATGGCCGATCAATCACCTCTAAAGTTTGTAGACACTCATAATATTGCTGGATGCCTCTTTGTTCCTCCTCTAGCTCACAGGAGTTCAAATCAATGA
The DNA here is from genome assembly GCF_021521415.1 of Bidens hawaiensis. Lineage (NCBI taxonomy): Eukaryota > Viridiplantae > Streptophyta > Magnoliopsida > Asterales > Asteraceae > Bidens > Bidens hawaiensis. The sequence continues at coordinate 19,186 of NW_027493678.1, read as the reverse complement.
TAGTGGGGCTAAACACGTGCATGATTTCTCACGCGTTACGAGAAACTCCTGTTATTTTTAAGAAGATGGTGACTGATTTCTGGAATCATGCTTCTATTAATTAAAGAGGTGCTAGGGGAGCAGTGATTATTGAGTCAAAAGTCTAGAAGAAGCCTGTTATTATCTCTGAGGCTATCATTTGTGAGGTGTTGTTGTTTGGTGATCAACTTGATTACCCTATAAAGTATTCTAAGAATGGGATACAAGAGAGAACCTACCCTCCAGCCATTAAGAAGTTGTTTCATCCTTACTGGAGGTTCTTGATTCACACTTTCTTCACGTGTGTCTCAGGAACTTAAAGGAGGTTATGATGAGATTAGCCATTCTCAAATGTCTGCAGTAGTTGCTTTGATAATGGATTGGAACTACAACTATTCCAAGTTCGGGTTCGATGAAATGATAAGCAATCTCAAAGGGAAGAAGAAGGAGATGTTCTTAATGTACCCGAGGTTTCTACAGATAATTTTCAACTCTCATTACCCTGATCTGATTAAATCTATAGAGACGCTCGACTTGAAGGATATGGGTCCCAATACTTTTGGGTTGATGAAATAATTGAATAAAGAAGCTAAAGTGGTTTATCAGGGACTTCATCAACTGGTTAAGTTTGGAAGATTTGCTGAAAAGAGTCTATTTTTGCTACTGCTAGTGCTTCTGTTGATGAGGAACATGTGGTTCCAGTTCAAAGGCCTGTAACTGTCTTTGAAACACATTATGATAATGATGAGCCTGATATTTCTCCACCACAACATTTGGAGACTGAACACCAGGTGCAACAGTATGTACTTACTTCTGAACAAGTTAAAAATTTTGAAGCCTTTAAAGAGAAGCTCTAGTCGATTGAATTGAAGCCTCTTCAATCAGTCGTTGTGACACATAATGTAGATGATGCCAAAGAAGAGCTAACCACCAATCTCATTCCACGTAAACTTCGAAAGAAAGATCCAAGACCGGGTGTGCTGGCTAGTGATCTTACACTAACCAATCAACCAACAATTAATGAGACTGTTACCGTTTAAGCTCAACTGATCAAGGCCTGTCTGTTGCTGCTCAACAAACTCAAGATCAGATTTTTGATGAGATTTCACAAGAGTTTGAGTTCGAAGCACATATTTAGTCCACCAATGAACCATCGGGATCGTCTGACACGATTGGTTAAGAATGTTCAAATGCAGCTGACAAGATTGCTCAAATCCTTGCCATGCAAGACAAATTCTTAAAAGACAAGGGCAATGGGATTTCTCTAGAAGACGAACCATTTGACGTACAAGATTTACAACATAGAGTCTTTGTGCTCGAACAAGACTCGGTGGTGAAGGATATACGAATTTAATAACTTGAAGCTAGTCATACTGACAAAGATTCAAAGATTCAGGAGCTTCAGGAAAACATGGGTGGCCTTACTGAATTATACTTGGACCTCCAACAAAAAGTATTCAAAAGTTTGTAGATGAATTTAAAAGTGATAATGACAGTGGTGAGAAGACAGCTGTTGATAATCAAGATACTACTAAATATAGAGGTTCCAATATGCGTCCTGCTTCAAACATTGATACCTCTGTGCCACTGAAACAATACTTGGCCGCTCCTCCAAAGACAGTTGAGCAAATAGAAAGGATACAAAGAAAGATGCTTATAAGAAAGAAAACCTTTTATGATAAGTATGGTGATCGCTCATGGGTTGTATCGTGGGGTTATGATAAAAGGTTTTCGAAAGTCGGGAAACACAAAATATTAAAAGAATATGAAAGACTTTGGTTCGTGGACAAAGGTTGTCTTGAGTGATCTGATAAATGCTCCTTTCCATAACCCGAAAAATGATCCAAAGGCCATTTACTTCTGGAATTATTTGAGCAATCAGGTTGAAAGAGGATTTCCGAATATGCCTACTACAGAGTCATTTTTCAAGAAAGCAAAGGGGGGGGGGGGTGATCCTCATATTAACATTGAGATGTTGAATGTTGAAGGTTCCTGGAACGGATCGTACACGGGATGTTCTCTAACAACGCAGGTGCGGAATCCCTGCGTAGGTAGGTTACGAGTGTAGATATAGAATAACACAAGCAATGAATCAAACACGTAATATTATTAACCAAACACGTGACTCGTAGTCACTATTACAGACACTGGAACTAGCAAACACGTCTGCTTAAACTCGAACACTTGACTGAAACCCTAAACTGCTTAACCTCGACGATTCGGCTGTAACAATCAATATATACACGACAACTTCGCCACAGGCGAAGTTGTCTGTAACTTCGCATATTCAACAAGTTCGCCTGAGCGAACTTGTTGACAACTTCGCTTGTTCAACAAGTTCGCCTGAGCGAACTTGTTGACAACTTCGCTAGTTACACAAACAAAAACATAATCAAATACACAATTACAATACAGACTCGATTACAATTACAAGACTATGAACTACTGACAAACATGTACCAACAGACTCCCCCTTGGCAGTAGCTTCATATCTTGATTCTTCAAAACTCGAGTCTTGTAATCTGCATCTCTAAGCGTGCGCCCCTTCTTTCACACATACTGACACTACACTTTGATATCTCCTAGCTTGATCCTTCCAAGCAGGAATGTAGAAGATCTTCTTGTTGTTGAGTACTTCCAGATCAGCTTGCGACAGGTTAACAAGATGCATCGGGTCGTAAACCCGAAGCAGTTCTTGTTCATCCTCGTCCTCCATTACTGCCTCTGCAGTCTCACAGTCCACAAACCACCATTTCAAATCTTTCAGCACATCTCGAGGCATAGCTTTCATGGGTACCTCCTTGATACATCGGACTGGTTTGTACTTCATCACCATCCACGGTTTACCATCTGCTCTCATACCTCTCTCTGTATCCTTCACTAATTTTCCCTTTTGTGGCTTTAGCAACTCAAACTTCTTTTCTTTTACTCCTTCTTTCCACATTATCTTCTCAATCATTCTAGCCATATTGTCGTTGTTTCGGTTTATCAGGCCCAACCTGGCCAAATCTTTTACTTCGCATTCAGGCAATGCGTTGAACGATCTCAACATTCTCTTGAAATATTGAACGCCATCATAACGCTTCACCACAAACAACTTGAGCTGTTCATCATAGATCCAACAAATAATCCCCTTTTTCGCCTCTGCATACCCTTTAATGTTGTAGCTCTTTCTGAACATGGTTGGAACAGCAGGCTTCTTGGTCTTGACAAACCAATGAGCATATTCTTCCTTCCATCTAGGCTGCTCTTCCCACACCGTCTCATCCAACACCGTTTCATCACCAACACCCGACTTTTCCACTTCGGGAATGTCATGCTCAACATCATCATCCATTATCTCACCTTCTTCTAACACATTTTCCACATTAATCTTTTCCCCAATCCTCTCAATCTCATCCACGGGCAACACGTCGTCATCATCCATAAACTCATCGTCTTCCTCATCATCCAACTCCTTTAAAGCATCGATAACGTCCTCAACATCAGCATCATCACCCATACCAACAACAACATCACCAGCTACATCTGTAGACTCCCCCTCAGTTGTGGAAGCCCCAAGAGCCTGAGAGGTTCTTGGCAGCTCACCACCTGCACCCGAAGGTGCATTGGGATCATCGTCATGATCTTCTCGTCTTTTCGTTCTCAACTCATCGCCCCTACACGTCTTCTCCCCCTGAGATGCCAAGTATTCCTTGAAGGCATCAATTATTCTTCCGTGTTCAACCAGGAGGGCAGCTTGTAGTCGATTGGATTCCACTAGGCGTTCAATAGTCTTAGACTGTTCGGCAACAATACGCTCTAGTGATGTAATCCGTTCAGCATCTGAAGTAGGCAGTGGAGTTGGCGGAACATCAGTAGCAGAAGTGACCGCAGGTGGTACACTTGGTAACCCTGCAGTTGTTGTGATAGTCGAATCAACGAAGCGTGCGACTACCACCGGTGGATCAAACGGTTGTGGTGGTAGAGACACCACTGCTGGAGCTGACGCTTCGACAGTCGTAACCTGTGCAGTAGTAGGAAGAAGTGACATACCTGACAAGACAGGCGGAGCAAAACGTACATGCCTTGAAGTCTCCCCCGCTCCAGTAGCCATACCTAGTCGTTCTCGTCGCGAACGTCTCATCACAAGTTGTACCGCTTCTTCCTCATCTCCCTCCTCGTCCTCAACTCTCGGCCTCTTACCCGAAATCCTTTCACGAGTCACCATTAGCCGTCTGGCCTCAGCAAACGTTTCATCTAACTCGGATTCAGCTACCGAAGTAGCTGCTGTAGAAGCATCCATAACTTGAGGACCCGAGATATCCATATCAAACAAACCGTGTCCACTGAAAGCAGCATCCAGATCAACGTTTTCAGCCGTGGACATAGTCTGTGCAATAGTAGCTGGCACAGCAGCAGAAGATACAACAGGCGCAGCTGATACAGCATGAGGTGCTGCCGCCTGATGTGGTTGCGGATCCCTGAACTCGTCCCCTCCTGCAGGAACATACTCCGGGTTGATGAGATACCCGAAAAGTGGAGTATGCCTTGGACGGCGTTCAGGGTTGCTACGAGTGCTCGACGTCCTACATTGAGCAAAAATACGCTTTGTTACACACTCAACATATCGAATAGGGCGCCGTTGCGGTAGAGACGGAGCGACATGATTAATAATCATTTGAAGAAATCGCGGATACATGATAAATCGTTCTCGCGCCGTCGCCCGTCTCTGACGATCAATCTCATAGAAAATCATCTGACTAAAAGAGTAACGATGATTGTAAGTCAGGGCCGTCATGGCAGATTGCATCGTCGCACCCATCCCGTCTGTTCCTGCTTTCCTGCCGGACATGCACACAATTAACACGTGCATCAGAAAACGCCATTGGTCCAGCAGAAAGCCTTTCCTCCTCTGCGAGTCCCCCAGCGGACCCGAATAACCCATTCTCAAGTATGCTCCGTCACGGAAAGGAGCTACGAACTCCGTTGGGTCGTCTCGTGTCTCATCGCCGAACTGCAGAGCCAACCGAATGTCTTCCGAAGAAAACTGTATGTTGTGACCATTGACAGTTGCTCGCATCACTGGAGGCTCAGGTCTGCAATCATAATACACCGTCTGCCAGAAGTCTTGAATGTTGGGCAGAGATATGGGTAGTGTATTAGTGATCGCGTGAAAAACTCGTGATCGTTGGAGAAATGTGATAATCTCCCTATAGTCTTCAACGCCTCGTGCGTCTGGATCCAAAGTAATGTATTGGTTATGAGCTGGAAAGAATTGTCGTTGCTCATCACCATCATCACCACCAGTTCCTCCAACTGCAGCCATATCTGCACAAAACAAATCAAGTTAGAGACGTTTTACGTAACTCACAAGTTCGCAGTGTAGCAAGTGCGAAGTTGTGATGTAAGATACACAGGCGAAATTAAAGTTGAGGCGAAGTTGGGGACAACTTCGCATCATCAGTAAATTCGTCTAAAAAACAGTTAAAAGAAAAGGATATAGGCGAAGATAAGGATAACTTCGCCACGGCGAAGTTACAGTTAAGTTCGCCAGGGCGAAGTTGTGGATAACTTTGCCAAGGCGAAGTTGATGATAACTTCGCCACGGCGAAGTTGTGGTTAACTTCGCCCAGGCGAAGTTGTGGATAACTTCGCCCTAGGCGAATTTAAGCGTCTGGCGAAGTTGAGATTAACTTCGCCAAAACCATAACTTCGCCTGAAACAGAATCGGCGACTGTTCGGATTCGGAGGTCGAAATCCGATGTTTTCGGACCGATTAAACGATAGAAACATGAAGAACAACATATTTCAAAGGTGAATGGATGAAAAGATCGTCCATGAACACGTAACGAGAGGTCGAAAAAAAACTTGGTTTCGAGGGTTAGACGACCCGAGGTCTCTAACCGGGTAAAAGTATAAAGTGAATGAAAGGATGAAATCGACAACACATACCACTCAGTATAGTAGAAACAAGGAACAAAACATCGAAATCGAAAGTGTATATAAGAAAGGTTAACCGGAATTATGGTTAAGTTCGCCGGAAAAAGTTAATAATAAAAAAATTTTACTGTTGAAAACCCCTTTTATAGGGCTGAGTTGGTTCAGGCGAAGTTATTCTTAACTTCGCCTAAGCGAAGTTAAGTACAACTTCGCCGATTCAACAACTTCGCCCGTTATTTACAAAAACAGCCCTTTCAGTTTGAAAAATCTTGAATATATCCTTATAAGTTACCAAAAAGAGTTAAACAAAAATGATCAAGACCCAGTAACCAACAATAAAAATATAACTACAAAAACAGAAAATACTTATAAAATTTTAACGAAATAAGGGATCAAATTTCAGTCTAGTCAGGGACCACTACGTTTTAGAAAAGATCCGAATAGGAATCATACTAACTATGTGACTGTCACTTGGATCCGTGTTTGGCTGTATTATGACATAGAGAAACAGGTTGTAAGCATGTAATAACTTAAATGGTTTTCATTGTTTCTGTGATACGGATTAAGGTTCAGTTAAGCTCAAAAATTTAAGTTGGCAACAACTCAGAGGTAATGATGCCTTCTATCTATTCTCAAAGCGTATTTGGCTATACCCAAGTCACCCCGAATTGACTTCGACCCATAGTGTCTGATTAACTTGTAGATACTCGTTGTCTGCTTCCCGTTTTCTTCTTACTCCAAACTTGAGAAATCTTGAGACGTTTCGGTTCTCGTGTTTATTGTCACTATTTCTCATAAGTACAAAAATTATACATGTATTTTTTTTTTTTTTTTTTTTTTTTTTTTTTTTTTTTTTTTTTTTTTTTTTAATCAAACATAAGAATTTTCATCGGAGTACTAAATCACTGCAAGTCCCGAATCTGGATCACTGCAGTATCTTGAAATGCTTTCTTCACGGGAATCAGAACACTCACGGGCTCGTGTATGACTGGGTAGTCGCTTTTCTGCCTATCCTTCGAAAAGATATGTATGAAGACATACAAAACTCTTAAGGAGTTTCCACGTAAATTCGAGTAAATTTAAGTTAGTATCACATCTACTTTTACGCACCATTAAAATTACCATGACATACAATGACTGTTCTAAAGCCTTTTAAGCTTAATAACTTCACTAGTTAGGCACACATAGTCAGTATATATATCATTTTCCAAGGTTGGATCAATTTTCTTTTAAACACAGCAAAGAACTTCTTACGAAGTAATAGACTTGAAAAGTAATTTCATTTCCCTAAAAAAAATTTTGAATTCAATTGCCCCAATCATGTCAAAGTCATCAGGTAAACGGCTATCCTGAAGATCCATTGGATCAGCTGGACCGACCACATACAAGTATGTGTCCTTCTTACTAAGAATGACCGACTAATTTTCAGCAACTGAAAGAAAAACATGTCAACACTGCCCCAGTTACTTTCAGTCTTCCGGTTAATGGCTATCCTCATTTCCTAAGTCGAAAGCAAGGACCAAAACATATCCGAGGAGATGTCCATCAAACTGAGGTAACCGACTGATTTTAAGCAATAAAGACACATTTTTTTTTTTTTTTTTTTTTTTTTTTTTTTTTTTTTTTGAATTAAAAACAAAGACATGGTTACTCGGGATTGATCATCCCATTTAGCTCAATTAGGTTTTGAAATCTGAATTTATCAAACGCTTTTGTAAACAAGTCAGCAAAATTTTCAAGTGTATCAACTTTTTCGATCTTGATCAGTTTCTTCTCAGCACAATCCCGTATGAAGTGATGACGAATGTCAATATGCTTAGTTTTACTGTGCTTCACGGGATTGTTAATTACTGAGATGGCGGCAGTGTTATCAATTAAAATAGGAGTGAGTAAGAAATTCAGACCATAGTCGCGCAATTGTTGCTGAATCCATAAAACTTGAGAGCAGCAGTTGGATGCTGCCATGTATTCAGCTTCGCAAGTTGAAATTGCAACTGATGTCTGTTTCTTGCACTGCCAGGAAACTAATCTTCCTCCAAGAAACTGACAGCCTCCTGTTGTTGACTTCCGACTCTGATTACAACCTCCATAATCAGAATCTGTATATGCCACCAGTTCAACGTCTCCTCCCTTTGGGTACCACAATCCTAGTTTCGGCTTGCCCTTGAGATACCGCAAAATCCTCTTCACACCTTTCATGTGAGATTCCTTTGGGTTTGCCTGAAAGCGAGCACAAAGACAAACAGAAAACATTATATCAGGCCTAGAAGCAGTTAAATACATTAAAGAACCTATTATCGCCCGATACAGAGTAGGGTCCACATCTGCGTCACCATCTGATTCAGCTCCCAATTTGTGATTGACGCAGATTGGAGTGTCATATGGAGAACTGTCCTCCATCTTGAATCTTTTCAGCACATCATGAACATACTTTGTTTGATGAATGAACATCCCATCTTTCTTCTGATCAACCTGCAATCCTAGAAAGAAAGTTAGTTCACCCATAGCACTCATCTCGAATCGTTTCTTCATGACAGCCTCAAAATCTTGACACATGGATACTCTTGATGCAGCAAAAATGATGTCATCCACGTAGACTTGAACCAGTAAGAAGTCACATCCTTCTCTCTTCACAAACAGCGTACTGTCGATCAAACCCCTTTCAAAACCATTTTCCAGCAAGTAGTCCGATAACGTTGAATACCAGGCACGAGGTGCCTGATGTAAACCATATAACGCCTTGCTCAACCTGTATACATGATCAGGAAAGTCTGGGTCAGGAAAACCCGGTGGTTGCTCAACATACACAACCTCGTCAACTTTCCCGTTAAGAAACGCACTCTTTACATCCAACTGAAACACCTTCATCTTTTTGAAAGCAGCAAACGCCAAAAACAATCGAATCGCTTCTAACCGGGCAACAGGAGCGAAAACCTCATTGTAGTCAATACCCTCTTGCTGATTAAAACCTTTAACAACCAGCCTCGCCTTATTTCTCACAATAATTCCCTTATCATCTCTCTTGCACTTGAACACCCATTTCGTGCCTATAGCATGCACATTCTTTGGTTTTTCAACCAAAGACCAAACTTCCATTTTCTCGAACTGAGCCAACTCTTCTTGCATAGCTTCGACCCACGAGCTGTCCTTCAAAGCCATTTGATAATTCTTCGGTTCAATTTGGCTTATGAAGCAAGAGTACAAACATTCATTCATAATACCTGTATCTTTAATGCTTGAATAAACACAGGTGTGCTCATTCAGGCTACTTCTGGTTTGTACACCCGAGGACACGTCACCTATAACATTCTCCAAAGGGTGATCTTTGTGAATTCTCGTGGTCGGAACAGCACCGACATGTAAATTTTCTTCCAAGTTTGAAGAGATCTCATCTATGGTAGTTTCAGGCTGAGAGTGAAAAGGATTAATAAACTCATCTTCAGTTGAGGCCGCAGGGGTATCAATAGAGTTTGATGTGGAAGGCTGAGATTTTTCTGTCATCTGATGTTGCACTAGCTCCTCTTCCTCATCAAATATCATCTTCGTCACAACTCTTTCGTCTTCTTCAGCAATTTCCAAATTAGGTACGTTAAACGACTTAAACAGTTTAACATAGTCAAAAAGCTCAGCAGGTCCATTGCTTGGTTTTGGCGGTTGATAACTAGTAATGTCGGTGTTACAAACCACCTCCACCTTGCAAGTTGTCGTATTGAAGACCCGTCTGTTGGGAGTCCCAACAACATAACCGACTAGGATTCCCTCATCGGCTACTTCACCAAATTTCGAGTTAGTCTTCAAAATCGAACAAGGAGAACCAAATGGTTCAAGACCGCACAAGTTGGGCTTCCTACCGTGCATAAGCTCGTAACAAGTTTTTCCAAGTCTCTTAACTGTTAACACCCGATTCAGAACATAGCAGGCTGTAGCCACTGCTTCAGCCCAGAACATCACAGGAAGCTTTGAGTCTGCCAGCATAGTTCTGGCTCCTTCAATCAACGTTCGGTTCTTCCTTTCAGCTACTCCGTTCTGTTGTGGCGTATACGGAGCGCTGTATTGATGCTCAATACCCTTCTGTAGACAAAAGATTTCCATCTAAAAGTTCTTGAACTCTGTCCCATTGTCGCTTCTGATGAATTTAACTGATTTACTCATGACATTCTCGACTTTTGTAATGAGATTCTTTACCATCTGAGTCGTCTCGTCTTTCGTTTTCAGAAAATATACCCACGAGTATCGCGAGTAATCATCAGTTATCACCAAGCAGTAAGAAGTACCGCCTAGACTTTGTACATTCACCGGACCGAAGAGATCCATATGAAGTAGTTCTAGAGTACCAGCAATTGAGTTGATCGTCTTGGTGAGATGGCTTTTCTTGTGTTGTTTTCCCTTCTTGCACGCTATGCACTTATCTTCAAAGTTAAAACTCTTTAAGGGAACGCCCATCACAAGCCCATTTTTGACAATGAAGTTCATCTTACGAAGATGAATATGTCCCATTCTCCTGTGCCATAACTCTGATTCTGATTCGCTTGCCTTTGTCATTAAACAGGATTCTCTGGTGGCCATTTCAGTAGACGTCATATCCATCACGTATGTATTCGTTTCAAGTGGAGCTTTCATTACTATCCATTCTTCTGGTATATGAAAACCAGGCTTCACTACAATCGCTTCATTCTTAGTGAAATGGACAGTGTATTCTTTATCACAGATCTGCGACACACTCAACAGATTGTGCTTTAATTCCTCCACAAAGTTTACATTTTCAAGTGTCATTCTCCCATTCGACACAGTTCCTCTTCCGGTAATCCTTCCACCGCTTTCACCAGCAAAACTAACTCTAGCTCCCTGAACAGGTTTTAAGTCTTGCAACAAGTGTTTGTTGCCTGTCATGTGCCTGGAACAGCCGCTATCTACAATCCAAAGATTGTTTGCAGCCCTGTTCAACTGTTCCTGCACCATAAAACAAAGAGTTAGAATCTTGGGACCCAAGACCAATTGGTCTTGGATCGATACATCCCGTATCCTGGCTTTCTCAAGTTAGCATCAGGATAATTTCTGTACGTCCTGTTAGGGAATCTCCCTGCAGATTGAGTGTAATGCCTTCCAAACCTATGAGAATTGAAAGAGTTATATCTTGTGGTTTGGTTGAAAAACTGAGGTTTGTATTTATGAAAACTTGAATTAGGTACATTTTTGACATTTGAAAAGTTTCCAATTTTAGCATTTACAAAATTACGCTTATTCTCAGTTTTGTTAGGCCTCACACCTCTGAATCTCGGCTTCAGAGGGCAGTCTGCAACTAAATGCCCTAATTTGTTACATCTAAAGCAACATCGTCTCTCCACTTTCTTGTCAAATGTTGATTTGGATGTAGAGGCAGTTTTACTATCCGTTTGTCTCACATAAGGTGGGACGTACGGATTGAGTGGAGTATTCTTTTTAGCTACTTTATCATTATCTCCACTGGTGGGTAATTCTACCTTTTCTTTTGTCTGACCAGATTCGGACAAATTATCCGAAACAGATGAGACCGGACTTGAAACAGAAAGATTTACACTAGAAACTGGCGTACTTGTTTCGCCACAGCTAACACTTGGTTTTGTAATCTTGATTGGAGTTGTCTGAGGAACTTCGAAATCGACAGATTTCTGAACACTTGGATTATAAGTATAATTGTGGTTAAAGGGTGGTGGAACTTCGTGATATCCGATTCCTCCCCTCTTTGCAGAGGTACCTGGATCACTCACGAGGTGATCAAGGATGGCCAAGGAATTCCTGAACTGCTCAAGTTTGCGGTTCAGTTCCACCACCTTTACCTGGTGGTCAGCAATCTGTTTATCCCGATCAGCAATCACTTTAGTTTTTTCTTCCAAAACTTCATAACTAAGATCAATAATTTCTACTTTCTCAGCAAGTTTGGTTTTTAAACTTTGAATGTCTTTTTCACAAGCCTTAATTTTAATTTTATAACTGTTTTCTCTGGCTTTAGTAAAATGGTGATCTTCTTTAATCGTTTTAAATTCAGCATCCAATTTGACATACTGATCAGTTATCGTTGTGAGTTGCTCAGACAAATTCTCACAACTAGTACAAACAGTCTTAAGACTTACCTCGGAGCGATTATCCTTGTCATTTGCCATGAAAGCGGTTTCTTCTTCATTCGCTTTTTCTGTTTCTTCAACCTTCTCACATTCTTCAGCTTCAGTCTCAGCCATGTTAGCCTGTTCACCAGAACCACTTGGGCGTTGATTCCAGTTGTACTCTCCTGCCTCTCTGGTCAACATGGCATTTATCTCTCTGTTAACTCCTGAGTGTTGTGTAGGTCGACCTTGTCCACGTTCAACCCTCTCATTTCTGCATTCCTTGGCAAAGTGCCCGTACTGTTGACAATTGTAGCACCTTACCTTGGACTTGTCGAACCCGGGCCGACCACCAACGAACTTTCTCCCCGTTTTATTCATGAAACGCTTGACTCGCCTCACTATCATGGCCATTTGCCATTGCAAGTCCATCTCCTCCAGATCATCAGCATCGATCTGGTCATAATCCTCATCCAGAACAGCAGGGTCCACAATCTTCCCCTGGATGTAGTTTTCGTAGGAAGCAATAAATGAAGCATAGACTGCAAACTGCTCTTCAGCAGATTTTACACTCATAGGCATCTTGGTATAATTATTGCTTGATGCATTTACAGAAAAACTACTTGTGGATGCTTGAGGCTTTGAAGTACTAGATCCTCCAGCAACGAAACATACATCACCATTCGTGTTTACAGAAACGTTTCCATCATGAGGAGAGTCGGGACCTGACTCCCCTTTTGAGTAAAAAGCTGCAGATTCAGGTCTCGAGCTTGAGCCTGAGTTAATCTTTGCACCATACATACCAGGGTCTTGTATCTGGTCTGTTGGTGTTTCTTTTCGAACCATATTGAGCTCATAAGTTCTGAGCTTGTTTACTGCAGTTTCCAAATCACAGTTAGGAAAGTCTCTGTCTTCCCTCATAAGGACGGTGTACATTTCCCACTTCGGTGGGAGAGCATCGAGAAGCTTTTCGACGATCTCTTCTTCTCGGTAGGCAATCGAATAATTGCTAAGCTCTGTCATTAGATGATAGTATCTGGTGATAATATCATCCAAAGATTCATTCTTCAAATATTTGAAGACGGAGAACTGGGTCTTCAAGAGTTTAATCTTTGAGGCACGGATACCTACGTTCCCCTCGAATCTGTTTTCCAGAGCATCCCAAAGCTCTCTTGCAGAAGTGTACTTTCGGAACGTATGGAGAACTTCTTGAGGAAGTGCCATTGTTATCGCTGCATGGGCCTTGCTCTCGGCCTCATACATTTTCTTTTCTTCGTCCTCCATTTTACTGTACTTCTTCACTACGTCACGGCCTTCGTATTGCATAGTAGGAGGGATATATCCATCCTGGATGCACACCCACATTTTGGCATCCTGGTATTTGATGTATTGGATGAATCGATCCTTCCATGCCACGAAGTCAGTTCCTTTCATAAGCCTCGGGGCCTTAGTGGCTGACCCTGCCTCAACTTCCATCTTGACCAAATCGGAGATGTTGATCGATGACATCCTTGTAAAACCTGAAAAACCTGAAAAAAACAAGAAAATATTAAAACAGCTCAGTAGGCGAAGTTAAGGATAACTTCGCTTGAAGGTCAACTTCGCTGAACAGAGAACTTCGCTGAGGTCTTTAATTCGCTTGAATTGGCGAAGTTAAAGTTAACTTCGCTTAGCTCTGGCGAACTTATGAGTTGAGCGAACTTGGGTAGTAAGCGAAGTTGTGGATAACTTCGCTAAGGCGAACTTATGAGTTGAGCGAAGTTGTGGTTAACTTCGCCAAACTTTATATCTTCGCCAAAAACCCTAATTCCAGTGACGGCAACTTCGCCTGAATTCAACAACTTCGCCTGAAGATCAGCAAGTTCGCCCGATGAACCTGGAAGTTTTTCCAGATCTGTTTTCTTCAAACCAGAAGCTCCCGATCAATGCTAAGGCTTGAAAATGACTGTCAAGCACTAGTAGAACACAATCCCAACAAAAATACGTCTCGCGAATAGGTCAAACGAGACGAAACTACACCCGCGTGAAATCCCGAACCTCACAATCGAGCCGATTGCTCTGATACCAATTGAAGGTTCCTGGAACGGATCGTACACGGGATGTTCTCTAACAACGCAGGTGCGGAATCCCTGCGTAGGTAGGTTACGAGTGTAGATATAGAATAACACAAGCAATGAATCAAACACGTAATATTATTAACCAAACACGTGACTCGTAGTCACTATTACAGACACTGGAACTAGCAAACACGTCTGCTTAAACTCGAACACTTGACTGAAACCCTAAACTGCTTAACCTCGACGATTCGGCTGTAACAATCAATATATACACGACAACTTCGCCACAGGCGAAGTTGTCTGTAACTTCGCATATTCAACAAGTTCGCCTGAGCGAACTTGTTGACAACTTCGCTTGTTCAACAAGTTCGCCTGAGCGAACTTGTTGACAACTTCGCTAGTTACACAAACAAAAACATAATCAAATACACAATTACAATACAGACTCGATTACAATTACAAGACTATGAACTACTGACAAACATGTACCAACAGACTCCCCCTTGGCAGTAGCTTCATATCTTGATTCTTCAAAACTCGAGTCTTGTAATCTGCATCTCTAAGCGTGCGCCCCTTCTTTCACACATACTGACACTACACTTTGATATCTCCTAGCTTGATCCTTCCAAGCAGGAATGTAGAAGATCTTCTTGTTGTTGAGTACTTCCAGATCAGCTTGCGACAGGTTAACAAGATGCATCGGGTCGTAAACCCGAAGATTTCCTGAGGGTGGTCTTGATGAAATGAAGTTCTGGACTTATGATGGAGAGACGTCTACTGTCATCTTAAGGCTAAATAAAGGACAACACCGTATTGTTGATCCAAGAGATTTATTGAAGTTTGGTGAACGAGACGTAAATATTCTTAGCGGCTTTCAAATTACCTTTGAACCATTCTACGAGCCAGTTGTTAAGGAATATACTAGAATGGTGGGATCGATTATTCGAACAGGTTTATGGGCGGGCGCTTACAAGGAAGCTGATGCTGACATACTAGAGCACGAGTGATGATCAAGCGGTGAACAAAGGGGTAGAATGTTGGGCTATATTTAATTGTTTACGCTTATGTAATTGGGCTTAGTTTTGGGTTATTCATTGTAAACCGAAATCATGGATTTCGGTGGTCTTAGTATGTGTTTGGGCTTATGGCTTAGTCTACACCATATATGTGATGGTTGTTAGTTGTTTTGGTGTTGGTTAGATGGAACAGAGAGAGGGGGAGATGAGAGAGAGAGAGAAAGAGAGACGGTGATCATATTGTAATCATTGTCAAAGGGCTTAAGCACCCGACGTTATATAAAACATGTGTTTTGAAGCATTACTGTGTGTTTATTGTGTTTGTTTGTACTACTTTGAATCGATTCATTGTTAGATTCCGCATGACAACGAATTTACTTTATATCACATTGAAAGATCCTCTTTGGGACTTACATGTTATTTAATGTATTTTACTGCTTCTAGACTTGACATTATGTTTGCAATTTGTTTGTGTCCTAGTTTTTGGTAAACCTTAAGGATTCACACTTGAAGGCAGTGAAGAGGATCTTGCAGTATCTCAAAGGAAAACAGAAGCTGGGACTCTCTATCCAAAGGGAGGAGATGTGGATCTTGTGCCAATTACGTACTTAGACTATTGGTGTCTTGGCAGTGCAAGAAACATGCATCAATTGCTATTTCCACATGTGAAGCAGGCTACATAGCAACATCAAATTGATGCTTCCAGGTTTTGTGGATCCAGCAACAAATGCACAATTATGGTTTGAATTTCACCCATACTCCTATTCAAATTGATAACATTACTGCAATCTCATGAACTAACAATCTTGTAAAATGCAGTAAAGTTAAGCACATTGACATTCGTCATCGTTTTATAAGGTATTGTGATGAGAAAAATTAACTGTGTTGGAAAAAGTCGACACAATAGATAATTTGGCTGATCTTTTGACCGTACTCATTTTTCAAACTTAATTCAACTAAGTGGTATGATAAATCCTGAGTAATACTTGCGTTTTTTGTTTAAAAATAAAATGAAATTGTTTAATAGGAGACACTTTATAAGGGAAATGATATAAATCTTCGTGTTAACAGCAATGTCAATACGTGTAAGGTATTGTAGTAAAAATGGACAGATATTGTCATCAATGTTTCGGTAGACTCAACCTATAAGAATGAATAGTCAGTTTAAGGGTTGACTGGTTACAAAATTAATGAACATGTTCTTAATGGGAAACATCTTAGGGTCTTGTTAGCTTAACTAAGCCTTATGTAAGGACTGGAATGAAAGGTCGAGTCATACTCAAGCCTCGTGTCACTTCATCACAAATTATAAAAACCTACTTTTTGTATACGTACTCTCTATATATATATATATATATATATATTCCATGTATACATATTTTTATACCCGCGAAGCTCCGTACGTTGTTGCGCGATGGCGCTGACTTGAATATTGATGCTAGCGGAAGACACGATTTGCTCGACACTATGTTTCACGGTGGGGAAGACCAGAGTCTTGAAGTAGTTTGTAGAATTTCCAACATGGTGTAATTTTAAATAGTCAAAGTATTAAAAAGGCACAAGACTTAAAAGTTCAATTCAAAATGCTCAATATAAATAAAGCCAAAAGGCAAATAGCAAATTGCACAAGCATTAGCTGTATATACAAGGTGTAATTTGAAATAGTCAAAGTATCTAAAAGGCACAAGCCTTAAAAGTTCAATTCAAAATGCTCAATTCAAATAAGTCCAAAACGCAAATAGTAAATTGCACAAGCAATAGCTGTGTATGTGTCTAGTTAGACCACCATGAAGGAAACTATGTTCGATTAATCTAGGTTGCAAGGGCCAAATTAGTGTTCGTAGGTTGTATATTGTGTTCAAAATTAATTTGGTCATGTGGCAAATGGTTTTAAGTCAAGTTGGGTTGATATGGTAGGTAAAACTGTAATGAAACTCGGTAAAGTGGTTTCTAGGCTTGTACGTGGGTCACACTTGATCATACAAACTTAAATTGTGCCCGGTCTTATTTTACTAAGTATTTGGGGCATGGGTTAACGGACAACAATACCGACAATTAACCAGATCTACATGAGTATGTGTATGCTTAAAAGTATTCTTTGGCCCAACTAAGATTGATTTGGACCAAACAAAAAATTCTTGTGTACATATTAAGCTTTGTTGTTTTTTATAACTAACGGTTATTCACGGGTTTTATCAAATATTTCTTAAATGATAGCCGCCGCAACATTAGTAGTCTAGTGTTTAGTGTTTCTTTGAGAACTCGTTCATAACAATTCCGATTTGAAGTAGATTCAAACCAATGTTTCAATTAATCTTTAAGATCCAGTTTGTAATAAACGCCCGTTTAGACCTTCTAGCATTTAAACACCCGTTTAGATCCATTGTTATTGTAGTAATATGGGTCACTTTTTATATTAAAATTAATACAAATAATAACAATACGCTCGTTATTAACATGAGAAAATATGTAGCATAAATACCATAATACAAAATAAAAATAAACAATAAAAACATAACAAATATGTTAGATGATTCAACTCAAGAACTTCTGATGATAAAGTCATGAACTTGTTATTCAACGACATCTTCTTGTAATCTCCCTGAAAAAAACTTAAAAATAAAATTTCCAAAATTTACCACAACAACGACAACCAGTAGTCTCTTTCACTGCAAGAATGAACAAAACAAAATTTGACGGTTGAGGCTGAGGCACGTGTTCAACGCACTTCCGTTAAAACAGATTTCGCGCCTTTACAATAGCTAAAGCAGTTTGTACTGCCAGAGATGTTCGTAGCGCCCGAGGTTACATTAGGTAAATTTTAGTGTCAGAATTTGTGGAAAAAATAAAAAGAATGAAATGTAGACGAATCGAATAGAGAAACTCATTTATATAGGTTCTCAACATATTGGTCTTCAAGACTTTCTTCTTCACTAAGAATTCTTCATGTATGCATCCATTTTTCCTTGTATTTTCAAGCTAATACTTTTTCTAGCATTCTAAAAAATAAGGCACATAGCCTACTATGCATGAGAGTTATGGATGGTGAAGAATCTCTCCTAATTAGAAATTTAATTAGAGACATAAAGTCTAATAAAAACTAATCAAATTTATAAAGAGCTCCATTAAAGAGTTTTTCACCATATGAAGAAATTAATATTAACATAAATTATAATAAATCAAACAGGTGACATGAATAATTTATTTTTAATAATTTAGCATTCATATTATCCAATTTTCCAACAATCCCCCACATGAATGGAGATTGATCAAAACACTCAAAATATCCAATGTAACCTCGACAGTAGAGCATTGTAGGATAGGTAGCTGTTAGCTTTGAACCTTCCTTTGTGAAGTACACTTAATCTCCTAGCGGTTAGTAGAGGCGATGTCTTTAAACAAACCCCCATTTTTGTAGCCAACGATACGCTTCACAGAATACTCTCCCTAGCCGGGCACATCCCCTCATTGTCGTGTCCATTGTGGTCCTGGAGCACTAGCTTAGTTCTGTTAAAGCTTTAAGAATTGTGCACCCCACAATTTTATTTGAAGCGGCCACACTTCTCTTTCACATAGGTGATTATCCATAAATCATTAAAAGCATTAAGGTTATAATCATTTACACAAATCATTAACCATACATTATACTTAGTCTCACAACATGTCACTGTTGTTATAGGAATGGACTAGGAAGTAATTAGACTCCCTTTATAATTTAGGAGGATTTGTTCATATATTAGCTTACGTGGCAACTTATACATTAGCTATGCCCCCATAGTGGCCACCTTAGATATATAATTAGGCTGTCCAATTGAACTTAGATTTTGGGATCTCCAGTAAACTAAGTTAGGTTAGGTTTTTCATTATATACCCTTTTTCATGGGATTTAGTCTCATTCCATAACTTGATCTCTACTAAATCCTTAGTTTTTTTGATCCATAACATTAATTTTGACTTTGTCTAGTCGTTACAGATAGCTTGCATAGTTGAGATCAGTTTTCACGATGTGTTCTTAACTTATAAGTTATTTTGCCTAGTTTCAACTTGTCACACCCCCAAATTTCCACTAACGGAGTTTTACCGTAAGGCGGGT